>NC_139032.1:15295576-15619965 GCF_964662115.1 Mustela nivalis | reverse complement strand
CCTTTGGTGCCCTGGTTCTTGGTCATATCCCTTCGAAGAATGAAGAGGTAGACCAGACGGAGAGTGGTGAGCAGCAAAGCAAAGGTTATTGAGCGACAGGCACAAAGCTCCTGGAAAGGGAGGGGAACTGAGAAGGTTGCCACCATAGTTTCTAAGTCTAGGGGTTTTTATGGGCTTGTTGGAAGGCTGCTTTAATTTGATGAACCTTTCATGAGCCTGTCACTCAGTCAGCTTTTTATCGTGTACGTATCATGTTCCGATCATGTGGGAGCGAGTAGAGCCTCCTTCCACGGGATGTAAAATCTTTTCAAGGATGGTTTCCTCTTAGGGAAGGGGCCCTTGTCCCTGGCTGCCTTTCTTCCAATTATCCTGCATTAATTGCATCTGATTTGAAAATATTAACAGATTAGAGTAGTTACGTAACAAATAGGCCTGGCATTCAGTTAAATGCTGTGTGTTATTATCCAGGGACAGCTGTAAAGAATACACATAAATGAACTTATATATCTTTTCCCTTTTTAACAAAATGATTTAACCTGATCAGAGATTATAAACATTTTATTTGCATTTGTATTCCCCCAGGGAACTGGATAAAGCTGAAGCCTATGTGACAACAGAGGAAAGGATGTCCTAATTGTGTTAGTGCTGACATAATGGGGACTTTCACCAGTTTAGGAAGGGGTAGGATTGAGTAAGACATCAATTTAGTGTGAACCTTTATGATATGCTCTATTTGGCTGGTCACTGTTGAGTTCTTCTGATTCCCCATTAGGCCCCGTGGAGAATTCATAAATGTTTTCCTCATGTGCTTATGAATTTATATAACATAGACGTTCGTTCCGAAGTTCTAAATGCCTTTGCTTGACAAGACAGGAAATGAAAATATCAGCTAAAGAGGAGAACTGGCATTTTAGGAGATTTTCAGTTATTTAATTGACATTCTGTTTTTAATGATGCTACCAAAATAACAAAAACAAAAACAAAAACAAAAAACGATCATTACCAGCAAAAATAGTGCTCACTTTTTTTTTTAACCTCAAAAGAAGAAAACATGTAAGATTATTTTTTATGAAGTTTGCCTAAATGCTACCTGCTGGAAAGAGTACTCACTGAAAGTGAGATCAACTTGTGGCACCGTTAGCGAAACAGATCCTTGGGTTTAGGTTATTATAGGTTTGCCCGAGACCATTAATCTTGGATCAAGGGCATCAGATGAACTATCCCTGTAGGACGTGGGCAGAACCCCACAGGAGACCCTGAGCGGACTCTTCCTGTAGATGGACTTGCTTTGCCCTGAAGCGGTTCCTCTGAGCCAAGAGATGGCGCAAGTCGGTCCACCTGTGACTCGTTTGAAGCGGTCCTTGCTCCAGAGGCGAAGCTGTATAGAGGAGACACCAGATGTCCGTCTGGAGTCTGAGAACACTGCTTCTCTGCTTGGTCTGTTTTGGTGCCTCCCTGCGTATTGTAGATTCAAGATAACTAATCCAACACTTTATCCTTGTAGACTCAAGATAACTAATCCAACACTTTATCCTAAGGTAGATTATGATAACTTTAAGAGAAAAACAACTGTTGCGCAATTAAGCATTGTTCGTGCTATGATATGTAGAAGATAGTGTGTGGGAAACATAAAAAGGGGAGTAAGGAGTCTGCTTCACTTGGAAAAGTATTTGTTACACATTAGATTTTTTTTTTTAAGTACAAAAGAATTTTAAAAAAGAAAACAAATGACCGATAATCTGTGCAACCCGTCACCCCCGATCACCCAGCCCTCTGGATGTTAAAAAAGCAATTCATGCATACTTGTAGGATTTTTTTTTTTTTTAATTAAGGAATACATCTAAAACTATGCCTATGAGATCCCCTGAGAGAGAATTTTTTCTCTGGAAGATCTGAAAAGCCATAGTATAGAAAACTTTCAGGGAGGGGAAGGATTTGTTTTTGGACATTTCTGTGCTGTTGGCTACCCTCACCTCAGGCCTGGGATTGTAAGTAAAATCTGATTATGTTATAGGGTGAGCCACACATTGAGCCTGAGACCAACAGTTTACCTTTTTTGTCCTCTGCCTTTCCCTCCTCCGAATAATAATGACAATCAGCAAGCACCTCCCCTCACTCTGCGGTGTGTGGGGTGTGTGTGTCTGTGTGTGTGTATGTATGTATACACACGTATACATACAAATATCTATATAATGTATATATGTTATATAGAGATACGTTATGTATAATAATATATAATATATATATTATATATAATACATATATATATAAACACCCAGCTTTGTAGGCTGCCGTGATGGCAGCAGAAATGGCATAATCTCCACTGTCAACCACAATCCATGACCATTTTCTGCTCCAGATGGTAGAAGCCAGCTCACTGGACATTTGTCCTCAATAGATTTGGGCTATTGAATTAAAACCAACAAACATTTGGTTTCTAGTTGTTCTCTGTTGTCCTAAACATGGGAGCCTCTTCTACATGTGCTTTAGAATATATTGAAAAGGCTACCACAATGAGGTGGGGGGGGAGTAAGATTCAAAATTGGCAATTGTCTGAAACTCTTTCAAATTCGGCCTGCTTTTCTTTTCCTGTAGTATTGAGATGAGATCCGAGAGTTGCCGAAGCAGAGTTTCCATGTTCTTATTAAGGCTCAGGCTTCCTGTTTACAACTTTGAAGGGAAAATTGTATTCATGGATTCCTGAGGTTCTAGTCTAGGTGTGTTCATTCTGTTGTTCATTCAGTAATGATTGGGCTGGGCCCTGGGGCAGCAGAAGTGACTGGCACAGGGCCTGTGGGCGCTGGAGTCCAGTGGGGAAAGTGGACCTGCAGAAGTCATTCATTTCTAGTATGAGAGGTCCCAGGAGGAGGATTTGGAGGGGAGGAAGTATTTTTTAGGGGAAAAAAAAATACATCAAAGTTAAGTTCCCTGGCCACCCACCAAAACCTAATTTTTTTTCCTTTTTGATATACTACTAATAATAGCTAAGCCTTATAGCCTTAGTAAGTCCCAGGGAGAATTCTAAGCCTTTAATTTATCTATTCCTTTCAACAGAGCTATGAGGTATTATTATTGCTATTATCTCCATTTTTAACATATAAGCAAACAGACATGAAGAAATTAGTTTGCTCAGATAGTCCTACCAGATGTCTAGTCTTGTAAAGAAATGAATGACAGCACAGCCTGCTTAATTTGTGTCTTATATGAGAGACCCGTTTTTGAGATTTTAATTTATTTCTTATTTATTTTTATTTTTATTTTTAAGTAATTTTTATTTATTTGTTTGACAGAGCACAGGCAGGCAGAGTAGCAGGTAGAGGGAGGGTAAGAAGCAGGTTCCCAGTGAGCAGAGAGCCTGATGTGGTATTCCATCCCATTCAGACCATGATCCGAGCTGAAGGCAGCCACTTAACCAACTGAGCTACCCACGCGCCCCTGGAGCTCCTTTTTAATAGTTAATTTGTGTACATGCAGTTTAATGATATCAATTCATTATCTGTTTCCTTCTTTGTATTCCAAGTTCCATCAGAGCCAACATCTTGTCTTACCTGCTGTAGTATTCCCAGCGTGCAGCTTGGCCTATCCAGTATATTGGTTGAATAAATTCAGCATGAAGAGCTCTTTGAGAACATACTAATTCCCCTGTCACCCTTTTTCTCAGTGCTTTGCAAAAATTAGGGACTTAATTAATCTTGGCAGAATGAATAAATGAAATTGTTAGTTTTTGAAGAGGGGATAGGGCTTACCAATTCCAAAAGATTGTATTATTTTCTTACTATAATAAGTAGATTTTGAGTTTACTTTGTTTAGTTCATTCCAAGTTCTGTGACTCTGAATTTTTCCAAGTTTGTATGTTTTCAGTGCTTTCCCAATTTAGCAAATGTCTTTTAAAAAACTGCTGACTATGCAAAAGGGTTAAGAGGTAGAATGATTTTAAGATAAACTGAGTTTGATTTGGGAAGTTTTCCTTGTCTATAGTTTGGTTCCTGTGCATTTTAAACATATCAGTCAGTGCCCCTCCCCCCTTTTTGCTTAACAAGATCTGGATTCTGTTTACATACCATTATATTCAGTAGTCAACACTTAGGTTTAAGGTTGGTGAATATTGAACAAAATCCATGAGTTTAATATTAAAGTATACAGAGGATTCCATGACTACCTCATTTATAATTAATTGTGGGAGAAGAAAAACTTTGCTCTTTCAGGTTTGATGGCTGGGTCTGTGAGGTAAACGGACAAGAAAAGATACCCAAGTTTATTAATTTTTAATATTGTGGTCATGACAGCATCCCAGAAAAACAGAAGTGAATACCCCAGAGATGACGATATTTGGGAATTTACATACTGTCTTCCTAGGGGAAGGGTTGGGAGATGTAGGCAATTTCAAAGAGAGTAAATGATTTTTAGAAAAGGGGAAGGGGATCCTAGAAGAAAAGGTGGGAGATACGGTAGTTAGTGACCAGGTTTGTCTGGGTGCGGTGTTGACTTCTCCTTCCTTCTCTAGAGATAAGAGTCCTTTTGGGCTGATAAAACTCCCAGGGATTTATGACAGTTGAGATCCTCTTGGAAGATCTGTCTTTAGGCAGATATAGAGAGTTCAGAGGAAGCCTCTCACTGCATCTGCTGTTTTTCAAGTGCCTCAAAATCACAGCTGAAAATCCCCTCTACGCCAAAGCAGCATGTTATAGGGCGGCATGTCCTGAACATCGGGCACCTGAGGATGGTGTGATAAGGAGGTGACACAGCTGGGACACAGATCGATTTGTAACCCCTTGTCTGGTGCTGGGCATTCCTTGGGACTGTAGGACGAGAACAGGTGGTCCGAGGGGGGCACTGCCCTGCCATGGAGCTTAAGAAGGCCCCCTTGCAGGTTCCCGTGCACCACCCTTTCGCCACCGCTGTAACACCTGTGTGTAAAAAGTTGTATCTGTATTTATATTTTTACACCACACAGAGCTAAAATATTTTCATATTATAAGAAGGCCAAACTCATCCGTTGGTTGGGGTGTATTGTGGGTCAAGCCTCCTCTGCTTCTGGACTTCTGCTTATGGAGGAGCTTGGCTATGATTTGTACGTAGTGTAGTAGAGTGGGGGAGAGACTTTATTAAGGGGATGAGCACGGACCAGTGTCCCACCTGGATTCACGAAGGGTCGGGGTGGTGCAGATTGAAGCAGCACAGTCTGTGGTACGCCATGCTTACAGAATGCGTGTCAGGTTGTCTATCCAGTTAGGAGGTAAACTGAGGCAAACTGTAATGACGAGAAATCGAATTTATTCGAGAAGAGGGAAAGAATTACAATTCAGGAAAACACTGGGGCAAGCTACCTGGGAGTCCATTGAAGGCTTGGGGTGGTTTATATTTACCGGCGAGGAGTGTGAAGAGGGGAAAGTCCAGCTAGGGTCCAGGCGGTAAGTTCACTGGCTTGAGGATGGAGAGAGATTCTTGGCAAATGTTCGCTGCTCAGGAGGTAAGGCTCAGTCTTCTGGAAATAAGGCATTTACTGGAAATCGGTGTTTTAGTTTTTAAGTTCTCTTCTGCTGAGGGTACATGTGTGAGATTCTACTTTTCCATATCCTCCAGGTCCTAGTTTTAGAAGAAACCCTTTCACAGAATCTTAATGAGGTTCCAGCTTCCATGATAGCTTAATCAAAGTGGGACTTTATATGTGAGAATTTTGAAACTTGAGAGCTTGAAATTCACTCTGTAGGGCTATGGCACAAGATTTTAGAGTGACTTTTAGCAGAATTAAGGGAATGCTTTAGTTATAACATGACTTCCTTCCTAGAGTTTTGTGCATTTATGGACATTTTGATGAAAACGAGATTATGGATGTATTAATTTTGTGAATGTTTTTGTGTTCACATTTGGTTCATTTGTGTCTGTGATGTGTGTGATAGAAGCCAATAAATGCTTAGCCTGTTTGGGGTTGATCTTGGCATTTTAATTCATCTTGATGATATTTGAATATATCTTGTCTACCTGAACTACTGTGGTTACATTGCTTTCTCATTTAATTATAAGGTAAAAATAACTACACTTTTTCTTTAGTCCCAGAAATCCTGGATTGAAGGAGTGTTCAACAAGAGAGAATGTAACAAAATCATACCTAGCTCAAAAGACCCTCACAGGTACAATTTTTAATTATATTTTTTCATTTTATTTTAAGATTTATTTATTTATTTGACAGACAGAGATGACAAGTAGGCAGAGAGGCAGGCAGAGAGAGAGAGGAAGGGAAACAGGCTCCCTGCTGAGCAGAGAGCCTGACTCAGGGCTCGATCCCAGGACCCCGGGATCATGACCTGAGCCAAAGGCAGAGGCTTAATCCACTGAGCCACCCAGGGGCCCCTATATTTTTTCATTTTAAAACAACACTATTTTGAGTGACTGTTTAGGGAAAACAGTATACAGTGAATTGTCTAGAGGATTTAATCATACCTGTGAAGTTAGCATTTATTTATTTTTAATCAGTATTTGTTTGTCTTTATAAAAATAATATGTGATTATTGTAGACCAACTGGTACGATCAGGGACCTTGTTGTCAGTTTCATACCTGACTGCAAGCCCAGAGCCTATGACAGTGCCCGCTGTGTGGAAGGCTCCTGATAGACATCTGTTTAATGACTTAATGAGGTATAAAGAAGAAAAAATTGATCATAATGACATCACTGGGATGGAGCCACTGTTAATTTTGTGGTGACTTTCATGTCTTTAATGCTCCTGTTTCTCTTAGTGGAAGAATAGAAATTAGGGAGTATTATGCTACATGAAATAAGTCAGTCAGAGAAACACAAACACCATAGGATTTCATTCCCATGTGGAATTTAAGAAACAAAGAAAATGAGCAAAGGGGGGAAAAAAAGAAACCAAGAAACAGATTTTTTTTAAATATTTTATTTATTTATTTGACAGACAGAGATCACAAGTAGGCAGAGAGGCAGGCAGAGAGAGAGGGGGAGGCAGCCTCCCCGCTGAGCAGAGAGCCTGATGCGGGGCTCGATCCCAGGACCCTGGGATCATGACCTGAGCCGAAGGCAGAGGCTTTAACCCACGGAGCCATCCAGGTGCCCTGAAGAAACAGATTCTTAACTATAGTGAACAAATTGGTGGTTACCGGAGGGGAGGTGGTGGGGGCATGGGTTAAATAGGTGAAGGGGATTGAGATGCTCTTATCAGAATGAGCACTGAGTACTGTACAGAATTGTTGGATCACTATATTGTACACCTAAAACTAACATGATACTGTGTTAACTATACTGTAATTAAAATTTTAAAAACTTAATTTAAAAAAAAGGAATTAGGGAAATATCTAGTGCTGTATCCATTCCACCATTCCATTCCCCACAACTTCTGAATACTGAATATTCAAAATACTGTGAATATGCCTTATCCCCAACTCAAGTGTTTATGGAAAATTGTGACAACAGTGACAGTTTGGGATATTTTAGGACACTGTGTTCAGATTATGCGGACAATTCCACATTTCCTGTAAAGTCTTTTTGCTTGAGCAGATAATGGATGGCAGAATGGAATGACTTGAGTTTGACCGTTCTGAGTTGTTGAGAACCATTTGGAAGCTCTACTTGTAGAACAAAGTTCAAAATAGCAGCCAGTGAAAGATAGGAGAATAAAGGGCTATGGAAAATTCCCCAGGGTAATTGGGTAATTGGGTTCCTGAAATTAAGATTGGGTGGCATTGCCCTTGGAGAGTAGAAATTAGAAGGAAGGGAAAAATAGAAGAGCAGTATTTTAATTAGGGGGACCACTCTATTTTTAGGCTCTTTTTAGCATTTGACCTGATATTCATTTAAAGTTTAGAAATCACAGTTGTATACTTATGAAGGGTAGCATGGCGAGGTCACTGCAATTCTTGTTCTTTGGGGATGACTAAAACAGTGTTCCTTGCTTTTGTTAAATATTTACTAGCCCTACCCTCACGGAATTACCTGGGGTTTGTAAGCCCCATGATTGGAAGTTCTCATTTTGCCCCCTAATAAAATGTTTACAGAATGGCAGGGTAAACTCACTTTTCCCCCTTCATCTTTTACGGTATCTTGTAATGTGGTGGTTACAATGGAAGGCAGACTGAGCTCAGACAGTCCATCTGTTTCTGTAATGGAATCATAATTATAATCATCTTCATAATCTTCAACGCCATGAAATGTGATAACCTATAGGCCATTAGTCCACAGACTCAAGAAGAATATCGACGATCATAATTTCATATTATGGAATGGTCCAAGATCTGCATTTTATGTAAAAAGGTGGTCTTTATGTGATTGTGGAAAAAAAAAGTATTGGGTGATTACGGATCTTGCTATGCCATTCTTTTTCTTAGATCCCAGTAAGAATCTCAGATTTGTAGCTTTTATGAATTTTTCTTCTTGATGGTGCAGAAGAAAAAAGTGGTAGTTTGTGATTTTAAATTTAGATAAAAGTTGATCTTTTATCAGTTATTTTTATGGTTCCTCATAAGAAACAGAAATGATAGATTTGATTACAGTGCCTTTTTCCTTCTTATTTTGAAATTGTTCTTGAAGTGAAGCTTCTGAGAAAAGATAGTCCCAAAAGGCTAGGATGGGAAGAAATGAAAGGCCTAAGTATTTGTTTCTGAATAATGTAGAATAACCCTGAGTCTTTGAATGCTGTCCTTTCTTGCATTGTTTTAGCTAGTATTCTCTTCTAGTTAAAACTTCTTTATAAAGAAGAAGAAAGAAAATAAGACCTTTGATGATCACGATGATCCCCTAACTTCAGAAGGTTCTTTTTGAATCATGAAAAGAAAGATTAATAAGGATAATACTTACAATCATACCAACTGTCTTTTGATTTGATAGTGTTTTATGGTTTTAAAATAGTATCTATATTGTATTATAACTAATATATAATATATATTTAATACATAAATAGTATATTATATATTAAATATGATTATATGTCTATATATTGTATATTTATAAATATATAAACATATTTTTTAATTCTCAGAATTCTCAAGAATTCTGTCACCTTCATAAGTGTAATGAAAATAACAGCCACCAATAGTATATATACTGCAGTGTATCAGTGTGAGACACATTACACACATCATCTCAGGTAATCCTCTTAATAACCTTACAGGCCAGATACTACTTCCAAATGCAGAAACCAGTGCTTAGAGAAATTGTTAAATACATGAGATTTCAATCTAGGTATTTAGGTTCCAAAGTCAGCATTCTGTTAGTTAGGTCATGGTTGCTGCAGTGTAATTTGGAAAACAACATATGGGACTGTTTGGGGGTGACATAGGAAATACTCAGCAAACCCTGATTTTTAGACCAAGGAAAACAATGGGTATTTATGGTACAAGCATTGAATATACTTTCAGATATATCACTAACCTAACAGAGGTTTTGTGTTTTTAATTTAGGTGTACTGCAGGATGCCAGGTCTGCCAGAATTTAATCAGGTAAGACCTAGATAAATAAGATTTCTTTTAATATTTAGGTGCTCGGTTTAAAACTTATTGAGACAGCTTTCTTACAACTTGAATGGACTCAGTGAAAGGGCTTTATTGGTGTGTCCTATTTACCTTGCCAAAGGAAGATTTTTGTTTGTTTAGATTTTATTTATTTATTTATTTACTAAATATTTTATTTATTTGACAGAGAGAGATCACAGGTAGGCAGAGAGGCAGGCAGAGAGAGAGGAGGAAGCAGGCTCCCTGCTGAGCAGAGAGCCCGATGCGGGACTCAATCCCAGGACCCCGAGATCATGACCTGAGCCGAAGGCAGTGGCTTAACCCACTGAGCCACCCAGGCGCCCAGATTTTATTTATTTATTTATTTGAAATCGAGAGCACGAGCTAGGGGGGTGGGGCAGAGGTAGAGGGAGAAAAAAGCAGGCTCTCCCCACCCGGATCGGGGACCCTGGGATCACGACCTGAGCTGGAGGCAGACACTTAAGTGACCGAGCTGCCCAGGTGCCCCTCCAAGGGAAGTTTAAAAAAGAGATGTGGGAATTTTTTGAAGGACGGTGATTATTTGAATGCAATAGATCGATTATTTAAATTACCGAGACATGTAAATGTCAAGGGCCTTTGGCAAGAGCTTCTACCAACTGAAATACTTATAAAGCATCGCATTTTCATTTGCTTATGTTATATTTTATTTGTCTGTTTGAGAGAGTGAGAGAGTATGAGCGGTGGGGAGGGGGCAGAGGGGCAGAGGCAGAGGGAGAGGGAGAGAGGATGTCGCAGGCTCCACACTCAGTGCAGAGTCTGAAGCGGGGCTCCATCTCAGCACTCTGAGACCACGACCTGAGCCAGCGTCAAGAGTCAGACACAGCTGGGCCACCCGGCTGCCCCTGTATTGTATTTAGATCACAAAGATGGTTTGTTCCTGTAGAGCACTGTGTTTGACCTATGGTTTGTGATCATACCAAGCTCTATTTCTGACACCAGTTTTGACATGTGTGTGTTTTTTCCCAACACACCACCAGGTAATTAACTAGATTCTGCCATCGTCTACATGGAGATAGCATCAGTTCCCATGGGTTAAGAGCCTAGTCACACTAGACTACCCTTCCTCCCCCCAGGTCAGGGGCCAGTCACAAGTCCACGTTATCACCTGTGCTTCTGACTGATAGGCTAGAGATCAGAGGTTCCCAAGAACTCTTCCGTGGGTTCAGTTAGTGTGCTAGCTGGGCTCCCAGATCCCAGAGAAACAGTTGCTTACAGTTTCTTAAAAAGGATGTTATAAAAGATAAACAGCCAGATGGAAGAGATGCATCAGGCCAGCTGTGTGCGAAGGGGCTGAGAGCTTCTGTGCTCTTTCTCAGCAAGCCACTCTTCTAGCACACCCACCCCCCCAACCCCCAATCACCAACCTGAAGTCTCTGAATGCCATCCTTTTGGGGTTTTATGGAGGCTTCATTATGTAGGTAGGATTGGCTGAGTCATTGGCCATTGGTGGTTGATTCTGGTTGAATCATTGTCATTCATGGTTGATTCAACCTTCAGCATCTTTATCTTTCTTAGCAGTTAGGAGATCTCAAGGGTTTTGGGCATCTGTGCCAGAAACGTAGGGCAAAGACCAAGTCTGTGTTTATTATAAATCATAATACATAACCTCATGGACAGAAATAACTCCAGCAGATTACAAATATTAGTGGTGATTTGCATTTTATTTTATTTATTTATTTTTTAAAAAAGATTTTATTTATTTATTTGACAGGCAGAGATTACAAGTAGGCAGAGAGGCAGGCAGAGAGAGAGGAGGAAGCACGCTCCCCGCTGAGCAGAGAGCCCAATGCGGGGCTCGATCCCAGGACTCCGGGACCATGACCTGAGCCTAAGGCAGAGGCTTTAACCCACTGAGCCACCCAGACGCCCCGTGATTTGCATTTTAAACTACATGTTAGTAACTGGTTTTACCTTTCTCTTTTGTAAATGGAGGAAAATGAAAATTTCCTTAATTTTGGTCATAGTTCACCTTATGGATTGGCTCAATGTTAAATTTATTTTTGTAAAAGAAAAAATCTGGAATCCCAAGTTTGGCAAATCATGGGGAAAGGAAAACACCATCATCCACAGATGGAGGTGTAGAGGAAGGATAAGGTTGCTGGGTGTATTGGTCTGTTCAGGCTGCCTTAATAGACTACCACAGACTGGGTGGTTTAAACAATAACAGTTTTATCTCAGAGCTGTGTAAGTCTAAGATGGAGGTGCCATCAGAGTTGGTTTCTGATGAGGCCTCTCTTATTCTGCAGGAAGCTGTGTCTTCACATGGCCTTTGCTCTGTACCCTGATAGAGTTCTTGTGTCTCCTTCTCTTTTATAGACACTATCCCTATCAGGTTAGAGTCCCACCTCCAAGACCTCATTTCAACTATTACTGCCTTGTAGGCTCTGTCTCCAGACATAGGCACACGGGGGATTAGGATTTCAACATAACAGATTCTGGGTGACTCGATTCATTTCCTCACACTGAATGAAGCTTTTCCATTTGACTAACCTCTTTTACCTTTCCTCCAATTATTTTTTATTTTTACTTTTTAGTAATTATTTACAATTTGCTAAAATTGAAAGCAAGTATAAGACTATATTGAAAAGAAATGAAAAGGCTACATTTACTCCTTCTGCTTCCTACTTTATTCTCCAGAACATTTCCCGGGCAATATTTTCCCAACTTTGCAATCTTCAGAGGTAACGAATATGAATGATACTAGAAAAACATCTATTTCACACTATCCAGAAGTTAAAAGTTGTCGAAACTTATCATTTTTGAACATAGCTAAGACCTTTTTTCATGTGGAGGGTGAAATATCCTGGGGTAGTTACTGAGCAGTCTGTCCTAGCCACTTCTGGTGTCATTTCTGTTATACAACAAATTCCCATGTTTGTGGCTCTGTTTCTAAGCTTTTTTCTTTTAGTGCCTTTGATCTACTTCTCTTTTTCCTGGTAAATGCAACTGTTCTTCATTATTACAGTTTTGTAATGTATCTTAATATCTGACAGGGCAAGTCCTCTGCACTTTATTTTTTTTTAATACCAGCTTACTCTTTTAGACAACTTGCACATTCGTATGAATATTAGAATCGCTTTGTCAGATTCTCTGAAAAATTCTTTTAAGATTTTGATGGGTATTTTGTAGAATTTATTAAAATAATTTGGAAGGGATTTGGCATTTGGCAGCTTTACAAAGTTGGTTCTCAAGGTAAACTTTTAGTTAGTGATGTATAATTTGGAACTTCTGAAAGTTTTAATTCTAAAAGGATGGGACATGGATGCTTTAAAAAAAAATTAGGGGTAATTGGTTTCTTCTATGGGATCATCATGCCGTAATTTAATGACCTGGTAAAAACTGGAATGAACCTATATTGATTCAAGTGAAATGGATTAGGCTCGAAAAATACTTAGAGCAAAGAGGGTTCAAACTGAAAAATGGTCCTTTGCAAGGCCAGTGACTTATCTTTCCAGGTGTGAATTAGGGTTGCCTGCAGTCGTTCATGTTCTGTTTAGAAAAACTCACAGGGAGGTGAATCATTCAGCTTATGAATAGATGTTTTTCATTTTTGAAGACTATCGCTCATTCTGAAAGATAAGCAGGTGATACATTTCTCTCTAGCAGATTCTGATTATGTGTGTTCTGTGAATTTGAGATTATTACTCGGGCCTTTGAGTCAGGGGCCCTCCATATACAACTCCGAAATGGTCCTCTGACTTCTTGTTGTCATCCTGTTTCCTTGCTTAGTTGAACCCCATAACTTGTACACGTTTTTATGTTGCTTTTCACACATACACATACAAAAAAGCCTGAATCACTCAAAAAGCTGAATAACTTCTTTACATATAATAGATATATGAAAGTTCTACATGCTCAAATTTTAATTTTTCTTCCTGATTTTTTAAATTAAACAGGAGAAGGTTATCGTCCTGTCACCAGTATGATGATTGTTATAGTTAGTTAGTTTTTATATAGTTTTAGTTTCAAAGAGATTTAACCCTCTAATTTGCTTCGTTTTGTTACACAATAGAAATTATGGCCATGTATCGAAAATAATTTTTAAAACTTTATTTGCAGGAACATTTATTAAATATTCCTTTGTAATTATATCGCCTATATTTATTATTTAATTTATATTCAAAGTCAAGCCTCGTATATGGCTATTTTCTTGTGGTAGCTCTGTATTTATTCTCTGAAGTTGAATGTTTTTCGGCATTAATGTTCTTTCCTTTTGATGTACGTATTATGTTTTACATGAAAACATTTTCTGTGTCTCCTTAAGTATTGCATGTTAGAGATTTTTAGTTTTTTTTCTTAACAGTCTTGTTGAGATATAATTGATATGAAATAAACTGCACGTATTTAAAATGTACAATTTGATTTTTTTTTTACCATCTTAACCCTTTTAAGTGTATAGTTCAGTGGTGTTAAGTATATTTCTGTTGTTGTACAGCAGAACTTTTTCATCTTGCAAAACAGAAATTCTGTGTCCATTAAACAATAACTCCCTATTGGCTGCTTCTTCCAGTCCCTGGCCACCACCATTCTACTGTCTGTCTCCGTGGATTTAACTACTCTAGGTACCTCAAATAAGTGGAATCCTACAGTACTTGTTTTATGACTGATTCATTTCATTTAGCATAATATCCTCAAGATTTATCCCTATTGTAGCGTATTACAGGTTTCTTCCCTTTTTAAGACTGAATAATATTCATATATATTTATATATATATATGCCATGTTTTGTTTACCCATTCATCTGGATAAACTTGGTATTATGAATAATACTTTATAATACTTACATGAACAATGGACACTTGGTATTATGAATAATGCTTTATAATGCTTACATGAACATGGGTGTGCACAAGATTTTTAGCATTTTTTTTTAAACATTCACTAGATGATTTTAAGGTGCAGCCAAGGGCGAGGCCCGCTGAGGGGGTTTCAAAACTCAGAAGATAACCTAGCGATATTAAATCTAATCTAAATCTTATGTGAGGTTTTAAAAAAATTGTCATATATGCCATCTGTATATTACCTTAGGAAAGTGTAGAAACATTACACCTGCTTTCTGTTTTGACATTGTGTGTTTTCTATTCTGAAACTGGTTTTCATCCCATATTTAAGGTGTTACTGTGGGCGACTGATTGGAGACCATCAGGGGATAGATTATTCCTGGGCCATCTCAGCTGCCAACGGTAATGAAAATGAACAATGGTCTGTTGAAAAGCATACGACAAAAAGCCCTACAGACACATTTGGCACTATTAATTTTCAAGATGGAGAGCACACCCACCACGCCAAGGTTCGCTAATAACTCACATTATTTTTGCTTGTTTTTAACAGAGGATAACCTCCAAATGTTTCTGCAAATCTTCTCTCCAAGTGTAGATGATCAGATAACTGAGTTTTATTGCAAAAATTATCTGTTATTGACCTCTTTGCAAAAATGACCTGACCCTTCTCTCTCCTTTCTGAGGGACATGGGACCTTTCCCGGGTGTGGTGTGGCAAGCTTTTTATTTGACCCGTTTTAGCAAGCTTATGCCTTCTCTATGGGGAATAGCTTGTAGCTCTTGAGACAGTTGCAAAAGGGCTGTCCTTTTGTTAAGGAATGGAGGAAAGTCCCTGCCAAAGGCATGGTTTTAGCTGAAGCAAGGGCGTAGCCATCACTAGTGCCTTGTGGCTGTTCCTGCCTGCTATGTCCTTGTGATGATTGTCCGTAGGCTTTCCAGGCCAGTTTTGCTCCTGTCCCTAATAAGATAATTTTGCATGTAATTTGCATAATACTTACGGGTCAGGTATCTCTCAGGTGTTTTTTCTTGAGCTTATTAATCACCTGCTGCTTTTTCAGTGTCCACTCCAGGAAAGCTTAGAATCAGCTGTACCCTCGAGTGTGACCATCAGTTGGATGGATTTGAAACAACAGTTCTTAAGAATGCAATCATAATCAAGTTTTGTGATACAGTAATCTACACTTCCAGTTTTTAATTCTCTGTGTTTAGCTTTGTGTATTAGCTTTTTGTATTGGTGTTCTCTTTAGTTGGTGAGAAAACTGTCCTTATCTTCCTCTGTAATCTTTTTTAAAAGCTGACTCTCACATAACGCTGCATGTAATTTTCCCCTAAAGTTTTTGTCTTCCTCCTTTTGCTTTTATGTTGATTCATGATCCCCTTCATTTCCTCAGTTTTTCATCCACTTGACAAAGATTTATTAGGTGCTCATAATTTGCTATGCCCCAAAGAGCTTATGTTCCATGTACTAACTGCTTACAGTCTAGTGAGGGAAACAGGAGATAAATATACAATTACCCCGTGTAATTGTAGGGTGTGTATGGGGGTGCTCTGGCTGGGAATATAGGGTTCTTTGAGAAAATGGAAAGTGTAACTCCCGGTTTTCTGAGGCAGTGTGTGTGGGTCAAGGAAGCCATCGGGAAGTAGGGACAGCTAAGCTGAGATCAGAAAGGTGAGTGAGGTGTTTGATGTCAGCTGAGTTAGAGGACTAAGAACATTCTGGGCTTAGGGGAAGGCCAAGGGAGAATATGGTGCATACTGGAGAACTGAAAATACGGTTCAGTGGATCTCCTGATCACTCATAGGTTTTATGCTTAGCATTAGATCCTGAATATCTGAATGAGTTTTACTCGCTCTTTCAGAAGAGAAGAAGCTACCTTTTATATGAAAGCCCAGAATTGTACTGCTTGCTCACTGTGATAAGCAGGAAAACTGCGAGATCTGGTTACTCATTTCCCACCCAGCATTGTCCTTCCCAGCTTTATCCCTACCACCTCATTCCACAAATGATTTGAGGGAAATCTGTGTCTGAGTTCGTTATAAAGGAGGGGGCGGGGGCAAGAAAGTCATTAACCTTCGGCACCATCTTGGCACCATCTTCGGTTGGCCTTTGGAAGAAAAGACTAGTGCTGATAATTTAGTTAATCGAGGTTGTTTATCTGACATCTTAAGGAGGAATATCTTCTAGGACTAAAAGGAATTTTAAATGAAAGAGAGGCACCTGAGAGAGAGTTGAGCTCAGTGGACACACGTCAGAGCTGTCTCCTCTGCCCTTATTCAAGATCTGGAGCAGCACAAACCATTTCTCAAAGGACAACTTGTATTTTTCCCGTTACTTGAATATGTAATAAAGCCATGGCAACTCATTTTCCTCACTTGCAAACTGAATCCTGATTATCCTTAGGTTCTATTATATTCTGTGATGGCTGTACCAACTCGATGTTCAGTCTAACATTTTAATAAAGGGATTATGTTTTAAGAATTTCAAAGGTAAATAGGCAATTGTTTTAAGTCACTAGTACATTCTGGAAGATAGGTGATGATTCTATTTGCCTTTGTATGAAGGTCTCTACCTGTGGTTCTTTATGGTATAGTTTCCTAATTCATGGTTTATTGTCCTTATTCCTATAATTCTGACTTGGTGTTGTTAGCTTATGCTTGAGGATGGCACACTCCTCTCATTATGATTTTAGGTCTGTATGTGGCTGCGTCTGTTGGGAAGAGTCAGCCATACACCTTGGTCTTGGGCAAAACACAAAATGATTCTGGTCTTACCTGCTGATTCAGATTTCTCTGATCTTTTCTTTGTGTTGCACTGACTAGTCAAAAATATGACTCTTATGAAAAGTACTTATTTTGGAAAAATGATGGGCTAGTCCTATATAAAGGGAATGGTTAGAATTTAAATTTATAGCAAATATACATGCTCCTGGATCATAATTTGATTTAAATTATGGAAATGTATGAAATACTCAAGTATATTAGAAGTCATGGTGATGTGTTTTTGGAATATAGGTGAGGTTCGGTGGGTGAGGTCCAGAGAGCCCACCACCAAGAAAGAATTCTTGAGCCGTCTTTGGTGCAAAATGGTGGTTTATTAAAGCACAAGGACAGGACCCTGTAGGTGGAAAGAGCTGAGGCACTGAGGCCCTGAGGTGTGGCATATATATATATATATATATATATATATACATACATACATACATATACATACATACAGACACACACACACACACACACACACTAGGGAGTTGGGGTCATAAAAGGGAGGTTTCAAATGCAGAAGAGGACCTACAAGATAATGGAGGCCTTCCCATTGTAAGTTAAGGTTGTTTCCCCTCTAGCAATGTATTAGCATTACAATAGTTGGGAGAGCCCTGGAAGAATGTCACACACATCCCACACAGGGGTGGGGTGGGGGTGGGGTCAGCTTGTGCTTTGTCTTCAGCTAACCTCCTGCTCCCTCATCAATAGCATGTATGAAAAACCCCACTTCACCTATTTCTAAAAGCTTTTTTAAAAAATGGGTTTCCTAGAGTAGTGGTTTTTGCCAGTTTGAAGCATTTCTGCCTCATCTCAGACCTTCTGGAGAACATTGGTGGGCCAACCCTGAGAGTCAGAGGAAGCCTTCCTACCGTGACTTGCAATTCCCAGAAGGAACTTACAGGGGGTGTGGGATCCTTTCAAAGTAAATGTTTCCATTATACAAAGATGAACTTTTAAAGAAATTTCAGACACTTCCTTTTAATTTTTGGCCATTTCAGTGGCCCTGCTGTGTGCTCATTGTTACTGGCATGTAGTTTTTCCTATTTTATGTACATGTGTCTGTGCATATTTTCCAGTATATTAGGACTTCTTATGATACAAAGTTGGATCATCTGTTACATTTAATGTTGAAAGAGTGGAAGATGGAACTGCCAAAGCTGGTGATCTCTGTCCATGGGGGCATCCAGAACTTCAAGATGCCCTCCAAACTTAAAGAGATCTTCAGCCATGGTTTGGTCAAAGCTGCAGAGACAACAGGAGCGTGGATAATAACAGAAGGCATTAATACTGGTAAAGTGCATTCCCTGCTTCGCTTAAAAAAAAAAAAAATCCCTCTTTATAACTGAATCTGGTAAGTGTGGCTCTTAATCTCTGCTCTGCAGAGCTCCCAGGAGACATGGTAACATGCGCAAGAAAGACAAAAAGCGTAATGACTAGGAAAGAACCCAGAACAGTCATAGACCTTTCCTGGAATGCATTTTTGCCATTGTTAAATTATGCTATTTTAACACAACTTTGGCTAAACTTCTGGTGAGGAAGATAGTCTTTTCCTGAACTTAAACCACGGTGAGGTTTGAAAGGATGCGGAATCTTTCAAGTATGGAGTATGTGGGCTGGGGCTTAAGTTCAACAACAGAAATACAACCGAGTAAATCTGAAGATCGGTTGGCTTTATTAAGCAATTTATGAATTAAGCAGCAACCTATTCAAGTAAAGAGATGCTCACAGGTTTAAGAAATGGAAGGTTTTTATAGGAAGGGGAGTGGGCCAAGGAAGTTATTAGCAAAAGAAAAGGAAGGATTGTTACAAGGAAGGTCCTCTTCCTTCAAGGGGAATGGCAGGGGGTCTAATCGTGCAGATTACCTCATCTTCCTTTGTTGGGTGGGGAGGGGGGAAGGTTGGGATGAGGAGAGTTCTTGTGACCGATTACCTCATTGGTACTGATCAGAAATTTTCCAAATGAAAGGTTAAGACTACATTTCTGGGGGAGGTTGGAACTACAATTAGGTTAGATTAGGTATTAAGCCCCAATCTGATAACTTGGCATAAGTGATTCCATTTTGGCCCCATGGTGTCCCTTTTTAAGAACATAGCCTTTATTTTACGTACTGCTCGTGTGTGTGTGTGTGTGTGTGTGTGTGTGTGTGTGTTTTAAGTGAAGACCGATTAAGGAATACAAATACAACAGTGTGAAGACTATTAAAATAGTTCATATAAACAAAAGAAATGCGACATACTAGGAGCTTTCTTAAGCAATAATTGGGATCTGACCCCATTCAACCACAGCTCCTTGGGGCCTGACTGCTCAGGAAGGGACATCAGCAGCAGAATCACCTGGAGCTTGCTGGGAATCTCAGATACTTCCCAGATCTCAGATACTTCCCAGACCAGCAGGACCAGGATCTGCATGTTGACAACACCCCCGGGTGATTCTTACACACATTTCAGTTTGAGACGTGTCACTTAGCAGCTTCTGCCTGTTCTTGAGCTGCTCCTCAACTGTTGTTGAACATTATCTGGCACGAATGTTTGACATTTAATTGGATGCCAGAAGCCTTATGTATAAAGCATTTGGATAGATGCTGTGGATGAAAAATGAGTAAGATACCGGCCCTGGGTTTAGTGACAAGGTGGACTGTGATAAGAGTGAGCAACTAAGCACCATCAGTGCTGACTGGGTCACGGTTGAGGTACAGAGCCCGTGTTGGGAATATAAGGAAGAGGAAGACACCTCCCACTTCCTCCTGAGGGCACCCAAGGAGGCATGGAGAAGGATATAGCACTTGCTGTTGGCCTTGAAGGAAGGGTAGGAAGGATCCTCCTAGACAGAGGTGGCAGTTCAAGGCCAGCCACACAGCTGGAGGTGAAGGCACAGGTAGAAAGAGGCAATAAGGCTACAGGTTGGATGTGCCCGTGGCAGAGGACAGGGACATGGGAGACGGAGCCAGACTGGGTGCCCTGCTGATGGGACTGAGGTTTTATTTTCTGTATAGCCTGGGGCCTCAAAGGAATTTAGACAGGAAAATGCATAGGAAATGATGCAGTCAGACTGGTTTTATAGAGAGTCTCAGTGGACAGTATGTACTAGGCCCACATGTGGGACGCCGAAGCGCTTCCACCAGCCCCACCGTGCCGGTAGCCCAGGCCAGACCAAGGGAGTCCCGATCTCTACTGCCGCGGATGGCGGCATAGCTGATGCGGATAGTCGCCGGTGCTCCCGATCCCCGATTCTAGAAAATGGCTCTGGGAAAAGTGCAAAAGATAGGGAGGGTTGGAAGATGGCAGAGAGGGGGAATGATGAGGCGCTGCGCGTCAGATGGTTGCGGCAGGTAGAGAGTGTGTGTGTGTGCGTGTGTGTCTGTGCTAATGACACATACAGGACCCGGACTATAGATAACAAGGGTCAGTGGCGCAGTGCAGTGTTGTCATTGAAAGGCAGATGGAGCCCATCTCGAAGCCACATACGGCAGGATTCTAACAATATGACAGCCTGGAAAAGGCGAAACTGGAGTCAGGGAAACGATCAGTGGTTGCCAGGGCTGGTGGCAGGGGTTGAATAAGCGGAACACAGAGGACTTTTAGGGCCGTGAATCTGTTCTGTTTGACTGACAGCGACGGGTATAGATCATTATGTATTTGTTCACACCTGTGGAATCTACAGCCCCCATCCCAACATAAACTGTGGTCTTTGGGTGAGAATGATGTGTCAGTGTGGGTTCATCAGCTGTGACAAATGTACCATGAGGGGAGGTGTTTAGATTAGGGGTACAAAGGAAGTCTGTACTACTGGCTCAGTTTTAGGTGAACCTGAGCCTAAAATTGTTTTAGAAATCATGTCTGTTTAAAAAAGAAAAGTCAAATATCCTGGATTAGAATACAAGCTCTACAAATTACCAACTCTATAACATTGGGCTAATTATGTAACTTCTTTATGACTCAATTCTTGCCTTTAAAATAGATTAAAGTTTCTACTTAAAGTGTAAATACCTGTGAAACACCTAAAAAAAAAAAAAAAAAAGCACCTGGTGCATTTTAAGTGTTTGATCAATGCTGGCTATTATTATTATTATTGCTATTACTTCTAGAAGGTCAAATATGAATGCATTAGTTCTGGAATATTTATGTCTATAAAGCTATTAACTTAATTTGCTTCCATGAAGCAAGGGCCATTTCTGTAGGATGTTCTGCTGGGACAGTTGAGAAGGTTAGAGGAAAAAAAAAAAAAACATATTTAGAACATTCATGTTGGCATCACAGGGCTTTCTGGTCAGTCAAAACCAGGGGCAGGACTGAGGTTGTAAGCCAAAATTGCCCAAAGGGAGAGGAGAATTGTTTAGGTAAAGAGGTGAGTGATAGGAGAAAGAGGTGTTAAAAGAGAACAGGAAGCTAGGATATCAGAAATTCATTCCACTGCCCTAGCAACTTTCCCTAAGAATGGTCCTTTGCATATGCCCATGCCCATTTGTCTCTTTCCAGCAATCACACCAGTGTTTTGCATGATTTGCATGTTAAAGTTTGATCTCTGTTGTTCATAGGTGTGTCCAAACATGTTGGGGATGCCCTGAAAGCCCATTCCTTCCAGTCCTTGAGAAAAATCTGGACAGTTGGAATCCCTCCATGGGGCGTCATTGAGAACCAGAGAGACCTTATTGGAAAAGATGTAAGTGGGCATCCCATTCACAGCCAAAGGCAACGAATGTGTGTCTAACTGCCAACTCAGCGCTATCCCTGGGTTTCTTCTTTACTTTCTTGTTTTTTTTTTTTTTTTTAAGATTTTATTTATGTATTTGACAGACAGAAATCACAAGTAGGCAGAGAGGCAGGCAGAGAGAGAGGAGGAAGAAGCCTCCCCGCTGAGCAGGGAGCCCGATGCGGGGCTCGATCCCAGGACAGGCAGAGGCAGAGGCTTTAACCCACTGAGCCACCCAGGCGCCCTAACACTATACCTGGGTTTCTAAAAGGTATCTCAATGTAGTATACCCAAGTCAACTTTCGTTTTCCTACTTGGCCTATCTTAGAAAATAATCTTATCCTTGCAGTTGAAGCCAAAAACCTCAGACTAATCCTGGAATGATCTGTCTCAATACCTCAAACCTAATCCATCAGCAAATTATCTCAGCTTCACTTTAAATATAAAAATATACCTGGTATGATCTCTTTCACTACCCCACTGTAACTGAGCAGGTCCAAACCACCATCATCTGTCCCCTGGACGATTGTAGTAATAAGCCTTCCTTTCTCTTGTGCTTCTCACTTCTTGTCATCTAATCTCAACACAGTAGCCAAAATAATTCTTCTAAAATATAAATCAGATCATGCTATTCCCCTATGAAAAACCCTTCAATGGCTCCTGTCTTGCTGAGAGTAATGGTCGAGTTTCTTGTCGTGGTGTGTCTGATAAAACAAGGACCATTCATGAACTGACCCTTCTCTTTCCTTATCTTGTACTACTCTCTGCTTTATTCATTCCTGTGTATTGATTCTTTGATCCTGGTTTTTTTTTTCTAAATAAGGAACAGACTTGTCTAGGTCTGTGTATAAGAATAGTGTGTGTGTGTGTGTGTGTGTGTGTGTGTGTATTTTAAGGTTTTATTTATTTATTTGACAGACAGAGATCACAAGCAGGCAGAGAGGCAGGCAGAGAGAGGGAGAAGCAGGCTCCCTGCCAAGCAGAGAGCCCAATGCGGGGCTCGATCCCAGGACCCTGGGATCATGACCTGAGCTGAAGGCAGAGGCTTTAACCCACTGAGCCACTCAGGCGCCCCAATAGTGTATATTTTTGATGAAAATTACCAAAGGTATGAAGAGGAAGTATAACCACCATTAATATCTTGGTGTGTAGAATTTTTTCTACATATGTGTACGTATGTATAATAAAAAAATTTACATAAAAAAGTAGTAACAGAAACCCACCAATGTAAATCTGTTTTTTATTTTTATTTGTTTTTGTGGATTGTTCTTTGGATTAACTATTTAACAGTTACTTCTCTATATCAATTAGCATAGACATGTGTATGGTTTAACTTTCATTTTGGAAAATCTCACACACATTAAGGAGTAGAGAGATTAAAATAATGAAATCCTGTGTACCCATCTCCCAGCTTCAGCAATTATGAAATTAGACCAGTTTTGTCTCCTCTCTTCTTTATCCATTCCCCACTTCTTCACTCCAATATTTTGAAGCAAATTCCAGACATCACATAGTGTCTCTGCTAAATATTTTAACCAGTATTTCTAATTTAGCAATTGATTTACCAATACTTTGCTATTTCTTTTTTTTTTTTTAAAGATTTTATTTTTGACAGAGATCACAAGTAGGTATAGAGGCAGGTAGAGAGAGAGAGAGAGGAGGAAGCAGGCTCCCCGCTGAGCAGAGAGCCCAATGCGGGGCTCGATCCCAGGACCCTGGGATCATGACCTGAACAGAAGGCAGAGACTTTAACCCACTGAGCCACCCAGGTGCCCCCCACCCCCCCCACCCCCCGCAGTCATTTTTAACCTATGGATTGTCCCTCCTTCTCTCCCTCTCTCTCTCTTTCTCTCTCTCTCTCTTTTTTTTTTTTTTGGTGCAGTTTATTTGTTAAAGAACTAGGTCATTTTTCCTGAAGAATTTCCCATAGTTTGCATTTTACAAATTTAGCCTGTTATAGTAGGGTTTAATGTATTTCTCTGTCTCTTGTTTTTCCTGTAAATTGGTAGTTTGATCCAGAGGTATGATCAAATACAAGTTATTTTGTGCGAGTTTATGCCGTAAGAGATGGGTCCTTTCCTTGTAACTTATGATCATCTTTCTTTTTATGATGTCCTTGCGTAGATTCATGATCTCAACTGAGTTGCAAATGATGATATTTAATTATAGTGTTCTTTATTAGCTAAACACTCTGTAAAGAGAAACATATTCTCATCAGCGATTTGTTTTTACTTTGTGGTACAGTTGTATGAGAAAAGGCAGAATGCTTGATTCTTTCTCTTTATCTTCCAGTTTTCAAAGCAATGATTCATTATCTATCATCCTTCAAGATGAACAGTGAGATTTTTTTGGTTCATGAATTGAAACATACCGAATATTAAATATGTTTCAATTCATCTATTCTAGTTATTACTCTTAATTATGTCTGAGCTATCCCATTTTGGCCAGTGGAAAATTTTCAAATTGTCTTCTGAGTCCTTTTAACACAATTCTAGTTGTTTTTCATGACTTCCTTGTGTTTTAGTACTAAAAAAAGTTTCAGGCTAATGGTGCATATTTTTTTCCTCCTTGAGAATGGCTGATTGCTTTTATTGGGAAATTGTATTCTGGGGTCAGAGTCAAGGTCTTTCTCTGACCTTCCCTCATATCTTTACTCTCTTCAGGTAGTGTGCCTGTACCAGACGCTGGGCAACCCCCTCAGCAAGCTCACCACACTCAACAGCATGCATTCTCACTTCATCTTGTCCGATGACGGGACTGTGGGCAAGTATGGAAATGAGATGAAGCTCAGGAGGAACCTGGAAAAGTACCTGTCTCTGCAGAAAATACACAGTCGTGAGTACCACGGAGGCTCAGCCACCAGGGCCTGGCTTGGGGATACTAGGGAGAAAGGCATTCCTTTGTCATCCATACAGAGTAGAGAGGTCCAAGCTGCTCCCTGCCTTAAATTAACATACGTGAACCCACAGTCAGAAGAAAGCAGAAATGTGGAATTGTGGGTGACAGGAGAGAGAGGAAGAAGTCTTGGGGGACAGCATAGTCAGGAGAGGTTTTCTGGAACAATGGAGACTTCAGCGTAGCCTCCAGCTGTCCACAGGGCAGGATGGGTGGAGGATGGCTGTGTGTGTGGTGGGGGAGGTGTTGACACCAGCATGGAGATGACTGAAGAGCAGGAAGGAGACTGGCCTGGGAAGAGTCGGGGCATGAGTTTGACTGTCAGGGAAGATGCGTTTCATATATGGTGGCATGCCCCAGATAGGAGAGCATTAAAACCAGACAGGGCTTTTAGCAATAGGACCTTTGAAGGTTTCAGTGTTGTGTGCTGCTTCCACGATGCTTCGAGATGGCCATTTTGGTAGTGTTAAAAAAACAAAATTCAGTTGAGTAAACTGAAAGATCTTACTAGCCTTCTTCAGTGATTCATCAGTTGGGCCGCATCCCATCTGGCGGGTGGAGAGGAATTCCAAGGAGCAGGACAGAGTGGAAGACTTTTATAGGCAGAAGGAGGTGTGGCAAGGGAGTTCTTCTAACAAGGAGTGGATTGTTTTGGGCAAGGTCACCTTCCTTTGGGGGAAGGTGGGGTGGGCGTGGGGGGTCCTACCAGGCAGATGACCTCACTAGTGCCAACCAGATAATTCCAGACGGACTGGTTAAAGGTTACATTCCTGGGAGAGGTTGCAACTGCAATTAAGTTGAGTATTATGTCTTGGTTTGCTGATGTGGAGCTTAGCACAAGTGACTCTATTTTGGACCTATTGTCTCTTCTTTAATAGTAGTATCTGCAGGAGGGAGAAGGGGGGAGAGGGCCAGAATCAGCAAACATCTTTGGGTGGAGAGGTGGAAACTAGGTGCTACCTGAGCAATGGAGACATTTTGTCCAAGGCAGCAGAAAGTGGGCTTCTGCCTCTTTCCATGAGTTAAATCTTACACAAAATCTCCCCACTGTTGGGGCAGAAGACCAGGGAGCCATGGCCCTAGGGAGGCTCAAGTCCTGTTTAGTCTTTGACTTTGGCCTTATATGTTGAATGTCCTTTGAGTTTTTCACCTTGATCTTCTGAGGCAGCAGAATGTATGAGGTCAGATAGATCAAAGAAGCTGTATCATCTACTATCTATGTTCTTGGCCAAGGGAGTTAACATCTGTTAAACAGTGCTCTTAATATAAAAGGGAGGAAACTGTCTACCTTTCGTTGTGAAAATTGAGATAATGTACACTTGCTGTGCCTGCAATAGTGTTGGGTGCATAGTAGGCCCTCAGTAAATGTCTGTTTCTTTCTTTCCTTTTATCCTCCTTTGATACAGGTGTAATCTCGTCTGCGGCGGTGGTGGTGGGGTAGTGTGGGAGGGACCCTGGGAATTGTTGCCAGTCACTTAGAGCATAGTGTTAATGAAGGTTGGAGGCTCATTTAGGTAAGGAAAGGGGAGAGGGGATCAGGCATGTGGTCCTCTGTGGAGTGGGTGTAGGTGGGGGGGGAAGGAGAGCCACAGAGCAGAGAAGATGAGGACAGGTGAGAGACTGACCTGAAGAAGAGTCTCTGCAGGAGGGCTCCCTTGGGGTCCCAACTCTCAATTACCTGAAATGTCCTGTTGCCTCTGCTGACCCATGCCCACCACCGAAATTGCTTAGGGTTTTCGTACAGCGTCATAATGTGTGCCCCCGGAGAGCAAAGTCTTGTCTTTCTTATGGCCTGCTGATTCTCCATTTGTGCATACAACCTGAAGCTTCCACATAGCATCAAGTAACATTTCTACTTTCAAAGACCTTGAAACTTGGGACTTATTTGGAGAGTTTTACTTTGTGTGTAAAAGTCCATTTTGTGTGTGTAGTCCATTCCCGTGGATTGGTAACAATTATTATTCTAAGGAGAACCAATAGGAAGGAACAAAAACAGTTAAGACACCTACATGCACACACATAGGAAAGGAAGAAAGGAAGGAGAGAGAAGAAGGAGGAGGAGGAGAAGGAAGAGAAGAAGAAGAAAGAAAAGAAAAGCCTCCAACAGACACCAAATTCTTACATAGCAGAGTTGGTCTTCGTGCCCACCATGCCCACTAGGGAGGCTTTCTACCATATTTGTACTGCTTAAAGAGGATTTATTTGGATGGAAAAGACTTAAATATTTTGTTGATTTCTTTCATTTCTTTTCAGCTGGACTTCTTGGAGTCCCTGGAAAACCCTTGGTACTCGCCAAGAGTACTTAGAAAAAAAAAAAAAAAAAAACCCCAAACCCTGACATCATAAAGTTGCTATAGGAATTCCTGGGTTTCGCCATTTGAAATGTGGCCATTGTCAGTTCCTAAGCCCCTGAGGATAGAAAGCATATAATCAGATGCCTCTGTATCTCTTCAATATCCAACTCTCAGTGGGGGAGAGTGCTTTCCTGGGATGTCCATCCTAGGACCTTTTAATCTGGAGCATGATATCATATTCCTGCCTAATCCTGGGGTCCAAGGGTAGAGGGAGCTTCCTGGTAAGATTTTTCAGCAGGAAATTGACATTTTTCTCTTTTTTTCTTTTCTTAAACAAATTTAACTAGTAGCATCAGTAAGATCCTTCTTGTGGAAAACAATCACACATATTTTTAGTTTTGTGGGAATTAGTTATCGCTTCTAGAAAGACATACCTAATAGAAATTGAATTCCCTCTTTACCCTTATTAATTCTTTTGTGATGATAAAAGTGCTATATACTCTCATATTCAGGTAAAGCAAAGATAACATATAGTAGAAGGAAGGGTTTTCCATAATTTCACACACACAAAAACCTAGCCATTGTCACCTTTTTCATATATATGCTTTCAGAAATTTTCTACATGCCAACAAAGCAATATTTTTTTAAAATGAACGCTAGGTTTGTATAATATCCATGCTGCTTTTGTAGTCTTCCCCTCCCCATGAATTCATTCCCACATCAGCAAGCAAGCATAGTTCAAAACATTTTTAATGGCTGTGTAGTATTTCATTATATAAGGTATAAGATATTCTCTTATAAAAGTTTTTTTCCATCCATGTCAATAATTTATGATTAAGGGAATATTTATTTGAATTTTCTTCTAGTACTTTTACGTGTTAAGTATCATTTTCTTCATCTCATTTAGCTTTTATAAGACTATATTATTAGAGGAATCCCATGACTATCAATTGATGTATCTTAGATTAACTTTTTAGTGACAGGGAGAGAATAATGAGGTAGAAGTATATGGAGGAGGAAAAGAAGTAGAATCTCAGAGCAATCAAACAGACTGAACTCCATGTTTGGATACCTGCTAAGGCACCTCCCTCACCCCCAGCTCCCACCCCCACCAGATATTTGTGGAGTCCAGGACAGAGTACACAGGAAAGCCCACATACTATCTGTTAGAATATTTAAAAGCTTTAAATCAAGCTAACAAACTGTATAATGTTTTATCCTTTTACATTTGTCCATATAGCTGGAAGGCCAAGGTTTGAGTTCAGCATCTGGGAAATTCGGGAGTTCTGAGCCAGAGCCAGGACTGTCTCGCCAGCCTACATACAGCCTGCTCTCTGCTTCTCTTTCTGTCCTTGGCTCCATCCCTCTGTGCCAAGGGCTTCACACATGTACTCACCTGCACACCCCAGCCTGTATGTCCAAGCTCGACCCACCTCTCCCCTATGCCCCAGAGTCATGGGCTAGTATGTCCTGCAGGAGGACGTAGCTGGAGCAGAGGCTTTGGAAGCCCCTAAAGGCAGGAATTTGGGGGTTTAGGTCAACTCTGGGAAATAGGGAAGAGGGCATAGAGGCATCCCTCAAACGTTGGTCCTGTAGACTCTTCACTGTGAGGGGAGGGGCGTGGCTAGACGAGGGCCTGTTAAAGTTGGGGCCCAGGAAAACATCCTCTGATGGCCAGGTGAGTGTGATACTGCCTGCTGATTTTTCTGCTTTTAAAAAATAAAAGTAATGATTTAAATATATCGATGCATGCACTGTGTAGAAGGTAAAGAGGTCTATAGAATAAATAAGGTCCCTTTCGAATGTTTCTCCAAATCCTGCCCTCCCTCTCCAGTATTAGTAGTTTGATGTGTACACTTCCAGAGTTTTCTGGTTTTATATATATATTCCATATATATCCAATGTGGATATGTATGTGTATAAAAATGTGTTTGTATATATACACACACGGGTATTTGGATATATAAAAATGTATATATGTATATATATAATAAATGCATATGTAACTGTATATATGGATATGTATGTATAACAAACATACATTTATACACATATATGTATTGGGCAAGCATACACAGAAATATATATAATGCAAATATTTATAAATATATACTCATGTATGTGGTTTTAAAAATATAAAAAGGATCATACTATATATTTCATTCTGTAACATTTTTTCACCCAATATCTTTTCTTTAAAAGAGTTATCCATCCCATCTTGTTCTTAGAATCAGACTTAGAAGTTGATTAAATTAGCAAAAGGTTTATCATTTTAGCAGGTGAGTGATAGATGCATTGGGATCCATTATATCATTCTGTTTTTTCTTTTTTTAAAGACATGTTTGAAGTTTTCCACAATGAAAAATAGAGATTTCTTGAAGACTATTTAAAAAAAATTTTTTTAAACTAGTGAAAACCCTTAGCTACCTTTTTAGTCGGGGAAAAGCTTGAAGATGCTCTCACCATTATTTCTGCAACTTTATGGAAAGTGCAAGCTTCTGGCTTGGTCTTGAACTAGGGAAGCCTGAGTGAGTCAAGGAAGGAAGAGGGTGAGCGCAGGTAGCAGGTATCTGGGGTGATTGAAAGACTTGTGTCCAGGAAATCAAAATGGATGATGGGCCAGCGTAAGGTTTCTCTGTAACACTTTGGTATTACTTGTCCTCTGAAACAGGTTCAAGACAAGGTGTGCCCGTGGTGGGGCTGGTGGTGGAAGGAGGTCCCAACGTCATCCTCGCCGTGTGGGAGACTGTGAGGGACAAAGATCCCGTGGTGGTGTGTGACGGCACCGGCAGGGCCGCCGACCTCCTGGCCTTCACCCACAAACACCTAGCAGATGAAGGGTGAGTTGTGGACTCCTCAGCTGTCAAACCACAGTAACTATTTATTCCTCCATTTTATTCCTCCATTGAAGCTCTGTGTTTGGGTGGGACGCATATCCCGGGGAGACAGAGATTAGACTGGAATTAATTTTTCAGTGATTTTTATATGTATGGATTAATGCCCAAATGCCCTCCACTGATACAAGTCACTGTTTCTTTTGCCTGCTTCTCTCAGGGGTTCTTGAACCTTGCAGGGGATCGGAGTGGGGGTGAGGGAGCACTTCCACAGGAGAGTGAGGGAGAGAGTGCTCCGGCAGTTGCACCATAAAGTTGAAAAAACCCTGCAGTGAGTGAGACCAGCGTGGGCCCCAGATCACCTTTAGGATCATTTGTCATTAGTGAGAACAGAGGAGCTGGGGAAATCAGCAACCCAGCATTAAACTATGGTCTTTTTATGAAAGGTTTTAATTCTTTAAAAAAAAAAAATAAAGATTTTATTTATTTATTTATTTATTTATTTGAGAGAGAGAGTGAGAGAGTATGAGCAGGGGTGAAGGAGAAGGAGACTCCCTGCTGAGCAGGGAGCCCCATGTGGACTTGATCCCAGGATCTTGGGATCATGACTTGCAACATGGGGGCTTAAGTGGGTAGGAGAAGAATAAATGAAACAAGATGGGATTGGGAGGGAGACAAACCATAAGTGACTCTTAATCTCACAAAACAAACTGAGGGTTGCTGGGGGGAGGGGGTTTGGGAGAAGGGGGTGGGATTATGGACATTGGGGAGGGTATGTGCTTTGGTGAGTGCTGTGAAGTGTGTAAACCTGGTGATTCACACACCTGTACCCCTGGGGATAAAAATATATGTTTATAAAAAATAAAAAAATTAAAAAAAAAAAAAGTAGATGCTTAACTGCCTGAGCCATCCAGGTGCCCTAAGGTTTTAATTCTTTAGCCTTTTCAAATGAAAAAAAAAAATCTTTTTTCTAGCTATCCCTATATCTAGTGTGGTATTTCCAATTTCAAAAGTGTGGTATTTCTCCTGTGTAAGTAAATATAATGCCTATGAACTAAAATGTCGACCCCACCAATTTACTTAAGTAGACACGGATTGGAGCTCTGTCCGCTCAGGAGCCTTGCCCGAGAGTGCGTTCTTTCCAGGACCATGGCAGATCCGTCCGTGCTCGCTTTCAAATTCAGCCTCTCCTGGTACCTTCCTTCCCTCTGCTTCCTGCCCACTTGCTCTCAGAGCAGAAGTGTCCACGGAAAGCTTCTCATTCAGAGGCGACCCACAGGTGCTCTTGCCTGAAGTTACTGGCTTGTTCCCTCCTCTGCACTGTGCCAAGTCGTTACCTTTTCTCTCTCTCCCAGGGCTCTGCGGCCTCAGGTGAAGGAGGAGATCATCTGCATGATTCAGAACACTTTCAACTTTAGTCATAAACAGTCCAAGCACCTTTTTCAAATTCTAATGGAGTGTATGGTGCACAGGGATTCTGTGAGTATGATAACTCAAATGACTTTAAAACTGATAATTTGTACCAATCATAGTATCTGTTTCCACAACTTTTAAAAATAAGAACTTTTAAATTATTTATTTATTTTTAAATATTTTTTATTAACATATAATGTATTATTTGCCCCAGGGGTACAGGTCTGTGGATCATCAGGCTTACACATTTCACAGCAGTCACCATAGCACATACCTTCCCAGTGTCCATCACCCAGCCACCCTATCCCTCCCCCTAATCCCCTCAGCAACCCTCAGTTTGTTTCCTGAGGTTAAGAGTCTCTTATAGTTTGTTTCCCTCCCGATCCCACCTTGTTTCATTTTTTCCTTCCCTACCCCCCATAACCCCCTGCCCTGCCTCTCAAATTCCTCATATAAGGGAGATCATATGATAATTGTCTTGCTCTGATTGACTTATTTAACTCAGTATAATACCCTCTGGTTCCATCCACATCTTTGCAAATGGCAAGATTTCATTTCTTTTGATGGCTGCATAGTATTCCATTGTGTGTGTGTGTGTGTGTGTGTGTGTGTGTGTACCATATCTTCTTTATCCATTCATCTGTTGATGGGCATCTAGGTTCTTTCCATAATTTGGCTGTTGCAAACATTGCTGCTATAAACATTCGGGTGCACATGCCCCTTTGGATCACTACATTTGTTATCTTTAGGGTGAATACCCAGTAGTGCGATTGCTGGGCCGTAGGGTAGCTCTATTTTCAACTTTTTGAGGAACCTCCATACTGTTTTCCAGAGTGGTTGTACCAGCTTGCATTCCCACCAACAGTGTAGGGAGGGCTCCCCTTTCTCTGCATTCTCGTCAGCATCTGTCATTTCCTAACTTGTTAATTTTAGCCATTCTGACTGGTGTGAGGTGGTATCTCACTGTGGTTTTGATTTGTATTTCCCTGATGCCGAGTGATGTGGAGCACTTTTTCATGTGTCTGTTGGCCATTTGGATGTCTTATTTGCAGAAATGTCTGTTCATGTCCTCTGCCCATTTCTTGATTGGATTATTTGTTCTTTGGGTGTTGAGTTTGATAAGTTCTTCATAGATTTTGGATACTAGTTCTTTATCTGATATGTTGTTTGGTTTTGTTGACTGTTTCCTTTGCTGTGCAAAAGCTTTCAATCTTATGAAGTCCCAATAGTTCATTTTTGCCCTTGCTTCCCTTGCCTTTGGCGATGTTTCTAGAAAGAAGTTACAGCAGCTGAGGCTGAAGAGGTTTTTGCCTGTGTTCTCCTCAAGGGTTTGGATGGATTCCTTTCTCACATTGTGGTCTTTCATCCATTTTGGGTCTATTTTTGTGTGTGGTGTAAGGAAATGGTCTAGTTTCATTTTTCTACATGTGGCTGTCCACTTTTCCCAACACCATTTGTTGGAGAGACTGTCTTTTTTCCATTGGACATTCTTTCCTGCTTTGTCAAAGATGAGTTGACCATAGAGTTTGTGGGTCTCTTTCTGGGCTCTGTATTGTGTTCCACTGATCTATGTGTCTGTTTTTGGGCCAATACCATACTGTCTTGATGATGGCCACTTTGTAATAGAGCTTGAAGTCTGGAATTGTGATGCCACCAACCTTGGCTTTCTTTTTCAACATTCCTCTTGCTATTCAAGGTCTTTTCTGGTTCTATATAAATTTTAGGATTATTTGTTCCATTTCTTTGAAAAAAATGGATGGTATTTTGATAGGGATTGCATTAAACATGTAGATTGCCTTAGGTAGCATAGACATTTTCACAATATTTGTTTTTCCAATTCATGAGCATGGAACATTTTTCCATTTCTTTGTGTCTTCCTCAATTTCTTTGATGAGTACTTTATAGTTTTCTGAGTACAGATTCTTTGCCTCTTTGGTTAGGTTTATTCCTATGTATCTTATGGTTTGGGGTGCAATTGTAAATGGGATCAACTCCTTAATTTCTCTTTCTTCTGTCTTGTTGTTGGTATATAGAAATGCAACTGATTTCTGAGCACAGATTTTATATCCTGACACTTTACTGAATTCCTGTCTGAGTTCTAGAAGTTTTGGAGTGGAGTCTTTCGGTTTTCCACATAAAGTACTGTATCATCTGCAAAGAGTGAGAGTTTGATTTCTTCACTGTATCATCTGCAAAGAGTGAGAGTTTGATTTCTTCTTTGCCGAGTTGGGTGCTTTTTATCTTTTTGTTGTCTGATTGCTGAGGCTAGGATTTCTAGTACTATGTTGAATAGCAGTGATGATAGTGGACATCTCTGCCATGTTTCTGACCTTGGGGGAAAGCTCTCAGTTTTTCCCCATTGAGAATGATATTTGCTGTGGGTTTTTTCATAGATGGCTTTGATGGTATTGAGGTATGAGCCCTCTATCCCTACAGTTTGAAGAGTTTTGATCAAGGAAGGATGCTGTACTTTGTCAAATGCTTTTTCAGCATCAATTGAGAGTATCATAGGGCTTTTTGTTTTCGTTTTTAAAGATTTTATTTATTCATTTAACAGAGAGGGAGAGTCCAAGCAGGGAGAGAGAATACCTATTCTATTGGGAGGGAGAAGCAGGCTCCCTGCTGAGCCAGGAGCTGGATGTGGAACTCGATCCCAGGATCATGACCTGAGCCACCTAGGAGTCCCGAGAGTATCATATGGTTCTTCTTTCTTTTATTAATATATTGTATCACATTGATTGATTTGTGGATATTGAACCAACCTTGCAGCCCAGGAATAAAACCCACTTGGTTGTAGTGAATAATCCTTTAAATGTACTGTTGGATCCTATGGCTAGTATTTTCGTGAGAATTTTTGCATCCATGTTCATCAAGGATATTGGTCTGTAATTCTCCTTTTTTTTTTTTTTAAGATTTTATTTATTTTTTTATTTGACAGAGAGAGAGACAGAGTAGGCAGAGAAGCAGGCAGAGGCAGAGAGAGAAGCAGGCTCCACACTGAGCAGAGAGCCTGATGTGGGGCTCGATCCCAGGACCCTGAGATCATGACCTGAGCTGAAGGCAGTGGCTTAACCCACTGAGCCACCCAGGCGCCCTGTAATTCTTCTTTTTAAATTCTCCTTTTTAAACCCAATCTGGTTTTGGGATCAAGGTAATGCTGCGCTCATAAAATGAGTTTGGAAGTTTTCCTTTCATTTCTATTTTTTGGAACAGTTTTGGGAGAATAGGTATTCTCCTTTAAATGTTTGGTAGAATTCCCCTAGGAAGCCATCTGACCCTAGGCTCTTGTTTGTTGGGAGATTTTTGATGACTGCTTCAATCTCCTAATTGGTTATGGGTCTGTTCAGGTTTTCTGTTTCTTCCTGGTTCAGTTTTGATAGTTTATATGTCTCTAGAAATTGTCAAATTTGCTGGCATATGGTTGCTCATAATATGTTCTTATAATTGTTTGTATTCTTTGGTGTTTGTTGTGATTTCTCCTCTTCCATGCATGTTTTTATTGATTTAGGTTCTTTTCTCTTTTCTTTTTGATAAGTCTGATCAGTGGTTTATCAGTCTTACTAATTCTTTCACAGAGCCAGATCCTAGTTTTGTTGATTTGTTCTACTGTTCTTTTGGTTTCTATTTCATTGATATCTGCTCTGATCTTTATGATTTCTCTCTCCTGCTGAGTTTAGGCTTTCTTTGCTGTTCTTTTTCCAGCTCTTTTAGGTGTAGTGTTAGGTTGTGTACTTGAGACCATTCTTGTTTATTGAGAAAGGCTTGTATCGCTATATACTTTGCTCTCAAGACCATCTTTGCTGTGTTGCAAAGATTTTGAACAGTTGTGTTTTCATTTTCATTTGTTCCCATGAATTTTTTTAGTTGTTCTTTAATTTCCTCGTTGACCCATCCATTACTTAGTAGGATGCTCTTTAACCTCCATGTATTTGAGTTCTTTCCAACTTTCCTCTTGTAATTGAGTTCTAGCTTCAGAGCACTGTGGTCTGAAAATATGCATGGAATGATCCCAATCTTTTGGTACCAGTTGACACCTGATTTGTGACCCAGGATACATTCAGGAGAATGTTCCATGTGAGAAGATGTGTATCTGTTGCTTTGGAATGGAATGTTCTTAACATATCTGTGATGTCCATCTGGTCCAGTGTGTCATTTAAGGCCTTTATTTCCTTGTTAATCTTTTGCTTAGATGATCTGTCCAATTCAGTGAAGCGGGTGTTAAAGTCCTCTACTATTATTGTATTATTGTCAGTGTGTTTCTTTGATTTTGTTTTTAATTGGTTTATATAATTGGCTGCTCCCTTGTTAGGGACATAGATATTTAAAATTGTTAGATCTTGTTGGACAGACCCTTTAAGTATGATAAAGTGTCCTTCCTCATCTCTTATTATATCATTGGCATAAAATCTAATTTATCTGATACAAGAATTGCTACCCTAACTTTCTTTTGATCTCCATTAGCATGGTAAATAGTTTTCCACTCCCTCACTTTAAATCTGGAGTTGTCTTTGGGTCTAAAATGAGTTTCTTGTAGATAGCATACTGATGGATTTTGTTTTTTTATCTATTCTGATACCCTGTGTCTTTTGACTGGGGCATTTACATTCAGGATAACTATTGAAAGATATGAATTTAGTGCCATTGTATTGCCTGTAAGCTGACTCTTACTGTACATTGTCTCTGTTCCTCTCTGGTATGTTACTTTTAGGCTCACTTTCTGCTTAGAGGACCCTTTTCAATATTTCCTGTAGGGCTGGTTTGGTGTTAGCAAATTCTTGTAGTTTTTGTTTGTCTTGGAAGATTTTTATCTCTCCTTCTATTTTCAATGATAGCCTAGATGGATATAGTATTCTTGGCTGCATTTTTTCCTCGTTTAGTGCTCTGAATATATCATGCCAGTCCTCAGTCCTTTCTGGCCTGCCAAGTCTCTGTGGATAAGTCTGCTGTCAGTCTGCTATTTGTACCATTGTATGTTACAGACTTCTTGTCCTGAGCTACTTTCAGGGTTTTCTCTTTGTCACTAAGATTTGTATGTTTTACTATTAGATGATGGGTTATGACTGTATTTTTACTGATTTTGAGGGTGGTTCTCTGTGACTCCTGGATGTTGATACTTGTCCCCTTTGTCATATTAGGATATTTATCTATTATAATTTGCTCCAATATACCTTCTGTCCCTTTCTCTCTTCTTCTAGGTTCCCAATTATTCTAATATTGTTTCGTCTTATGGTATCACTTATCTCTGAGATTCTCTGCTCGTGGTCCAGTAGTTGTCTCTCTTTTCCTCAGCTTCTTTATTCTCCATCATTTGTTCTTCTATATCACTAATTTTCTCTTCTGCCTCATTTTTTGTAGCAGTAAGAGCCTCCATTTTTTATTGCACCTCATTAATAGCTTTTTAAAATTTCAACTTGGTTAGATTTTAATTCTTTGTTTCTTCAGAAAGGGATTTTATTTCTCCAGAAAGATATTCTCTAATATCTTCCATGCCTTTTTTTTTTTGAGCCCACCTAGCACCTTGATAATCATCATTCTGAACTATAGTTCTAACATTACCAGTGTCCATATTGATTAGGTTCCTAGCCATCGGTGCTACCTTTTGTTCTTTTTTTTTTTCCCCCCTGTGGTGAGTATTTCTGCCTTGTCATTTTATCCAGATAAGAATACATGAAAGAGTGAGTGAAATACTAATAAGTTTGCAAAGACCCCAGGAAGATATACACTAACCAGATTAGAAGAGACCTGAAACTGGGGGAGATAAAAGGGGAAAAATAAAAACTAATATATATATACATATGTGTATATATATATATATATATATATATATGTTAGATTGGTGAATAGATGTATTCCAGTCTCTTAGAAGAAACTACCTCCCAAAATTTTAAAGAAAGAAAAAAAAAATGTATATGTATGCAAAAATAAGAGTTAACACAATGAAGGGATAGAATATGATTATAAAGATGAAAATTTAAAAACATTTTAAAAAAGGAATTGCTGGGACGCCTGGGTGGCTCAGTTGGTTGAGCAGCTGCCTTTGGCTCAGGTCATGATCCCAGCTTCCTGGGATCGAGTCCCACATCGGGCTCCTTGCTCCGCAGGGAGCCTGCTTCTCCCTCTGACTCTTCCTTCCACTCTGTCTGCCTGTGCTCGCTCTCACTCACTCTCTCTCTGACAAATAAATAAAAAAAAAAAAAAAAAAGGAATTGCTATAAGTTAGTTGGAAAAAGAAGGAAAAAAAAAAAGAGAATGTGATCAGTCTGGAGCTAGATTTGGGTATATTTTGATCTGTTAGAAGAAATTGTATCCCAACATTTTAAAGAAAAAGAATTTACACAAAAAATAAGGTTAAATACAATGAGGGAATAAAATATGACAGTAACAATTAAAATTTTAAAAAGTTATTTTTAAACGGTATTGATAATAGTTAAAAAGAACATTAAAAGAAGAAAGAGGAAAAGTTAATAAAATAGAATAAGAAAAAAAATTTTTTAAATTTAACTTAGCAGGACTAAAAGATCATGAGAAAAAGCCATGAATTCTATGTGTTGCTTTCCCCTAGCTCTGGATATCTACAGTTCTCGTTAATAGGTAAACTTGGTCTTGGCTGGATGTTCTTGCTGATCTTCTGGGGGCAGGGCCTGTTGCAGTGATTTTCAAATGTCTTTGCCTGAGGTGGAATTGGACTGCCCTTGTCAGGGGCCAGGCTCAGTTATCTGCTTGGGTTCAGTCTCGGGAGATTTTGTTCCCTGAATGTTTTCCGTAGAGCTTTGGAGAATGGGAATGAAGATGGCAACCTCCCAACCTCTGGCCTGGAGGAGCCGAGTGCTCAGGGCTCCCCTCCTCAGTGCACCCTCAGAAAAAAGCAGTCACTCCCTCCCATCTCCCTGGTCTCTGGCTATGCTCTGTGCTCACATGGCCTGTGACTGAGCATTTCTATCTCTGGTGCACGACCCTGTTTGGAGTCTCCAAACCCAGCAGATTCCTGCCACATGCTTGCATGCCACTTCTCCTGGAGGAGGAAGGATGGGGGGTCTCTCTGGATCTGCCACTTGTGGGGTCCCTGCTCGAAGAGCAGTGGCCGGGCTGTGCCTTGGATCATGGTTTAAGGTAACCCCGAGATGAGAACCCACTCCTTGGCTCCATCTCTGTAGCCAGCCTCCCCATGGCAATACCTGGGAGCTCTGCCAAACTCAGACACCCCCGGTCTTTCTGTGCCCCATGGGTCCCTGAGACCACACTCTCCCCATGAGGGCTCCCCCCATGCTTAGCCACTGAAGCAATGTTCCTCAGTGGAGTGGACTTCTAAAAGTTCAGATTTTGTGCTCCACTGCTCTACTGCTTGCCAGGAGCCAGCCGTCTGCCCACGGTTTATCTTCCTGTCACTTCACATTCATTTCTCTGCATGTCCTCCCTTCTAGAAAGTGGTAGTTTTTCTGTTCCTAGAATTGCTGCTCTTCTTCTCTTCTATCTCCTGTTGAGTTTGTAGGTATTGGGAATGGTTTGATAACTATCTAGCTGAACTCCTGGGACCTAATGCTATTTCAGTCTCCTACTTCTCTGCCATCTTACTTCCTCCTAAAAATAAGGGTTTTTTTAAAAAAGATTTTATTTTATAGTTTCAAGTGATCTCTACACCAGTGTGGGACGTGAACTCATTACCCCGAGATCAAGAGCCTTGAAGTTAAGATCAATGCTCTTCCACCTGAGCCAGCCAGGCACCCCCCCCCCAAATAAGGAGTTTTTAATTTTAATTTGATTGTATATAACTCTGTAGAAGTTTGACCCTTAGTTGAGTAAACTTGACTTTTTATTCCCTCCTGTGACCACCTCCCCAAAATGCTTCAAATTTCAGACTGCAGTTAGGAAAACAACAACAACAACAACAACAAAACTCAGGGTACCAATATTACAGAAAAATGACCATATTTAGTGATGATCACACCTAAATATTGTCAGAGGGTTAAAGAACAGCTCCATGTGAAGTCCTGTCTGCTGGCTTAGATGACTGTATCAGAACACCCAAGTACATCCTACAGGAGATCTTTAGGGATACAATGAACAATGGGAAGTCCGAGATTATTCTCTGGGACAGAAAATGGAGGCTGCAAATTAGGGGCTGTCACCATAATGTAGATTCAGGAAAAGATTTTAGGTTTTTAGGATACTTTGATCAAAATTTTGATCAATGACTTGGGTGAGATGAAACCAACAATTCTAGCAAATATGCCAATATGTCATGATTTATAGTGATCTTTCCAGATTTCAAAGGCTAGACCACATCATTCAAGATTTTGGTAATACCTAACCACTTGGCCTCAAAAAAAAAAAAAAAGCACAAAAATAAACAAATGAACCAGTTTGGGCTAGAGAAAGCCTGGTTAAACATAGTGATAAACACTTAGCTTCAGTGGACCCAAGAACAACAAAAATAACAGCCATGTCTACAGTTAACAACTTTTTTCAGATATATTTTTTTCACCTTGAAGTGGCCCCATGAGTGAGTTCAGTATGGCAGTAATTGTTTCAGAGATGCCAAAGCTGCAACCTAGAGAATATAAGTGATTTGCCCCAAGTCATGAAGTTACAGAATGGTTGAACAGATACATGGACTAAGAGTTGAAATCCTATATATGGTCTACTACGTTTGATACTTCCCACAGAAATCAATAAGAAATGAACATCTTAAAGAGATCACCTTTATATTTGTGTCTTCCCATCATCAAAGAGAGTAATGAAGGGTGTAATGATCAAGAGGGGACTAAAGTAGGTGCTAAAGGGTTTGCCCATATAAGGAATTAGGTCCTCAGCTCCTGCATAATTGAGAATTGATTTTATCCATGCACATAGAGGGGTGGTTAGTTGGAGGGAAACAATACCTGGATTGTGGAAGCATAGTTTTTCTACCTTTATGGGACCTTGGAGATTATTTAGTGGGTTCTTCTCACCTTGTGGATAAGAAATCTGAGATTCGGGGCGCCTGGGTGGCTCAGTGGGTTAAGCCGCTGCCTTCGGCTCGGGTCATGATCTCAGGGTCCTGGGATCGAGTCCCGCATCGGGCTCTCTGCTCAGCGGGGAGCCCGCTTCCTCCTCTCTCTCTCTGCCTGCCTCTCTGCCTACTTGTAATCTCTCTCTGTCAAATAAATAAATAAATCTTTAAAAAAAAAAAAAAAAAAAAAGAAATCTGAGATTCAGTGTGGATAAGAAATCTGAGATTAGTGGCCTTAAGATGTTTCCTTCAGACTGGCTAGTTAGTGGTGTATCTGGGCTTGCCAGACATGGCTCTTTGTGTTGAATAGTTCCCTTTACTATATAAAACACATTTTTACTTAGACAGATACATTTATTAACATTCATTAACAACAGGCAAACTTTTTTTTCTTTTTATTTATTTATTTGAGGAGAGGGGGGCAGAGGGAGAGAGAATTGTGAGCAGATTCTGCACTGAGCATGGAACCCCACACAGGGCTTGATCTTAGACCCTGAGATTGTTACCTGAGCCAAAACCAAGAGTTAGGCACTCAGCCAATCAGTTGACCCACCAGGCACTTTTACAATCAGAAACAAAGGCCTTATTTGTCTTACACAAATTATTGTCTTACAAAAATTAGTATCATGGCAGGGGGCAGGAGGCACTACGCATTTCACAATGTGTACATTGTGAAGACCGTCTGTCCTGCTCTTTCTACTTGTTCACCGGGTACATTGTAATTGCCTCACTTGTTTTACGATGAATCCTTGAGGACTCATCTCTCATTAACAAGCAAAAATCTTGGTCTCTAAGGTAAGGTGAGCAGAAGGATGTCCTATGGTATCTCTTCAAAAGGAATGATTGTTTTTTTCATTATCATTAGGAATTGACAATGAGTTTCTTTTCATTCTAGCCTGTATTTGGTAAATTCAGTGTAGTAATGTGTTACCAAGTGTTTCCTGTATTCCATGTAAGAAATCCCATGGATTTCTTGGTTTTTTTTCCCCCCCACTGAGTGTTCACAATTCTCCATTACCCTATTAAAAAAGTTTTCTGTAAAGTAAAAAGGGAGAGTAATCAAGAAGATTAAGTCTCAAGTTTCTCAACTCATTAGCTGTAGAGCACATTTTGTGGGGACTTTTTGAAAACATTTCTTTACTAGTTCCCAAAATGTATGGTTTCCTATTTTTCAACTGTTATAGATTACCATATTTGATGCTGATTCCGAGGAGTCTCAAGACCTTGATTTAGCAATCCTAACAGCTCTGCTCAAGGGTGAGTGTCTGAAGAGGGTTACATCTCTTGCACATTTCCTCTTTTCATGTTCCATGGAAAATTTTTTTTTCGTATTGATATTTTAAATAAAATATATGATTCCTTCTTTTAAATTAGGCACAAATTTAACAGCATCAGAACAACTAAATCTGGCAATGACTTGGGACAGAATGGACATAGCCAAGAAACACATCCTGATTTATGGACAACATTGGAAGGTAGAGTGAAGATGAAGTTATTTGAGAAAAAATATTTTGTGTTGGCTTGTTGGGCGGGTGGCTCAGAAGAAAAAAATTGAAGGATAGATAGATTGGTTTGGGAGGTGTGTGGAGATAGCTTCTGGGTAGCTGGGTGTCCACAGATACCTGAGACATTTCTCTCATCAACTTTGCCTCCCTAAAGTAATTTTTTCCCCCTGCAGCCTAATTGAAACTGGCAAATGAAGTTGGGAGAAGGACAGAATGGAAGGATATTTTATTTATGTTTTTATATGGTTGTATTTTTATATTGTTATTTAATACTTGAAGCTCTTCTTATTTTTGCATTAAAGTGTGATATGTACTCACAACATAAATAAGTGAAAACAGAGAAGAGCAGAAGAAAGTTACTTATAGTGGTAATGATAATCACTATTAACATTCCATTTTTAAAGATTGCAATTGTGACTGTACCCCAGGTATAATACATGCATATTAGTTAAAACATCTAATGGTACTAAAAGGCTACTAAAATAACAGTAGTTCCCTGCCCTGCTAATTACAAGAATAAAGTATTTTTGACATTTTTGGATTGTATTGACATTTATAAATCTCCATAGTTTTAAATAGCAAGTCATATTGCTGTTTTCTGATTCATTCATTTTAGAGTCCTCTCAACATTTCTGTCTGTGGTCTGTCCTCACTGCTACAATCTGGACTGGTTGCCTGCTGTTCCTGATTTTGGGCTGTCATCCTGAGATCTACCGTCATCATATTGGAGATTCCCTTTGCCTCTCTTCTGTGTTAGAAATCCCGCTTTCTTTATCCCGTGTCATCTTCTTCCCTGGTTTACTCCTTTATTTTAAGGGGGTGCATCCTTTAGTAGCTTTCTGAGAAAGGCAACATGGAAGATAAACATTTTGAGAGCTTACACGTTTGGATATATTTCAGTTAAAGATCAGAACTAATTTGCCTGAAGAATTTTGAATAGTTAGCTGCTAGCATTCAACATTTCTGATTTTTTATTTGTTTGGACTATTTTGTTTCCCCTCTCTGGAAGTTCAAACAAATATCTTTCCAGTGTTTTGAGATTTCACAGTGCTGTGTGCTATTATGAGTCTCTATATCCATTATGCTGAGCACATGCTTTCAGCTTAGGAATTATGGGTTTCCATGCTGGGAAATTACCTTCCTGTTTTCTCTGTTTTCTTTCTGGAATTCATAACATTTAAATGTTGGACCTAAGGACTGTTCCTCTAATCTTACCTTTTTCCTTTAATCTTCCATATTTTTCTTTTTTTGATTTCTTCAACTTTATTTTTCATGCCTTATGTGGAGCATTTGGTTTCTGGAAGCATACTACTAATTTCTATGAGCAAATTTTTTTTTTTTTAAGAATCCTGAATGTAATATCTTATTTCACTGAGAGTATTAATGACAGTTTTTTCAAAGTTTTCTTCTTCTTGCATTGTCTGAGTCTTACTGATTGATGTTTTGTGGTGTGTTTATTCTGGACTTTTTATTTTAAGAGTGGAGGAGAGAAAGCTCTAGAAATTTGGAGCCTGTAGGTGAGACTTTACTGTAGGTTTGAGCTTCACAGAGGAGTGATGTGGCCTCCATTTGTTGGGGGGGGGGGACCAGAGATGACAGCATAGTCCTGCCTTTTCTCTTAGTCCCTTTACTGAAAAGAATCCTCTAATCCCCTACCTAGATAAGGTAAACCTTGCTGCTAGTGTTAATGGAAGTCAAATTGGGGAAGATGAATGGGAAGGTCTCAACATTAGGGATTCAGTATATATACATTTATTTCATCCTGAAGCTGCCAGAATTCTGTGGCATAGATTTGTTTGGTTCTCGGCTTTTTCTAGTTTCAGTTTCTGAGGACTTTCATCTCCTAGTTTTCTGGGGGACGGTTAAGCCAATTACCACTTGACCATCTGCTTTCCAACTTTCAAAATATGACACTTTTGTGGACTCATTTCTTTTAAAAAATCCTTTTACAATAATTTTACTGAAATTTTGGGTCAGAGTAGAAGTAAATGAGTGTGTTCAATATCCCTTATATGTTTAGAAACTGGGTATAGTCTAAATCCAAACATGCCAAGTTAAAAGAACAACAACAAAAGAAGCCTTGAATTTTTTTTTTTAGAATTGCATTAAACCTATGTGGGAAGCAATGAGATCTTTACAATTATCTGTCTCTGATATAAGAATGGATTTACTTCTGCAAGTATCTTTTATGCCTTTAAGTTCACTTTTTGTTATTTCTTCCATCAGGTCCTGAACATTTCTTAGTAAGACTGTATTTTATGATTGTTACTTTATTAATTATCTCTCTTATTTATTTCTACTTTCTGAAGGCTGGTGCACTGGAACAAGCAATGTTAGATGCCTTAGTGATGGATCGAGTGGATTTTGTGAAGCTCTTAATAGAATATGGAGTGAACCTCCATCGCTTTCTTACCATCCCCCGACTGGAGGAGCTCTATAACACAGTGAGTATTGGAAAATTCCATCAGTCGCCTCCCTTAAGATTCATTTATTAATTAGCTTAATATTTAGCTTAACCTAAATATTGAATGTTCAAGTCTTCTTGAATATTGACATACAAAGATTATTTAGAGACAGATTTCTCAACCAGAGGACAAACATTCTTACCAAATCCATTTTATCCTATGGTCATTTCTGCATTTCTTATTTTAATTAATTGCACAGAGTAGAAACAAACCAAGTTAAGAAAACACAACAGGAAGACCATAATTAAAGCCAGTGATGTAAATAAGAACAAATTGCTTTTATTAAATTGTTGGAAGCATCTTGACCTACAGCCACTGTGAAAATTCTATTCCTGCAACTTTCCTATGCAGACCCTTTATTGAAACCAGACTAGCTTACTCATTGTAAAAGCACCAATTGCTCAAGCCAAGTGCCCTTCTTGCAATGTCCTTCCTTGTTCTTTGAATCTTAACCTTTCTTTAAAGCCCTCTTCAAGTTCTTTTTGAATACTCCAGTTTTCACTGATCTATTCCTATGGTACAAATTTTTTTGCAACTCTTTCCAAGCATACACCTTTGTAATTATTTTTTCATGTAAGTCCCCCCTCTCTTCAATTAGACTGTAAAAACTTTAAACAAAGTACTTATATTCTTCATTGGCTCCCTCAAAAGCTGAATTGAACATAGAGTGTTCAATAAGTAATTGTTGATGGAGTGTAATTGTGTGATGGGGTTTGTCATGGTGTAGTTTATATATGATAAAGGATAGTTATGAATTACTTAAAATTTATTTTTGTCTCTTGAAAGAAATAAAGTTAATTAAATTTTTACTACCTGCATGTGTGCGCGCGTGCGCGCGCACATACACACACACACACATTTTACATCTTATTTTGAAAAATATTTCTAATTATATCTTCTTCTAGAAATAACTTATAATTAATTGAGGTAAACCTTATTACTAAGGATGTTGAAGAAAATTTTCAGTATTCTGGGTTATTTATACATTCTGAAATAAAATATTTTCCCCCAGCATATGGTAATTAAAAGGAATAAATTTTTTCTTTCCCTATTATAGAAACAAGGACCTACTAATATGCTCTTGCATCATCTTGTCCAAGATGTAAAACAGGTAACCTAATTATAAATGTGTGCAAATTTCTTTGTGTATTGTTTTAGCTCTGTAAAATTGTTTTGCTTTGTAAAATGTCGATTTGGATTTTCTAGTGAGTTACCTACCCTCTTTGCCTAGGAGTTTGAGCAATTTCATCACCAAACCATACTCTTAAGTTTTTTTACTTGTAATTTATTTTATATTTTTAAAGATTTGATCCACCAGGTAAGTGGCATTAACTAATAATTATTTTCTCTTACAAAATATGGATCAGGGACATATAAAACTTTCAATCAGAACTCTACCTCAACATGATACAACAGTATTTCCAAAGATAATAATGCTTGCTGAAAATAAAGACATTTCCTTGTCCTGTCATGTTAATTAGAGGACTGATATGTGATTTTCATTGTTTTTTTTGTTGTTGTTGTTGTTACTGTTTTGACTATGAGTGATGGCTTGGAGGCCCTGCCTCCTTTGAGAATCTGAGCATTGTTTTAGGGAGCCAGGATGAGTCCTACTAGTCAGTACCCTTGCTCATATTTTGCTCATGGTGCTTTCCCTGAACTTTGAGTTAAATCAGACTTAAAATCAAATCATCTTCTGTTAGTTACTAAACCTTTAACAATCTCTTATGCTTTAATTGCTTCTCTTTTAATCATCAAGAACTTCTATTTACATCTGCAGAAAACTAGAAGAGATGTTTTTTGTCCCCATGATTAAACTCCGTCCATGGCACACTTTAAGAGAACTTGCTCATTTCTTGGAAGTGTGGTATCTTGATGGAGAGATTGCGGGCATTCTGGCCGTGTTGTTTTGGTGGGAGAGCCAGAGTAAAAGGCTAGAGAGGAAGACATTTAGTTGGCAAATTAGAAGTAAGCAAAAGTATCCATGCTGATGTAAATTTAGTTTGCATGATTTATGCCAGATCAAGATGATTTTCTTTAAATTATTTCCTTGAACTTTGATTCCTTTACAGTAAACTGAAGAAAAAGGAATAGAATAGGTTAAATATGCTTTTAACTAGTAGCAACTAAGAGCATTAGTTTTGGTGTTCCTTAAAAAAGGTAAATTATGCATGTATTTGCATTTATTCATATATGAATCAATGTAATAGCCTTAATAGGTGAAGGGTAAGATTAAGAGGTATAAACTCCCAGTTAGACAACAAAGAAGTCATGGGGGTGTAATGGATAGCATAAGGAATATAGTTAATAGTATTGTAATAACTTTGTATGGCAACAGATAGTATCTAGACTTATCATAATGTATAAAAATATTAAATCACTATGATACAAACCTGAAACTAGTAGGATATTATATGTCAATTATACTTTAATGAAAGAAACTACTGTGAATGGTAGTTGAGAAGTAATGATTATGAAGAGGTAGTAAGGCAGGTTTTTAAGTGGTCAGTTACCTTCATTTAGACTAAGACTCATATACTTGGAGATCTGCTACTCAGCCCTCTAATCAGCCGTAACATTTATTTTGGCACAGCCTCATATTTTGATCTTATTTTATTCTGCCATACCATGTTTCTTATTTCTATGTGTTCTACCTCCTTCCATATTCTCATTTTGTGTATGATGTAGTCAACACAGTGCCAAGTGCTATAGCCAATTCAATAGAAAGATGGAAGTTCTAAGCCAATGTTAATTTTGAATCACTTACATTCAGTATATTGAAGGGGAGGAAGAAATTTTCCCCAGTCTATGGTTCTTCCAGCTAACCTAAGAATTAATTGTTATATGATATAGATTAACAGGAGAAAAAAATCAGAGTTTTATTGTGTGCACATAGAGGCCCAATGATGAAATTGAGACCTCAAGAAATGACCAAGGCGGGGAATTTTTATACTTTTCAGACAAAGAGACAATAAATGTGTGACGAATTGACAAGACAAAGAAAACTTAACATTGGAGCTTCAATTAGTAAAGAATTTTAAACAGAATTTCACCTGGGGTAGTAAATTAGTAAAAAGTAACGAGGGTCCCTTATACAACCTTCTTTGCTCTAAATTTCTCGTCTCTGGTGATAAGGATGTCTCTTTATCTCCCAGGACAGGGATGGTACCTGTCACATGGGGGAGTTATTTCCTGCTTTTGGGAAACAGAAGAGGATCTGAGTGTCCTTCTTGTATGGGCTGTCTCTCAAATAACTTTTACTTAATATAATCAGTATATCAAAATGGCACATTTTGGCAATATCCTCCAATGATTTTACTTCTGTTGTAATAGTTATATAATTTCCAGTTAAAAACAATCTTTTATACTATATTTAAGAGTGTTTTAGTATAAAGTGTATGTATGCATGAAAAAAAGAGAAAAAAATGTTGAATGAGCAGATATAACCACACACTTGGTATCTGTGAAATTAAAAACACATCAAGACTAGGTTTTTTTCGGGACGCCTGGGTGGCTCAGCTGGTTAAGCAGCTGCCTTCGGCTCAGGTCATGATCCCAGCGTCCTGGGATCGAGTCCCACATCGGGCTCCTTGCTTGGCGGGGAGCCTGCTTCTCCCTCTGCCTCTGCCTCTGCCTGCCACTCTGTCTGCCTGTGCTTTCTCTCGCTTCTCTCTCTATGACAAATAAATAAATAAAATCTTAAAAAAAAAATAGGTTTTTTCCCCCTCTGAACAAGCAGACTGTATCGGTGGTTGGTCACATGAATCGATCAGTTTGTAAAGATGCTTGAAAAGTATGAGTCTGCCTCTTTGCAGATGATTGGGTTATGTTCTAACAGATGGCAAAGGAGACACAGCACGGGAACTGAAAGTTACAACGCATTGCATGGTTTTGTTTCAGCATGCCCTTCTCTCAGGCTACAGAATAACACTGATTGACATTGGACTAGTAATCGAGTACCTCATCGGTGGAGCATATCGCAGCAGCTACACTAGGAAAAGTTTCAGAGCCCTCTACAACAACCTCTACAGAAAACACAAGGTACCACCACTGACTAGTACCCTCATAAACTATGGGATATCTAGGAGTTAGACTTTTAGAAAAGTGGCTTAGGAAGTTCAGCTAGGAATAGCTTCTAAAATGGACGTATATATTTTTCAACATTCACTGAGTCTCTGCTACATGTAAATTACAGCGCTGGCTTAGCATGAGCTTGAAGACCAGGAGTTCAGAAACTCTCAGAGGAGACGGATTTATGAATAAATCTTACTCATTATAAAATGAATAAATAAAATAAATGAAAAAATAAATGAATAAAAAATCTTATTATAAAATCTTATTCATTCTATTTATAAATAAAATCTTATTCGTTATAATGGTTTATGTATAACTAGCCATCACACAGAACAGGATACAGCATGTGCTATATTGACATAGAAGAAATGTCTTGAGAAAGATTTGAGGGAGAGAGAACCAGTTTTTTTCTTTCCTTTTGAAAATGTAGAAGACAAAAGCCTAATTGGCTTCCATCTATAAACTCATACTAGTCCGTAACCTGGAGACAACAAACTTGGGACAGGTGTGTAGAGGTTATGTTGGAAAATGCATGCAGGAAGTCTATGTAAAAATATTTCATTTGCCATCAAGATTTTTGAAAGTCTAGGAATGTAAAGTCAGAGTTGCTCCCTGGCTGATTAGCTGAGAAAACATCGCTTGTTTTCAAAGAGAGCCTTTCTTCTTGAAGGATAATGGAAGTGTTAGAAAGCAGCGTTTGGGCATTTGGGTTGAGGGAAGAGCAGAGGCAGTGAAAGGCACAGTGCTCTGGACCTCTGGATACATTTTTGCAGTGACGGGGGGGGGGGCCTTTGTTGCCATCAATGTGCTAGAAGGTAGTGAAGGCTAAGACTGGAAAGGTGGTTTTGGATCACAGAAAAGTCCAGAATATCAAGCCACTTTTGACCTTTATTTATAAAGAATCAGGTGATGTGAAAGCCTAACTTGTCTTTAAGAAATAAAAGAACAAAACAAAAGAAACTCAAATTTCACAGAGAAAATGATGTTCCTTAAGATCTCAAGAGGCATAGAAATGCACCTGAGGTATCAGTTCCTTCACTAAAACCAAATACATCTTGCTGTGAGGTTACCTGTGACAGGTGTGAGGAGACTGCGCCCTTGCTGTAGCCCAGTGGGGAGTTTGCGAGGCAAGTACCCCTCGTGCTTGTTTTCCTTCTGAAATGGTGTGAGTTACTGCCCATTTCTCTGACTGTTTTCTAGGGAAGGAGTAGAGTTTAGTAGTGAAGTCTCATAGTAAGTTAGGTCATAGCAGTTACAAATACATGGTTTGGAGTCAGAAGGATTTGGGATGGAGTTTTAGTTTTGCTCGTTAGTAGTTATGAAGTCTTGAGTAGAAGCTTAACCTCTCTGTGTGTCACATTCCTTATCTATAAAATGGGGATAATAATATCTCATAAATTTATAAAAAGGATTAAATTATACCTGGAAAACCTATATTCCTGGTACACAGAGTGTACAACACAACTGTTAATAATAGTCAGTACGATCACTCCTGATGATGCTATTAATTCTGTATTACAACCATCATAATAATAATTTGAGTATGACTTTTTAGAAGCCAGGACCCATCACTTCTTTGTGTAATTTATATCCATAAAATGCAAATGAAAATAAATGCGTAAATACAGGAGCTTGGGCAGGACGGAGGTGGCTTCCAGGTGCCGCATTTGCCGCTGAACCCTGGGGTCGCGCAGGCCAGGGGTTCCCCAGGGAGGCCCTCAGTTGCTGGGTTGAGAAAGGGACCAGGCCTCAGATGTGTCGCAGGCCGCGCTACCATGAGGCTGCGCGCAAGGCGGGGAGAGTGCTGTGGGAAGTTCTCCGCTAATCTTTCTGTGTCTCTGGATCGTGTGCCTTCAGAAATTTTGCCGAAGATCTTTTCCCACTTGGATGCTGGAACCCTGCTGTGTACTGGATGCATGACTAGGCGCTTTTATCATCTGACCAATGACCATTTTAATTGGATCACAATCTCTTCAACTGCTTTTTCACCTAAAAGATCTACCTGGAAAATTGCTTCAGCAGAGAAGACTGCTGAATCTATGAACTTACTATTGGTCAAGGATAAAGAAGCTGGGTACGGGAAGAAAGAATCTCTCAGAAGACGAAGAGCTTTTGCAAAAGCCACGCTAACTCAGGTTCTCCAGTTGGTCAACCCTTCCACAGGCCGTGCAGTTCAAACCAAAGAGGCCCTCAGAATATCTGGTTCAGGTTGGGTAATTATGGTGAAAGAAAAAAGTGGAAAAGAATCCATCATGGAGGGCATTGACCTCTCCATATAAGATTCTTCAGTGAGGATTATGTGGTACGGCCAGAACTGGCCATAGCTAGCCACGTTGTCAACCTTAGATTTGTGTGCTATGACACCAGTTGTTATGGACCAGTCTAAAACCCCCTCCAAAAATGGACCTCAGTGGCATTGTTGAATTGCAAAATACAACCTGAGTAACTTGGCTGGATCCACCATGATTGGCTGGGACAGACTCCTTGGGTTCTTCTGCTTACACCCAGGCCTCCTGGTGGGGCTGTGGAAGGAGGAGGAAAAATGGGCTTTTGTTACAGCAGATCTTCATTTCCATCACTTTGTGGAAAAGAGCACTTTAGGCTCAGCCACTGATCCTTTGAGCTACCTCCTCCTACGCCCCTTGTGGATGACAACCTAGAATATGGACTACCTGGCCACCAATTCTGTGCTGATTTGCATAGCAGTGGAATGTTCTACCTGTGTGGCACATTTCTCCATCTTTTTACCAAGAAAGGATACATTGAAAATGGATATGTGAAGCTTGCTGTTTTAAGTTTTTAAAAATAATGCAGAAAACTACCTCTTACTGGAAAAGATGGCCTCTCTTGGAGAACTGGTATTTTCAAAGGCTGTATAAAGAGTTGTTCTGTGTGGCCCTAATAAGTCTGTGGGATGAATATGGGAAACCCTTTTGGTCTTTCAGTTTCCTGGTTTGTATGACATTTCTGGTCCTCTGATGGTCCTAATTTCTTGGGACAGACTTACTATGTTGACTATGTGGACACACAAGGAAAAAATGCTCATGGTGTGGATTAAAGAGACAGAATACTTCATCGTCAGCCTGGTCCTTTTCCTGAGGATAGCAAAAATAAGCCATTGCTTTGGGACAACATATTAAGTATTAGCAGAAGGCGGCAAATGATTGTTGCTGTTTGTTTGTTTTGGACTAATCAGCTTTGTTCTTGGTGTTGGAAGTTGACATAAAGCGGTAGTCTGTTTGATGCCTTCTTATTTCGAAAAATAAATAAATGAAGTATCTCAAAGACCATGGTATCATCCATTTTATATCAGCCCCTTTAAGAATGCTTCTTTTATTTTCTCATTGAAGAAAGTTTCATGCTGATAAGCAATAAATTATGTTGTTATTGGGCCTAATCCCTGGAATTCCAGTGGTGCTGTGTAACATCTGGGGAAGTTCCATAACTTTCTAACTTAACCTTGGAGTTGTTTGCGAATGGGAACTTTTTCTTATCATAACTGTGAATCTTTACTGCCTATTCTGAACTTGTTCCAGGTATAGAAACTCCATTGATTTTTAATGGAATTTCCCCATAGAGAAGGAATGCAGATATATAATAGGGAACAAAAGAGTATGTTTTCTGGGATGTTAGGAAATAACATTGTGCTTAATAAGGAGGAGATCATGAGAGGCTTTTGTTGGACGAGAAATTAAATACTAATCATGGGCTAGAGACAGAACCTTGGGATACTTGGTAGGACACAATATTATATTTTGTTTTCATTACTGTCTGGAAATGAAATGTTCATTGTTACCATGATAATCTTTTTTTTCCCTTTTTGTTTTATTTTAAAAATAAAATAACACCTTCCAGCGAGTGACCAGTTTTGCTCAAAGCCTTTCCCAGCCCCCTCTTCACCGAAGACGCCCCTCAGGAAATAGAAAAGAATCTGCAGAAAGCACACTTCATTCCCAGTTCATTAGAACTGCCCAGCCTTACAAATTCAAGGTACCACTTACTTCTTTTTAGATGTGAAAATAAAATTGTTCTTGCAGGCTAGACCATTTCTTCAATTTAAAGTTGGAGGAAAGAGCTATAAACAGGTCAGTTAGAAGTACCCTAAATAGATGTGTGCTGGTCAGCAGCGTAACAACAAGGGAGTGATGTGAACAGTGTCATTAATCCAACTCTCCTCAAATTAACTCAGTCCCACTTTCCTCTGGGGACGAATGGATCTGCTCAGGAGTTTCTATATAAATGATACTCATGTTGGCTGAAAGGGGTTTACTTTCCATAATTCCTAGGATGAAAAGATATTTTATAAAATTATCCTTGATCACCAGCAATGAATGAAAATTTCCTTTTATTTATAGAAATAGAGGAAATGTATAATTTTCTCTTTTTTCCTTTTATTAAAAGGATTATCAAATCCTATTACTTACCAGGCAATATGTTGGGTGCTTGGTTAAATTTGGGAGAAGGTATAATGATGATGGAGAAATGATCCCCCTCTCCCCAAAGTAATAACCATATTGCCATATAATGAATATTGAAATAGAAATACATACATAGTGACATAGAAGAACATACAGCTCATAGTTGAGATGAGCTGTAAAGGGTTAGTTAACATGGTGAAGAGTACTGCGGAAGGAAAGGAAACTTAAAGCCAATCAGTCTGGATGCATTTTGGCAATGCTAGTGACATTTTCCTAAGGGAAAGATAATTTATTTATAAAGTGAGGTTAGAACTTTGTTTTCTTTTCTTTTTTTTTAATACTTCTCATCTATCCAATATGTTATTTCAACCCATTTCCTTGAGACATTGAAAATTCTCATGTAGTTATTGGGTCTATCCAAAAGGTGTAGTGTTTTAAGTTGTGCTGAATGAACACAAGGTATCTCAGCTTGTAGACCCTGGATCTATCAGACACAACAAGAAGTGGATCACCTAAAAGGCCAAAATTTTGGTTTCTGATTTATAAAGTTGTATTGTTATTTCCATCTCTTTTCTGAGATTTAAAAAATATTCTTAGGATACCAGATATGTTTCATTAGGTCACATACCATGCATCTGACTCTTTGGGAATCTGTTGCTATTTTATTTTCCAACAGGAAAAGTCTGTAGTCCTTCATAAATCAAGGAGGAAGTCAAAAGAAGAACAAAACGTATCAGATGACCCTGAGTCTACTGGCTTTATTTACCCTTACAATGACCTGCTGGTTTGGGCTGTGCTCATGAAAAGACAGAAGATGGCCATGTTCTTCTGGCAGCATGGAGAGGAGGCTACGGTCAAGGCAGTGATTGCCTATAAACTCTACCGAGCCATGGCCCAAGAAGCTAAGGAGAGCAACATGATGGATGATGCCTCAGAAGAGCTGAAAAATTACTCAAAGTAGGAGTTCTCTCTTCACTTCATACTAAACATCGACAGTGCTTAGAATGGTTAGACACTTTTATCTCCCTTGCCTTAGAACTTGTAAGATGCGTGGATTTGCTGCCAGCATTTCCTAGGCCCTCCTACAAATAGTGGTCTTTTTAAGATTTTATTGATTTATTTGACAGAGAACATAATTAGGCAGAGAGGCAGGCAGAGAGAGAGAGGAGGAAGCAGGCTTCCCGCTGAGCAGAGAGCCCGATGCGGGGCTTGATCCCAGGACCCTGAGATCATGACCTGAGCCAAAGGCAGAGGCTTTAACCCACTGAGCAAGCCAGGCGCCCCCAAATACTGGTCTTTAGGTATTTCAAGGAGCTTTGTGGAGTAAAGGGAAGAGAGGTAGCCCTCCAGTCAGGAGACCTGGCTTCGGTCCTCGTCCAGCTATTTACTAATTGGGCAACTCAGCTGGCCAGATTTTGGGACTCGAATTTCCTCACACAGAAAGTTCACTTAATGATTTTGAAAGTCCCTTCTAACTCCCAAACCCTTTGATGCTATGCTATGTGAAAACTTGTCTACTTTTAGTACCTCTCAGGCAGGAAAATAAATAAATATGTTATGTACAAAAGAACTGGAGCTTGATGGCAAAAGATAGAAAAGTTGGAAAACTTTTTGAAAACTCAGCATTGTAATAGAGAAGGGGAGCTAGAGTTCATAGAAACTCATGTATAATTGTGAATTTAAAAGTCCTAGAGAATAAGTGTCTATCTACTTTTTAGAGAAAACAACCTCCCAGGAAATATCTCCATGTCTAGCTTGTTACTTAAGTCATCTATGTATTTTCTAGAAAATTTAAAAAAAAAAGGTGGCCCCACGATTTCCCTTAATTCCTTATTCAGTATTGAATAGTCTTTTCTGTGTAAAAATTCTCTACTTGGTCTTGTCAGGGAGCCCCAAACCAAGCTATATGTAGCCTGTTTTGTGGTGTGGAGAGGCTTCTCCCCATGGGTAGATAGCTCAGCCACTCCTGGTGTAAACCAAATTCCGTATACTGTGGTGTAAACCCTCCTGCAAAGGGAGAACGTCCCATTTCCTGAGCTGCAACCACTTTGAAATGGCTTCTGTAGTCTGAGGCGTATGTTATTGTTCATTCTTTGGTATTGCTTTTTGCTGAGGCTCATAGCTAATCTTTTAAAGTGTTTCTGGGACTCTGACCTGCATTTTTTTTTTTGCCGCTCACCGCTGTGTCATCACAGACAGTTCGGCCAGCTCGCCCTGGATGTGCTGGAGAAGGCCTTCAAGCAGAATGAAAGAATGGCCATGAAACTGTTGACCTATGAACTCAAGAACTGGAGCAATTCTACCTGTCTGAAGCTGGCCGCGTCTGGAAGATTGCGGCCCTTCGTTTCGCATACTTGCACCCAAATGCTGCTGACAGACATGTGGACTGGGCGCCTGAAAATGAGGAAGAACTCTTGGTTAAAGGTACACCGACTTCCAGAGAACAAACTGGTGGTTGCCAGAGGAGAGGAGGTTGGGGGTTGGGCAAAATGGCTGAAGGGAGTGGGAGACACAGGCTTCCAGTGATGGAATGAATACGTCACAGGGATAAAGGTAGAGTGTAGGGAATAGTCAGTCAGTGGTACCGGGATGGTGTTGTGTGGAGACCAGTGGTAGCTACAATGGCGGTGAGCACAGCTTAACTTATAGATGTGTCAAATCACTGCTCTGTAGGCCCTTGTGTATCAATTGTACTTCAATTTTTTTTTAAAAGGGTATATTTACTGGCTTTCAGAGTTTAACAGTTATTTATTTGAAGGTCTGTACTCTTGAGTTCATTTTTCCCTTGTTCTACAAGACTCCATTCAGGAAAACCAGTTAGTATCTTTGGTTCTCACAGATGAACTAGGTTCTTCCCAGTGGAATCCTGACAATGACATCATCTCCCACCACCACAGTTTCTTTTCTTTTTTTTTTTTTTTAATATTTTATTTATTTATTTGAGAGAGAGACAGTGAGAGAGAGCATGAGCGAGGAGAAGGTCAGAGAAGCAGACTCCCCATGGAGCCGGGAGCCCGATGCGGGACTCGATCCCAGGAATCCAGGATCATGACCTGAGCCGAAGGCAGTCGTCCAACCAACTGAGCCACCCAGGCGTCCCCCACAGTTTCTTTTTAAGAAATGAGGCTGATTACACAAGCTCTATCCATCAAAAGGCATTCTCTTGTGCAGATGGTTGGAAGTTAAAAGCAGATAAAAGCATCTACAAGATTCCATTCTTAGTACACTCTATGACCTCTGATAATTATAAAAGAAGTAAATGAGCCTTTTTAGTGAAAAATATTTCAGCTTAAGAGCATTAATCAATAATATACTAAATTAAATTAGCAATTTCTGGTCTGTTGATCCAGTGTGATGTTTGAGAGAATAGATGCTCCTCTTGTTAAAGCGCTTCCCTGAAACACCTATTTCCAAATTCTTCTATCAATTATAGTTTGGCCTCATCTCTCATCTTGAATCATCAAGAGTAGTTTAGTTAACTACTAAAGACATTTAACTTTTAACATCACACCTAGCCTAAAGCTTTAGGTTGTGGTCAAGCTTCTGAAGTATGTAAGCTTATAAAACTGAATGAAAAGGTAGAAAGCATGAGCATTAAAAGCATCGTAAAACTATATATTTCAGTTGTAGTCTTCCTACAATTTTAAAAAATAGAATGACTTAATTTTTTTTTTTCTTGGACACACCATAGAAAACACAAAGGAATAACACTTACTATATAAAATATATTTGAAATCCACTTATGAAATTACAAAAATAAGAGAAATGTGAATCAAAAGTTATTTCACATAAATTCCTCTTTAAAAAATACTGAAGAGGGAAGCCTAGGTAGCTCATTCATTCAGCGTCTGCCTTCAGCTCAGGTCATGATCCCAGAGTCTTGGGATCGAGTTCCACATCTGGCTCCTTGCTCAGCAGGAGCCTGCTTCTCTCTCCCTCACTCCCCCTGCTTGTGCTCTCTCTCTCACTGTGTCTCTCTCTGTCAAATAAATAAATAAAACCTTAGGGGGGAAAAAAAACCCAATGGAAGAAAGAACAGTTATTTCCAGAAAAAGTTTTCCTTTGGTCTGTTTTGATTTCAGCCTTGGAAGTGATGAAACAGAGAAGTGAATGGGTCCACCTCAAGCCCCAGAAACCCTGACAATAATTCTTCTTAAATGTGTAGAGAGCAAGATTGGGTATAGATGGCTGCAAGTATGAGCAGTAATTTCCCCCACAACTGTTTTCTGTACAGCCGTGGGGAAAATTATACCATTTTGTTCCTCATATACCTTATGTCAGTAAAGAGACCTAAGCGAAGCAAGGCTGAATATTTTGCCCCCCAAAACAGTGAGTGGGCAAAGAAGGCTGAATTAGCTACTTAAAATCTCTGAGCTGCTGGACATTGCTCTCTCTGCCTAGATTCTAATTCATCAGTGCTGGACTTAGAGGGGTTTTTAGGAACACGTTTGCCAATAAGTGTTAAGATACCCTGGTTTGATTAATTCCAAGGATAAAGACCAGAGGAAGACCTTATTGGGTCTTGGAAGAGAAAACTCACCTAAGTACGTTTAGTGGGATAGGCTTCAACAGATCCCTTGGGAAGGGGATACCGATGTCACTGAACACTGTTTCGTGAGCCAGTTCTGAGATGGACAAAGGCAACAGATTGTGGAGCCTTTTCAGGGAGAGGGTTAGGAAGTAATGTGACATTATCAGTGGGCCTGATATCTGTGGTGTTTCCAGACCTAGAAGCCTGTAGGTATCTTGGGTTCTGCATCTGAAGAGAAAGCTTATACTTGCACATAAACAAAAAACCTTGTCACAACTGGATGTCCCGAAAAACTTCGCAGGAGTTCAGGCTTTAAAACCAAACAAAAGGTCATTTCAGCAATGAAAGTTGACAAAGATAAGACTTCATTTTATTTCCTCATGTATGGTAGACAGTTAGGGTGAATCTTCTTTTTGTTCAGAATCCCAGAATACTAAGGCCTAATTTAGCTTGAAAGAGGTAGTATGCAACAAGTTGATTTTATAACATTTAGTCAATCTCCTGAACTGTTTACTCTGAAAGGCCATACAGATTGAACATAAATATTCCTTTGAATAGCCTATAAATAAATTCATGAATGATAGTAATAGAATGAAAAATTACAGATCTGTACCTTCCTTGGGTTTTACTGGCAAAGAAAATAAATATTTTTATTTAAGTTAAGCATCAGTTAAACATCTGCCTTTGGCTCAGTTCATGATACCAGTGTCCTGGGATCGAGACCTGCACCCGGCTTCCTGTTCAGCAGGGAATCTGCTTCTCCCTCTGCGCACCCCCCCTTCCCTGCTTGTGGACACACACACACACACACACACACACTCTCTCTCTCTCTCTCTCTCAGAAATAAATAAAATCTTAAAAAAAAAATAAGTATTTGTGTAGGCTGTGAGATAAATTTAACAAAGTGACAGTATGTTTTTGTATTCTTGATGTTTTTTTAAAGATTTTATTTATTTATTTGAGAGAGATCACAAGCAGGCAGAGAGGCAGGCAGAGAGAGCGAGGAGGAAGCAGGCTCCCTGCTGAGCAGAGAGCCTGATGCGAGGCTCAATCCCAGGACTCTGAGATCGTGACCTGAGCCGAAGGCAGTGGCTTAACCCACTGAGCCATCCAGGCGCTCCTGTATTCTTGATTTTATAATATGAATAAGCTTTAATGTATTTTATGGGATAATAATTACTTAATTGCTTTAAAGAATTATGAAAGCAATCTGCTTATGTTCTTTGAAAAGTAATACTTCTCACTGCACCGCCCTGGGGATAAATAATAACAGTGTGGTATACAAATTTTTAAACCTTTAAATGTATATATATTTATGAACATATCTTTTCTAATTTTTAATTTTCTTTTTGTACGATAATGGGATCGCACTATATATATTATTATATAACTTCCCTTTATTCATTTAACAATATAACTTGGATGTCTTCATTACACTGAGAAGGGATTTTTATCCTTTTAATGATTGCATAATATTCCACTGTTAGGTTGTCCCCCACCAGCTAGCCCTCTATATAGATAGATATGTAGGTTGACAGATATTTTTGCTATTACACATAACCCTGCAGTGGACTTCCCTATACACATAGGCTTGCATTTATGACTTTCTGGGGGAGACACTGCTAGATTTGGAATTGAGTCAAAAAATATCTACAGAATCAGGGTATCAACTGATGTAGGGATAGGTCTGGTGCTTTATGTACATCAAAATCATCATTTGTTGATTTGACTACTACTTGTGCCTTGTTTTATAATCCCTCCTACTTATCTTGCTTTTTCTTTTAAAGATCATCATAAGTATTCTTTTTCCACCCACCATTTTGTCGTTGGAATTTAAAAGCAGAGCAGAGATGTCGCATGTTCCCCAGTCGCAGGACTTCCAGTTCGCGTGGTATTACGGCGACCAGAACCCCGGCGCAAAAGAAAGCGCTTCTGTGGTTAGTACAGTATCCTAATGAATGTCGTTTTCATGGTATGGACCGCACCCAAACACACACATGCACAAAGGTCGCTTATTAAACAATGTATTTAGTGGTCTTAATCATATTATCTATGATCGGGTATAGCATGTATGATACATCTAATTTACCCCCATATATGATTAAGCAAAATATCCTGTTCTTTGGGAAAGAATATCTTTATTATATCTTGGCAGGCGCTTAACTTTTTATTTTCCTTTGTAACTAGTAGAATAAATAGAGTCACTATTTCTCTAAAGGGACAATGAAGAGGAGCACCTCACGGGCTCAGCTGGTTAAGTGTCAGACTCTTGATTTCGATTCAGGTCATGACCTCAGCCTGTGAGATCACAGGCTGGGCGAGGAGCCTGTTTAAGATTCTCTGTCCCTCAGCCCCTCCCTCATTCTCAACCTTTCTTTAAAAAGAAAAAAAAAGAAAAAGGAAGTTATAATGAAGAATGCCTCATATCCTTCAGGTTTAGGTTTTGCATTGCCTTCGCTGTCCCACTCCACGATTTTTTTTTTTTCATTTGTTCTGTCCAGTGACCAAATAATTTTACTTGAGTTCTTGGATGTATATGTTTTCCTGAGTAATTTGAGCTACTTCTCTTGCAACCTTTCTTCTCTGAGAGTCTCCAGGATGCTGTCTGTGCATGTATTTTTGTGTTTTATTTCTCAGCTTAGATCATTACTTACAACCTTACTAGTGTAGGGACAGTGACTGTCTTTTGTGGCATTTGATGCTTGAATGAGGCATCTTTCTCTAGCATATTGTTGGATATGCTTTGCACTTGTGAAGTATTTGTTACAATATTTAAAATTGCACTCAGGGGACGCCTGGGTGGCTCAGTTGGTTAAGCAGCTGCCTTTGGCTCAGGTCATGATCCCAGCATCCTGGGATCGAGTCCGAATCAGGCTCCTTGCTCGGCAGGGAGCCTGCTTCTCTCTCTGCCTCTGCCTGCCATTCTGTCTGCCTGTGCTCACTCTCTCGCCCTCTCTCTGATAAATAAATAAAATCTTAAAAAAAATAAATAAATAAAATAAAATTGCACTCAGTAAGTATTGGGGCACCTGGATGGCTCAGTGGGTTAAGCCTCTGCCTTCGGCTCAGGTCATGATCTCAGGGTCCTGGGATCGAGCCCCCGCCTTGGGCTCTCTACTCAGCAGGGAACCTGCTTCCCCCACTCTCTCTCTCTGCCTGCTGCTCTGCCTACTTGTGATCTCTCTCTCTCTCTGTCAAATAAATTAAAGCTTTAAAAAATGCACTCAGTAGGTATTAAATGAAAACTAAGTAATTATAAGTAATCATTAGTTTGTCTGGCTGCCATCTGTTGTGATGGGGTGAGGATCCATTCTGATTGGTTAATGCCTCTACCAGATCAGCTGTTAAATATTTTGACCTTTTTGCCTGCCTGGGGATTCCTCTCCTTTACCCTCCCCCGCTTCCTTCCATCCTCACTTCACTAAGCCCGAGGGTTCTATTTGGGGTTCTCAGAATACAAGAGATGACAGGTACATTTTAACCTCTGTGGAATGTGTGAGCAATTATCTTACAAAGCTGGGCAGTCAAGTTGTTACAATTGTGATTGTTCTGGCTTAATGATCTGGTTAATAAGCTTAGACCACTTCAAAATTTCTTTAAGGAAGGATAAGAAATGTAGTGTTGACTTAACATCTTTAGAAATAAAATGAAATCTTTATATGTGAGATATTTTGTTTAATTTTGCTTATTTATGTGTTCATGTTTAGTTAGTTTGTTGAAATGAAAAATGGAGAGAGTTGCTTATCTGCCTACCTGTCTATCTATAAACAAATATGTAAATATGTTGGCAGTTGGTAGCAAATCGTGGTTTGCAAGTGGATGTTACTTCACTTTTGGCACCTATAAGGTTCACGGAAAGATAAACTCTCATGAACACTTAAGTCCTTGTAGATGGCTGGAACATTCCCCTAAGTAGTTGTTAAAGGGAAACTTGTAGAGAAGAAAGTCCTTCCTTAAATGGCAATGAACATGCTTTTAACATTAAAAAATGTAGTAAGTTCTCACAGGTTCCTGAAAAATTAAACTTTGGCTGTAGTGTAGTGGTCCTTTGTATCACGTTGCCCATCTGGATGGCTGGGACATGGCCATATTGATTTATTAATTCATTTAATGGCCACTGCTCATGTGCCAGACAAGATTCAATGTTCTGGAACACTGCAGTAACTAAGACAGACGTGACCCTTGCCACCACAGAGGTAACCAGATATAATCCGAGATAATCAGAGAGGATATCCTTGATACCTCAGCATTATTCAATTTAAAACTTTTATTGAAAAGTGCCCCAGACCTGCTCTGTTATGAATTATAATCACAACAACAATGTTCTTTTGCCTTTGAATTTAATCAGAGCAGTAGTTTTTGATTACCTGCTCTGTTTGGAACATTGCTAAGCAGAGAGAGTGTGGTTGCCATCAACATTAGATGGAATGTGGAAGATTTCACATTCCTGGTTAAAGATGATACACGTGGGGCACCTGGGTGGCTCAGTGGGTTAAAGCCTCTGCCTTCAGCTCAGGTCATGATCCCAGGGTCCTGGGATCGAGCCCCACATCCGGCTCTCTGCTCAGTGAGGAGCATGTTTCCCTTCCTCTCTCTCTCTCTGCCTGCCTCTCTGCCTACTTGTGATCTCTATCTGTCAAATAAATAAATAAAATCTTTAAAGATGATACACGTGATTAGTTGAGGAACACAATTTGTGTTACAGATTTTGGAAGCAAAATGAAGACAGGTGAGATGGAGATGTTCTTTGAGTGGATCTCGGTGCTTTGGCCCTGTGGTCATCGTGGGTGGTAATGGAGAAGGAAGGCCATTGTCCTGAAGCTGGATAGAGTCAACTTCTGCATCTGCCTCATGAAGTTTTATAAAAGTCCTTGCTGAAGCCTCTACAGGCAAAAGAACTTTGCCGTGTGAACTTTCAATCTCTCTAGCTGCTAGCCCTTTAAAAACGTGACTTTTGATGACTTGAGCTTTCTTATAGCAAGATGGCAGAATGGCTTAACTAGGAGAAGAAGAAGAAGAAGGTTCTTCTCACTTGGGGTGAGCGAGGATTACAGGCTGGTGGCAGCTTCGTGCACGAGGTGGTAGATAAGCTGGGGCTTGACAATGTGTGGAAATAGCATTTCCTTGGGGAGACGGACAGTAAGTAGGGGTACAGAGGTAGGAAATGCAAGGCATGTGTCAAGCACTGTAAGTTCTATGGTTTGACTTGAGTCTAGGTTGTAGTGGATATGGGACAAGGAGGGACTATTTGCAGGTATGGCTGGGAAGGTAGATGGAGGCTAGATCATGGAGACTCCTGTATATGCTATGAAGGAATGTGGTGTTTTTTCTGTAGGTAATGGAGATCCAGGGACACCCATGACCAGAGTAGCAGGATGATCTGACCATTAGGAGAATTATTCTGCCTCCAGTGAATAGGATGACGTAGCAGGAAGATAGGCTGAAAGCAGGGAGAGCGTCAGCTGACAAAACTGTCCAAATGAGAAGGATTAAGGGCTTTGACCAGAGTTAGTAGCAATGGGCATAGAGAGGAAAAGAGAGCTTTTAAGTGAAGAATCAGGTAACGTTTGAACGCGGGGCATGGGTAGAATGGAGATCGCAAATACGATGGAGAGGCTGATGGTTAAAACAAGGCCATCTTGAAGGGCTATGGGGGTGATTGGAAAAGAAGCAGCTTTGGAAGGAGAAAGACAAAATTAGTCTTAGACATGTTGATCAACCACAGTGCAAAAATAGTTTCTAAAGTGGAACAATAAGCTATTTTATCAGAATGTCATTAAGTGGAAATGAGGACAGTGACCGCGATGGAAAATAGGCATGAGTTGCGGTAGAGTTGATTGTGGCAGCTGTGGTTGTATTCTGCGTGCCTGCTGATCAGAGTCCGGTCCGAGCAAGAGGAGACGGAGAGGATGGGGAGGTGGGAAGGACGGGGACAGGAAGGCGGAGAGGACGGAAGGGAGAGACAAAGAGAGTTTGATTGATTATGTTGAGATTTGAGTAGAATAAAAGCTAGGTCCGTGAAATATTCTTGTTTACCTTCTTCTAAGGTGAGGCGAGGAGGAGGATGTTCTGAATCTGAATTTACATTCTTACATGGTCTTCGTCATGGTAGCTGGTGTCTTGGGAGTTCAGCTGAGAGAGAAGCTCAGTTAGGACTTTATAATCCATACCAAACCGTCAAGGGTAAATAATACCTAATGAGAAACTCCTAGGGGGAAAAAAAAAGAGAGAGAGTTATTTAATTACATAGTCATTACTGAAATCGCTTTCTGGGGTCTTTTTGAAGTGGTACTGATGTCATTAAAATCACAGTAAATGACTTTTCTCATTGGCTGTAAGCTATTTTAAGTCTAGACAGGTTCAGACCTGTTAAGAACCAGGTCAGTTCCTACAATTTGAGTCACAGTGCCAATTTCACTGCCCAAAACGAAGTGAATGACAGCAGTCTGTCAGGCCATCCCAATGCCTGAGACCCCCCAAATGGGTTATGGACAATTCAAGCAACATTGATTGGTTTCTTGGCAGGTAAAATCATACCAGTCTTGCCGGTGTGACACTAGACGGACATCTTTTGTGGATAGGTCAAAGAAATGGATTCATCTAAGAAGCAGCAGAAAACATTGCTGTGTTTTCATTTAGTATTTTTTCAAATCACCCAAGTAGTGCATTTCCTGTTTAAAAATTAGAACCATACAGAGCTCCATAAAGTAGGGTGACATCTCTTTGGCTTCTCTTTTACCGTCCCTAAATTCCCTCTTCCCAAAAGCAACCGGGCTACAGGTGATTTTTTTTTCTTTTCAGTTCTCGCCCCCCCCCCCCGGCTTTATAAAAGGCTCTTCTCTGTGCACACCCATGGGGCACTACACAGCCACTTGTCTGCCTCCGAGATGCTTACTGCTCATCACAGACAAGGGTTAACCTCTTTGGACTGACACACACACTCCTAGCAGAATGTGTGTACAACACAAATACTTGCTTATAGTCTCAGGAGGTTCAAGGAACTCCGGAAGCTCCAAGAGTCCATGAACTTCAGGCAAAGCACCTCTGCTATCAAAGCTAGAATTCTGAAAGTAATGCTGTGCCCAACTTTCCTGGGAATTGGAAACTGTATCTGATGGATGTCCATTTTGACCTCCTCTATTACGGAAATAATTATCTGTTAATGATTTCATGGGGGTTTTATGATATTTTTAGTTTCTAAAATACCAATAAAGGAGACTAAGCAGAACAGGAATGGGGACCATTTTTAAATCCTTGCAACTATCCTTAGTTGGACTAGGTTTTGCAGTTGGAGACTTAGCTCGCATTTCAGAGAAGCCTGTGCTCCTTACCCCAAAGTCAGAGGTTTATACAATACACAGTTTTCTTTCTTCCAAGACTAAGATTCTAATTTGGCAGGTGGGTGCCCAGTTAATTCCTAATATATTTATTATCTTCATATAGATTATATATTTTGGATACTTGCAAATGTTAGTATTTTACTTAAGGCTCTAACAATAAATCTTTATTTATTTTGCAGAAAGACTATGATTTGGAAAGAGGCCCCGATGAGAAACCAGATGAAAATCAGCACTATGATTTAAAGAGCGATCCCCAAAGCCTTCCATGGACCAGGAAAATCTATGAGTTCTACAGTGCTCCAATTGTCAAGTTCTGGTTTTATACGGTTGGTCTCAGTGCAGCAATTAAATATAGTCTTCATGCTGGCCAGTAGTCAATGATGATTTTGGCAATGATATGCTTGGTTTTGTCAACTTGCGAGAAAATGTAGAAATTCAGTGAGGGAAAAACAAAAAACCCAAAATGAAAAAGGGGTTAGCAAAGAAGATTGGAGGGAGGTGAGGAAAGGTTAGAGCCGATCTCTCCCACTATGGGAATGAAGGAACAAGCGTTTTCTTCTTTCCTGAGTGCTTCCCATTAGCTCTGCTGAGACTGAGGGAAAAAGTGGTGAAAGTGGTTGTAGAATTAATGGTGGGGTGGATTCTTTTCTCATCTTGGGCAAAGAAATCAGCAGTTGAATTGATTTTTCTGTTTGTTAGAAACAATGTGTAATATAGACAGGAAAAATGCAAAGTGTTTGCTTTTTGTCTTCAATAACATAGGACTATAAATATATAAATATATAGGACTATAAATATATATAAATATATATAAAATATATATATAGAGAGAGAACAATAAAATTTTATTTTATTTTATCCTCTGACACTATCCCCCTCACCTTTTGGAGGACATTAAAATTGTAGAAGTTAAATTTATGAACAAATACTATATCTAATATTGATTATAGTAATATAGAGAGATCATTAATAGCACTTTAAATGTGATAAGTGATTTTCACATTTATTTAAGAGCATTTTTCTAATGCTTATATATACTTTAAATTTCTCATGGCCAAGATCGTATTTCTAAAACATTTGAAGTATGATTATAGAAGGACATTTCTCTAAATGTGTTGTATTTCAGAATATTTACTCGCCCATTCAAACATTTGTTGCATATACTAAGTAAATATGTACATAGCTCTGTTTTCAAAAATCAAATATTCCTTCAAACGATGGAAGTTTCATCATTTTTGCAAATATGCAACAAAATATTCCAAAGGCTCTGATAGTAGCTTCAAGAGATTTTTAACTGTAGTCACATCATTGGGAAAAGAGTATTCAAGTATTTATGTCTGTAGAGATTTCCAGCTGATGAAGTCTTATTTAAAAAAAAAAAAAATTTTTTTTTTTTAAAGAACTATTTATTTATTTGACAGAGAGAAAAGAAGAATACACAAGCCGGGTAAAGGGCAGAGGCAGAGAATGTCCAAATAGACTCCTGAGTGGGGAGCCTGATACAGGGCTTGATCTCACGACCCTGAGATTAGGATCTGCACAGGACCTGTGCCGGATCCAAGAGCCAGATGCTTAACTGACTGAGCCACTGAGCACCCCCAGCTGATGAACTCTAAGAGACAGGAGTAAAGCTCAGAAAATAGAATAACAATAACAAAGAGTTAACAAAGGGAACCAATTAGCCAGCCAGGTCTGCCCACCATAATGGAAGGGAGCATGGGCGTTTTTGTCTTGGCTATCACATTGCTGTGTTACGATGTGTGTGCTTTACTGAAGCAGTGTCTTGTTATATATATGTGCTGGTGAAGAAGCAAAAAATGTAAACTTGTTTGGATCTTAAGATGGAAAGAAATCAAGTGTCGGGAACAATATTACCAGTATTTGTGGTGGTTTAGTATCTGGCCACTGTGAAGCCAAAGAGAAAAATTAAAAAGAAAGAAAGAAAGAACAAATTTATTTAATTATGTGTCTAAGCAGTCATCAAACATGCTTAGACTTTGAGGCATAAGTCTAGAGAAATAAAGAATTAATAGAATTTACCTTAACTTTCTTCTATGCTTTTCTAGCAGGTTCTTTATCTCAGAGGCAGCGATACCCATCATGCTTCATGCCTGCCTCAGGCACCACCTGTTGGATCTATGGCTTCCCAGCACACACACACATTCTCTCTATTGATCTGGCACTATGATGCATCTGAGGCTATTTAAAGACCCTGTCAGGGTGCCTGGATGGCTCAGTGGGTTAAAGCCTCTGCCTTGGGCTCAGGTCATGATCTCAGGGTCCTGGGATCGAGCCGCACATCAGGCTCTCTGTTCAGCAGGGAGCCTGCTTTCCCCTCCCTCTCTGCCTGCCTTTCTTCCTACTTGTGATCTCTGTCAAAAAAATAAATGAATCTAAAAAAAAAAAATAAAAATAAAAAACTGCCCTGTCTCATGCATTTCTGGTTTTTGTGGAAATTGGTAAAGCCTTTTTGGTGGACAGTTGAGTAATATGTGTCGTGGTTTTAAATGTGTTTGCCCAGCGATTCTACTTCTGGGAATATATTTTAAGAAAATAAGACTTTAGATAAGATTGCAAAGCTTTTCATCACAATGTATATATATGTGTGTGCTTACTGTGCCTTAATTCTTTGGAGATCTTGGAGATCTAGTTTTAATATGAACAGTTAGTAATTAAACATGCATTTCTGCAATGTCTACCATGTGTTAGGCCAAGTGCTGAGTGCTGAAGATACAAATGCCAACAGTCTTTAATTACAAGGACTCACAGTTGGACAGTACTTTCCCACTGACCAGTATGTTTTAATCACATAAAATGAAGCTCCCAGAAGGGGCATCTGGGTGGCTCAGTTTGCTCGTTGTCTGTCTTCAGCTCAGGTCATGACTCCTGGGATCGAGCCCCGAGTTGGGCTCCCTGCTTGGTGGGGTGTTTGTTTGTCCCTCTGCTCCTCCTCCCTCTTGTACTGTCTCATGCTCTCTCTCTCTTTGAAATAAATGGAAAAAAAATTTTTTTTAAAAACCAACCTCCAACAAAAGTAAATGTCACAATTTATGACATTTGAAAATAGACACCTACGGCTACTGCTCATTGGTGTGTTTGGGATACATGTTTTCTATGCTTAGATGGAGGGGAAGTGTGTGGTTCTTTCCTGGCTTCTTGGCATGCTGTCATGTGCAGGATTCTGGAAATTTGAGTCAGGAGCTTACAAGAAGAGACAGTGTCCCCTTCCATGCATTTGGGAACAGTGACCTTCATTCCTTCCTTTGAATTCTGGGACAGAAACTAGAGATTGTTCTGCCTTCCTTGAAACCAGCTTATCGATTGGGGGACAGTCCCAGTTACATTGCCATGTTATGACGTTGATGTTCCGGTGTGTTTCTGACTGGCTGTTTGTCTCTGCTTGGCCTTCTCCATTACGACTCTCACTCACATCCAGGGAATGTGTGTCCCCCTCCTAGATGGCATATTTGGCGTTCCTCATGCTGTTCACTTACACTGTGTTGGTGGAAATGCAGCCCCAGCCCACCGTGCAAGAGTGGCTCGTTATCATTTATATCTTCACCAATGCCATTGAGAAAGTCAGGGAGGTGAGTCACGCCTTCTACCTTTGTCTTCACCTCTGCAATGAGGTGTTTGGGGCTCATAATGAAAACGGGCAGATGGGTCAAGAGTAGGGGTGAGACAGGCAATGCTAATCCTAATTTGCTTGCTACAGGAAGGGTATTCAGGGGAACATCTTGGAGCTCAACCCTTACTCTTTGCCATATACTTGGCTGGTTGCTGTTCCTCTAAAGCAGTTATTTTTAAAGATGTCCTTATGTGTTTATCAGTCTTAGAGGGACGCTATCTAATTATTGTTAGACCCGTTAACTATTTGACTTCCCAGAAGTTTTTTTTTTTTTTTTTTTAATGAGATTGATTTTTGTAGCCTACCATCGCTTGCCCTTTGTCAGCTCCATTTAACACAAGGCATGGAAATGGCCGGGCTGTGCAATAGGTAAAGACTTCATTTATAGCTTTTGAATTATTTTACTAACACCTTTGAAAATTGAAGCTGCAAATCCCTGAGACAAGGAGTCCAAAAAAAACAAAACAAAATGTTCATTTTTAGTTTTGCAAATGAGTCACTTAAAAAAAAAATAACTTAGCATCCATGCCATTGTACCTGCAATCAGTTACGTACAGGACAGTTAGGACTTTGTTTTCCGTATCGATGTCTGTGTATCTCGGTGTGTATGTATCTCTGTGTCTATGCACTTAGACACTTATTTTGTCCTGGAGCTGATAGGACCAACATTATACACCAAGTAAATGGATTCTTGGTAATTATACCTAAATCGCCTGCTAGTTACTATTGTGGAGTCTATAGAAAACAATTCAGAAATAGAAAACAATTACCTGAATTCCACCATTTTTTAATGCTCCAGGGGAAGAAAGTGAATTATTTTACATTTGAATTTGATACTCTGTTGCAGGGGTAATTCCTTAGTAGTGACTTCTACTATGACCTTCTTAATAATTTCTCAGCAACTCACTAAGCAGCAGGAGCAGGACCAAATTGCAACATTTCTTCATTTCAAACCAGTCTCCTCTGCACTTGACTATCCCTCACAATGATAGAATTGTAGGTATATAGCTCTGCTGTAATAATTGAGTTTTAAAATGTTTTTCTGGTCCCTTAGCTTAGGATTAATGAAAGCTAGGAAAAACTTTATTATTATTATTATTTTTTTTTTTTTTTGACTTCTGGTTTGTTTCTCAAATAGCTGGTTCACACTAGCAATGACATTAAAACACACTTACAGAATTGTTTTAATAATTCATTACCCAAGGATCACTGAAGTCTTTAAAATATCTAAGTGATCGTGTGATCGTGTCTCGGCCTTTGGCTAAGGTCAAGTGTAAAATATCTAAGTGATCTAAGGTTTGGTGGGATTCAAATTACTCTTTAAGGGAGCAGTTGATGAACCAAAGAACATTATTGTGAGTCTCTTGGGTTATGCCCCATTCTTTAAATTTCCCCCTTTCTATCTTCTTTAGGTCTGTATTTCAGAACCTGGGAAGTTTACTCAAAAGGTGAAGGTATGGATTGGTGAGTACTGGAACATAATAGAAACTGTGGCTATTGGCCTATTTTCAGTTGGTTTCAGCCTTCGGTGGGGCGACCCTCCTTTGCACACAGCTGGAAGACTCATCTACTGCATAGACATCATATTCTGGTTCTCACGGCTCCTGGACTTCTTTGCTGTGAATCAACATGTAGGTCCGTATGTGACCATGATTGCAAAAATGGTGAGTACGATCTGCTTGTATATTCTGGAGTCCTTTATAGTGGTTCTTTCATGGTTCACATCCAACAGTTTAACTTTTAGAATTATTCATGGAAGCACAGACATCCAGCTCATTTTGTCTCTACTTTCTTTATAGCCACAAACTCCTATTTAACAAATGTCCTTGGAGAGTATATTGGTTGGTTGATTTGGATACTCTGCTTATTAGCTTTTTGGGGAGGGGCCAGATAATATGGTTGAATCAAATTTGTCTCTAAGCACAGTAATTCTCGAGGGTGAGATTTGCGTGAGGCTATCACCAGTAATATTTTCTGCTAAAATAGCAATTTCTCTCTTTATCTGCTCACCTCTGGCAGACTCTTAAATAGTCCATATTATGGGCCGCACCTTGTTCTAAGTACTTTGTACCTATTAACTCATTTAATCTTCAAAATGACTTTATGAGATAGGTACTATTATTATCCACATTTTGCATATAAGGAAATGGAGAGGAAGCAAATCTCCCCAGGGCATTAGTAGGGGAGTCAGGATTCAAATCGGGGCTGCCCGGCTCTGTGCGGCTGGGGTTCGCCTTCTCCAGCGGGCTCCGTACAGGGCCTGAGACCCACCCTCTGGGAAGCACAGTACTTCCAGATCATCTTTGGCTCTTCTTCCTGGAATACTCACTGCAGGGAAGGGGCAGGTTCTGGAGAAAGAAGGTTGGTACGAAAACAAAGGAGAACAGAAAAGGGAGCGCCTCCAGGACTCCAAAGACAGACTTTTTCTTTACGTTTTCAGACAGCAGTGTCTTCTCTGGTCTTGGTGACCCTGGCATTTATCAGATGGGCTATACTGAGCTAACTAATACATCTTAGTGACTTAGCACAAGTTTATTTCTCCCTAATGCAAAGTTTATTGAGTGTTCATGGGGGCTGACCTCTACCCTATAGCTCAGGGATCCAGAATCTTCCATCTTGGGATGGAGCCACATCTGCATGTGGCTTCCGGGTCTCCTATGGTGGGGAATGAGAGGGATGGAGAAAGTCTAACAGCTTTGAACTTTTCTGGACAGGAAGTAAAATAACTTCCTGTCACTCCACAGGCCATCGGCTAGGTAAGTCATGTGGTCCCAGCTTCGTGGAAGGCAGGCTAAGAATTGTGGAGGAGCTCACGGAATCCCCATGGCACAATTGTCTCTGCTACAGTGAACAAATGGGTCGAGTTGATGTACATTTGTAAGTGAAATGAACCCGACCTGATCAATTTCTCAGACTATCACCAACTCCTGAAGACAGTCGTCAGGATCAGGACTCATTTGACTAATTTGAATACTCCCTATTTTTTGTTTAAGCACAGATTCTTTACCCTCAGCACAGTTAATTTTTTCCTGTAGACCCCATGGACATGGAACATACGCGCAGAGAGAAGGAGATGATTTAGCCAGAGGAAGCCCAGCTCTTCATGGCCTGGGACACTGTGCTCAGTGACTAGACAGTCTTCTTATTGGGGAGGCATAATTATGAATGCTGCTAGTGTTTGTTTTAAATTTCAAGTCTGCGGTAAAATTCGGGTCGTGCCTTGCTCTTTTGCAGACCGCAAACATGTTCTACATTGTGATCCTGATGGCCATCATCCTGCTGAGCTTCGGAGTGGCACGCAAGGCCATCCTTTCACCAAAGCAGCTTCCGTCTTGGAGCCTTGCTCGAGACATTGTGTTTGAGCCATACTGGATGATTTACGGAGAAGTCTATGCTTCAGATATAGATGGTAGGTAGGGGGTTTTCCCCTCATGCCGAAATCAAACCTTTGTAGGTAGACTACAAAAGCAAAAAAAACCTGGAAAACATTCATCTGCCTCATGCAGATGTCAAAAATTGGTGGTATTCTGCTAAGTTAATGTGCTAAGTATTTCTGTGGAGCCATAGGACTGTGATTCACCGTATCTCTCGTTCTTTTAAATTCTTTATTTGTAGTTTGTGCAAGCCAACCGTCTTGCCCTCCTGGTTCTTTTCTTACTCCGTTCCTCCAAGCTGTCTACCTCTTCGTGCAATACATCATCATGGTGAACCTGCTGATTGCTTTTTTCAAGTAGGTTATTTTAATTGAATGTGCTTATTTTATTTAAATCAAACTCAAAATTACATCAAGATGATTTCATTTAAATCAATATCTATTTTGAGTAGATGCTCATATTTGGAGTATGTAGCCTTTGGTTTTTGTGTGTTCCATTTTTTTTCCTTTCTCACTGTAGTTTTAACACGTGGGCATGAAACTATGGGTAGGAAGAGAGCAGGGCAGGAGGAAAAAGGAAAAAAACAGTAAATGGACAGAAAGCAATAAAAGCAGAATGAAAGGAGATCACACATTGTAGTAAAGGAATAAGTTGGAATCATGGAAGAATAACAGTTGCTAAGATTAAAAACTGGCTGAGGGCTTCTTGATGTCTTTTCTTTACTTGGCTCCAGTGTCTCTTCTTCTACGTCACTTTCATTTCTTCTCGGTCTGCTTTTCTGGGTCATCTCCTTCTCCTCAGTCTTATAACATTGGAACAGGCCCTGGGCCCAGATCGTGCGCATTTCTTATTTACATGTTGTTTGGTGATCTTGGTCAGTTTCCTGTATTGCCGACAAAGGCCAATGTCTGTCTCCAGCCCAGATCTCTTCCTCACACTCCAATCACAGATCCAACTGCCCCCTTGGAGCACCAGTTGCTCGTATAATAGAATTCTAAAATTCTAAATGTTCAAACTCCCGATCTCCTCCCTTTCCCAGAATAGACTTCCTCTACTCCTCATCTGTCCCAGATCTATGGAGAAGACCCACAAGTTTTTGTCAAGTCTCCATTTCTCCAGTTTCTGGCATCAGAAGCCTTGGAGTCATTCTCAACACTTACCTCTCTACCTCTGCTCTGTCAGGACTGCCTGTTGACTCTGCCTTCAAACAGATCATGAACTCAACCACCCCTTGCCACCCCACTGCCACTAGAGAGCCTCCTACTTATTTCTCTGCTTCTGTCTTGGGCCTATAGTCTCTTCTCAACACAGTAGCCCCTGGTGACTCTTTAAAAACGTATGTCAGATGATGTCACTACTCTGCTCCAAACTCTCAGTGGTTTCCCATTTCAAAGCTCCTGAAGAGATCCTAAGACCTAGAGAGCCCCGGTGACCTGGCTTCCCTGCGACTTTTCCAGTCACGCCTCACACGACTCTTCCCCTGCCCCTCTGCTCTCCAATCACAACGGCCCCTTGGAGGTTTTCAACCAGCACAGGTGTGTTGGCAGCTGCTGTTCCCTCGGCCTGCGGTGCTGTTCCTTCAGGCGTCCCTGCGGCCCATTTTCTCAGCCCCTTTCAAGACATGGCTCAGCCGTTTCCTTTGTCATTAGGCCTAGTCTAAGGATGACATTTGAAAGTGCAGCCCCCTCTCCTTCAGCCACCTCTGTGGCATGCCGGGTCCCCCTTACTCTCCTTTATACCCACTTATAAATACAAATATATTTTATTATTTATACTTTTTTTGCTGTTTATTTGTCTCCTCTATTGTAATATAATCCTACAAGGGCAAGATATTTTATTGTCTTTTTTTGCTGATGAATTTTCCCCAAGTACCAAAAAGAGTGTTTAATGGACGAAAGAAATCAGGTGAAGAGATGGGAAGAAATGAGTATTTTTTTGAATGCTTTATTGATGCCAGGCACGATGCTGGGTGTTTTAAAGATTTTATTAATTTATTTGACAGACAGAGATCACAAGTAGGCAGAGAGGCAGGCAGAGAGAGAGGAGGAAGCAGGCTCCCTCTGAGCAGAGAGCAAGATGCGGGGCTCGATCCCAGGACCATGAGATTACCACCTGAGCCGAAGGCAGAGGCTTAACCCACTGAGCCATCCAGGCACCCCAATGCTAGGTATTTTATGCATTAATTATTTCACTGAAGAGGGAAAGATAAATCAGTGCAATGGAATCTAAGTAAAAAAAAAAAAAAAGCAAAAATATATCAGAATACTTAAAAAAAAAAAGACTATTGTTATAAATATACAAGGAAGACCTATCTCCCTCTTTGTTACAAGATCATACAATAGCTGTCATCTCTTTTAGCCCCACCATTCTATCTAACATTTACTGGTGTTAGTTAATATGGCTGGGGTTTTTTTTTTTTTTTTTTTTGACATTTCAAATAACATTCAGAGAGGGTGTGAGACTTTTGTTTCTCACAAATGACAGGTGTCAAAAGAGAGGTTGAGAAATCCTCACAGACCAGTTGTCGCTCTCTAGAGAGGGAAAGAGGGAGGACCAAACAAGCTGAGAAACCCCAGATCTGATTGTCCAGGGCCCCATTCCAGATTCTCCTTAGCGAGAATTACAAAACCCCTGACCTACACTGTGAAGATCGCCACCTGCTGGTGGGCAAGGTGTAGTCTCACTCGGAATGACCGCGTTTAACTGTGGTGGTTCTCCAGCTAGATGGTACCGGAGAATCTCCCCTAGGGCTTGTGGAGACCTTGCCTAATGTCTCTTCTGGAGTTTCTGATTCAGTGGTTCTGGGTTAGGGCCCGAGAATTTGCATTTTTTTTTTTTTTTTTAAGATTTTATTTATTTACCTGACAGAGAGAAATCACAAGTAGATGGAGAGGCAGGCAGAGAGAGAGGAAGGGAAGCAGGCTTCCTGCTGAGCAGAGAGCCCGATGCGGGACTCCATCCCAGGACCCTGAGATCATGACCTGAGCCGAAGGCAGCGGCTTAACCCACTGAGACACCCAGGCGCCCCGAGAATTTGCATTTTTGACACGTCCTTAGGTGATGCTAATTCTGTGGTTCCGGCCACACTTGGGAGAACATTAAAACTCAGTTTTCTATCTTCCCATCATCTGCTTTACGGATTCTGTGAAACTTTCTCCCTTGCTCTTATTCTCAGCTGGCTTTCTCCAGGATAGTTCTGCTTTCTTCTCTTTATCATGGCCCAAGGGTAGGGCTGCCTGTATTTTTATTGGCTCGTTCTGGCTTTGCTCCTCAAGTACTTCTTTGCCATCTTTCTCTAGAGAGACTAAACATTAGCCTCCGCAGAATGTTAGGATAGACATCCCATGGGGTCCTCTCCCCACCCCCATGATGGTGTAGACTTAAAGGTAAGTAATTAGGAGATGGCACATTGTTTTAGAATAATGCACCACCCACCACAACTTCCATTGCCAGTTCTGTGGTATCAGTATTTAACATACTATCTGCATATTAAAATTGATGTCATTAAAGGGATAATCCAGGTGGCCTACCCATAAGGGATTATTTTCATTGTAAAGTTAATGTAAATAATTTTTATGTAGTTTCTAAATCAGAGTTCTGCTTATTGATTATTTTAGGATGAACCGATTTTTCTTCTTTGTCTCTTCATTAGTATTCTTTCATTTGGGTGTGTTAACTAGGATTATTCTGTCGGTTCTCACATTTGACATTGGGAGAATCTCTTCTAATTCGTTAATGATACAGAGAAACGTTAGCAGTTTTTACTGTGAATGGTAAATTATGGACTGAAAAGAGCTGCTTATTTGAGAAGAGATGGAGAACCAAGAATAGTGATAAGTTCCAGAGGGCAGTTTTATGTTCATTGCATTTAAAACATTAGCATTTTTCTCTCTGATTGTAATTTCTATCTTTTTATTATTCTGATTAGCCTATTTGATTGTAGAAGGTTCTTAATATATCTTGTATGGGTAGAGGAAGAATCACAAAGACAATGGATATTATTTTTGTTGACTAAGTGCTGGGAATGTCGAGCGAGCCAATCATAAAAGTTGGAAAATAGAGAAAGAATCTGTTATATTTTAGGATGCTGTTTTAAAACATTATCCCTCTCTTCCCTGCAACTTACAGTAACGTCTATGTAGATATGAAATCCATCTCCAATAAACTGTGGAAATACAATCGTTATCGCTACATCATGACCTACCACCAGAAGCCGTGGTTACCCCCCCCTTTCATCCTGCTGAGCCACATTGGTCTCCTTCTTCGCCGTCTTTGCCATCACCAAGCTCCAAACGACCAAGAAGAGGGTGATGTTGGATTAAGTACGTTTTCATTTATGGGGCCCTGGGTAAAGCGTGGAGATCCAAGGTGAAAGTATGAAGTTGGGTTCAGGGCATGGGATGGAAGTCTCTGGGCCTTCCCATACAATAGCATATCGGCCCAGACCCCGGGTCTAAGCAGATACATTGATCTCATCGTGTAGTTGTGGTACCTTATGCGGAGATGAACCAGTACTTTGAAAGAAAGGAAGAGATAAGAACAGGATCTCTGCGTGAATGTTTAAGGCTCCATGTCACCTGGGAAATCAGTGTTTTCTCTGATCACCTGGGAAGTCACCCGAGTAACTCCTAGGGAGTACTCGCAGTGACCCATTACTTGTTTCCCTGTTGTCGAAGGGGGAATCCAAACAGAGAGGAGTCACAGGAGGTCTTGCGGGCTGAGAGAAATTAGAAAGACAGACTTGGCTTCACTCGGAAATTAGAGTCCTGATTCTCTGCTTCCTAATCTGCTGAGAATGGAGATGACTCCGTATGGTTGTTTCATATTTTCAGTTCAAGATGGAGAAATGTGGATTCTTATTTTTCTTTTCTCCTTCTCTTCCTCCTCCTCCTCCTCTTCCTTTCCTCCCCTTCCCCCCGCTCCTTCTTAGTGCTTTAGTCTGCATATTTGGAGATTCTCTTAGTTCATTTTGCTTATCCATGTCTTCTCTGCAAATATGACTCTCACGCTAATTGTTATAATAGCACATTTCTTCTTATTGTGGTTTCAGAGATCTATTGTAGTTCCTCTCAAGCAATTTCACAAATGGTAGCAGGCCCATTTCGAGGTAATTCCCATGTATAGAGGAAATGCGTAAATCCATAAACCTTATCTCAATTCCTACATCCAAAATACCCCTGAAAACAGAAAGCTTTTTTCCTCTTAAGTTAGAAAGTCATTTGGACAAAAGAAGCAGATGGGACTAATGTGAAGCCATTTATTCTCTTTATCCCTCGTAGCATGAATATTCATTGATTCTGCTGCAAAAAAATCGGTGTGTTGGCTTTTAGGTACTGCCCTAGCCTCAAGTAGGGGTTTTACTTCACTTATGGCATATGCACTGTGTTACCTTTCTGAAATGAGACCAGGCAAACTCTTAATTCTAAAACACAGGAGTTCCAGGAGTTTCAGATAAGGAAGTGTGCGCTGTTGACACACTTCATGGTGCTCTTAGGGGGCGGGTGTTATTACAAGGTTGCCAGGGTGGATATGCTTTGGTTTCTCCTGGTAATTGTCTCAGTGCAGCATTTCTCTCTTTTTTCGAGTCACTTCGGAGTTTACTTTTCTTTCCCGCCCTCCCCAGCTCCCCTGCAAATATTCAGCCCGGATGAGGAAGCCAAAGTACAACTGGACTTAATTTTTTAAAAAGATTTATTTATTTATTTTAGAGTGGGGATTGGGGGGAGGGGTAATAAGCAAAGGGAAGGAGAATCCGAAACAGGCTCTGCACTGAGGGCCGAGCCCAATGCACAGCTTTCTCTCCCGTGACCCTGAGATTGCGACCTGAGCAGAAATCCAGAGTTGGCCGCTTAACTAATGGAGCCACACAGGCACCACCTAACTGAAGTTAATTTAAAGGCTTATAATTACACTATAATTTTTAGGCTTCTCATAGCCCTCCCGGGGAATGGCTGTGGAACACCTGCAAGCTGTTAGCATGTGAACCTGGTGAGAGATCCTGGAATTGGCTGGGATTTGGTCAGATTTCAGCTTCTCTTTCATCTGGGCTTATAGGATGATTCTGTATATAACTCAAGTCTATTTCTGATGGATAGTGTTCATTCAGAGTCCTGGAAAACTCTTGAATTTTTGTGAAATTTCTTCCACTGCCTTAGTGAAGATTGACGTGTGCATACAGGGCAGCAGTGCCACCTGGTGGAGAGTCATGGGAATGTTCCACAGACGTTAGCCTCGCCTGTCTTTGGGTGGTTCGCTTTCAGGAATCCACAGAAGGATCAAATCAAGATAACTGCAAAGTTTCTCCCTCACTAGAGATTCTTTAATGCAAACAGGCATTTAGAGTTTGTTGGTGGGCAGGGGATGGGGGGTTGTTACTGGATTTTTTCAGTATCTGATTCTTCCACACCATGAAATCATAAAATAAGTATGTCCTTGAGTTGTGGATAGATTTTTATGGCTGAATATTGTTTTTTCTTTGCCCCATTTTATCAATTTAAAATTAATATTTTTGTCTCATTTTATTGGAAAATAAATGTTTGGATTTCCAAGTTTGAGGGAACATACGGGTTTTCCCCTAATTTAAGTGAAACCACTGAAGGAAAAGAATGCTCCATTTTAAACCTTTTTTGCAGCGCCACTTATATATTTTTCAAGTATTAGAAACTTGCTTATGAGCTAATATTATTTTTCTGTTAGGTCAGACTGAGGGCCAAAGTAGTAGATGGAATGTGATCACTGAAGACTGACATTGATGTGTGTTAGCTCCACAATATCATGAAACAAATGTGTCTCTTTGTGAGTTAATTATAATCATGTCAAGGAAAGTGGATAGCTTCAGCCTTCAGCCTTTGGCCGGCAATAATGCCTCTGTTTCCAGTAGAGCAACTTACACAGTTGGCCCTTAAGCAATGTGGGGTTGGGGTGCCAGCCCCTTGCATAGCCAAAAATTAGTATATAACTTTTGACTCCCCTCAAACTTAACTACTAAATAGCTTTCTGTTGACCAGAAGCCTTACTGATAATATAAGCAATCAATTAACACATATTTTGGGTATTACTTGTGTTATATACTAAGACTTAAAAGTGAACTAGAGAAAAGAGAAAGGTTATTAAAATCATAAGGGACTGGGACGCCTGGGTGGCTCAGTTGGTTAATCAGCTGCCTTCGGCTCAGGTCATGATCCCAGCGTCCTGGGATCGAGTCCCACATCGGGCTCCTTGCTGAGCAGGGAGCCTGCTTCTCCCTCTGCCTCTGCCTGCCATTCTGTCTGCCTGTGCTCGCTCTCTCCCCCTCTCTCTCTGATAAATAAATAAAATCTTTAAAAATAAATAAATAAAATCGTAAGGGAGAAAAATACAGTAGTATGCTGTATTTACTGGGAAAAAACCGCAAACAAACAAGAGCACATATAGGTGAATTTCAACTCCTGTTGTTCAGGGGTCAACTATATCTACAAACTCAGTGTAACAAAGTGAAACCTTCTTACACTTGCTGGATTAATTTAACAGAATAGACTTCACCAACTTGATTTTAACCTACAGTTTATTTACCAAACAGTTGGCAGGGGAAAAAGACAATCAGGTTCTTTCCCCCATGTGCATATAAATGTAGTGAAGTTTTGTTAATGTGTAGAAACAGTCTAATCTATGAGCATATTGGACAGAAAATATCTCTTGCACATGAGTCATCTTCAGATTCCCACACCTGTTTATAAGACAATAGGGAAGAGCCGAGTTGGTGTTTTTATTTGTTTCTGCACAGTGCTTCTCCATTAATATTAGGAATTTGGCATGGCAAAGCACCAGCGTTTTCTCACACAAGCAATAGTTTATTGATTTTCAACAGCAGTAGAAGAAAAGCCACTCCTACTCTGTATCAGCTTCCTATTAAAGACAAATAATGGGGAGCACCTGGGTGGCTCGTTGGGTTAAAGCCTCTGCCTTCAGCTCAGGGCATGATCCCAGGGTCCTGGGATCGAGCCCCATGTTGGGCTCTCTGCTCAGCGGGGAGCCTGCTTCCTCCTCTCTCTGCCTGCCTCTCTGCCTACTTGTGATCTCTCTGTCTGTCAAATAAATAAATAAAATCTTTAAAAAAAAAAAAAAAAAGACAAGGGGCGCCTGGGTGGCTCAGTGGTTAAGCGACTGCCTTCGGCTCAGGTCATGATCCTGGAGTCCTGGGATCGAGTCGCACATCGGACTCCCTTCTCAGCAGGGAGTCTGCTTCTCCCGCTGATACCTCTCCTCTCATGCTTGCTTTCTCTCTCCCTCTCTCTCTCTCAAATAAATAAATTATTAAAAATTATTTTAAAAAAGACAAATAATGTTTGTTTCTTTGTTGTTTTTAATGTACCCTGCTTGTTTACACAGAACTCTACCTGAGTGAGGAGGATCTGAAAAGACTTCATGATTTCGAGGAGCAGTGCGTGGGGATATACTTCCACGAGAAGAAGGAAAGTCTGAATTATAGCTGTGAGGAACGAATCCGGGTGACCTCAGAAAGGTGAAAGATACATCCTTTTCCCAGTTCCCTAAAGCTGATTCTGCTGCTAGTCTGAAGAAGTAGAAAAATGAACTTTCAAAACCCAGAAGTTTGGGTTCTCCCATCCAAGTACTAACCAGGCCCAGTCCTGCTTAGCTTCCGAGATCAGACGAGATCGGGCGTGTTCAGGGTGGTATGGCCGTAGATGAGGTTTGGGTTCTCTACAGTTCTGTCTGGTAGAGTATAATATTTCTGTAATGGATAGATATTTACTGAGCACCTACTATGTCCAGATGCCCTTCTAGTCACTGGAGATAAGTGGTAAATAGGAGACGAGAGTGCCTGCTTTCATAGGATCTGTGTTCTAGTGTGTGCGGGTAGAGGGGCGAGGGGTGTGGAGGATAAATAATACGCAGAGAAACACATAAAAAGATGTAATTTAATGTCAGGTAAGGAGTGATGAAAAAAGTCAATTGCGTAAGGGAATAGAAAACAATGGGGGGGGAGGGGTCTGCCAGAGTCAGCCCCCTGAGTCGGTTGAGTTGGGTTGGACTCTTCAGGGCATAGCTTAGGGCAGGAAGGCCACTGAGAAGTTGGAGGGGAGAGACCTGAGGGAGGTGGGCCAGGCAGAGACATCCGGTGGGAACGCAGCGCCACTGGCTGCAGGGGTAGCCAGTGAGGGTGCCTGAGACAGCACGGTGTCCACCAATGGCAGGTAGGACTAGAGAAAGCTGAGTGCCGAGTGCTGATAGCACTGGGGAGACAGGGACGGGTGAGGCTCCTTATTTTGTTTTCACACGGGGATAACAAATACCTGTGATCCTGGGGTTGATTCACCAGCAAAGGGAGAAACTACAGGAGGAGAAGCAAGGCAGCAGTTTGCCCCGGGAGAAGGCTTAATGCCTGGGCCCTCTCCCAGCTATAAACGGTTATACCTCATTATGCATGTATTTTTTCTGACGTCCCAATGAATAGACAGTGAATCTTTACATACGGCGTTCTTTAAAATTGAGTTACATGAAGAGCTCTCTGAATGGCTTGCTATGGGTATAAGTCCTATTTCTGGGCTTTTCAGTTGCTCCCATATTATGTAAATATGTATTTAGATGGCCGATTGACTCTCAGACCAGATTTTATATTGAGAAAAAAATCAAAGGTTTGTGAGCACGCAAATTCTGTTTTCCTTAACTCATATCTTTAGGCCGGAGCTTGATGAGCTTCTCTCCCCTTTTCCTCTTCCGCACATTCTGCCTCCTTCGTAGATGTGCTCACTGAGCCCTGTGGGCCAGCCTGGCTCTCTGTTTTCTAGGACACGTGCCCAGGTAGGAGTTGATGGAGCCGGATGAAGACCGGTTTCTCCTCTTACTGGCTCCATGGACTCGGGCAAGCTGGCTCTGGGTCTCTGTTTTCTTCCTTGTGAGATAGATGCACGCAGAACTAGACCTTCCTCTTAGAGGTGCTGTGAGGATGACCTGAGGTGACGTAGATGAAGTAGGTGACGGAATGCTGACCGATCGGAAGGGTTCGAAGAAAGTAAAAACAGGCTTCAAAAACTGTGAGGGTGATTTCTTTCTAAATACATCTTTTCTTTCAAATCCTAAGAAAAGGGCAGTAAATCCATAAGATGAGATGACCTCCCTGCCCCAGATTATGAATGGGGCCGAGGTCATGGAGAGCCCCTTACTTTTTACGCTGTAAACGAAGGAAGGAGTTTCAGGTGTCAGAGACGGACTGATTGAAGTTCTAGGCAGATTCCTTCAGTCACGGTGTAGATGTGAAGAGTCGGAATTCGAAATGTGAAGACAAGCAGGGATCAGTCCCTGATCCCTGGTGACTAATCCTATCATCCTTGGAGGTTAGCATGGCAACAGGGGTTTCAGGGAGATACCGACATTCAAGCCATAGCAGAAGGGATGAGTATAGACATGTTTAGAAAGAGTAGTTCAGGGGCGCCTGGGTGGCTCAGTGGGTTAAAGCCTTTGGCTTCAGGTCGTGGTCCCAGGGTCCTGGGATCGAGCCCTGCATTGGGCTCTCTGCTTGGTGGGGAGCCTGCTTCCCTCTCTCTCTCTGCCTGCCTCTCTGCCTACTTGTGATCTCTGTCTGTGAAATAAATAAATAAAATCTTAAAAAAAAAAAAAAAGGCAGTTCATGAGGGGTGTTAGGGATGGACCTGCGGCCACGGGAGAGGGTGGAGTCCAGGAAGACTGTCCGACCTGCCGTGGGGGTAATTAGGTGAAAAGTGGCGCCGCCATGATAGAACAAAGATGTGCAAAAGACGCGGGGAAGGGGACAAGCAATGAGTTTCAGCTTTGAGTTGATCTCGTGGCTCCTGTTGCATATTTAGCCAGAGATTTCTAGTCTTGGATGGGAGGCTATGAAGTCCTGGGGCAAAGACTGAGCTGGACAAGGAGATTCGGGAGTCGCCTGACCCTTGTAAGACAGGAAGGGCCTGACGGGGGAAGTGATGAGGCCCGGGAAGCAAGAAAGTGAGGAAACTGAGCCGGCTGAGGGCGGGCCGGTGACGGGTGCCAAGGCCCGCGTAACGGAGCAAGGAAGAAGGGCTTCTGGGGAGGAGGAGCCAGCATCGATCAGAAGAGGAGAAGGTCGACTAGGAAGCGTCGCGCTCCGAGTCAGAGGGACCTGGTGTGAACCTGGAGGACCAGACATGTACGGACGAGGAATCCAGTAACAGCCGTGGCGTCGGCGGTCGGAGGACGAGCACCATCAGTCTTTGCATATCGTTCTGTTCCTCCTCGGGTTTCCCTTGGGTAGAGGAAGGCGCGGAAGGGAGATGGGTACGTAGCTTCTGAACCATATTCTGGAGGCGTTCGTGGCTCTAGAATTGGATGACGAAGCCCCCATTTCACTCTTGAGAACATCGAACATCCGTGTCCCTCGTGCGCCAGCGGCCTCCCCAGGCTTCCGTGGAGGCGGTTAGCCTCCGGGAGCCCATCTCGGGGGGTTCACAGCGGAGCCGTGGCGGATCCCGGAGGCAGCGGAGCGAGTCTGAAGAGGAAGGGAAAGGAGATGAGATGTGCGCGGCCCCTCCCGTGAGGAAGAGGTCCCCTGCCACCTTCCAGAACTGAGTCAGTTGTGAGACGAGAGGAAGAGGAGGCCTCGGGCGGTTCTAGGTCTTCCTCTCTCGGGAACCCTGGCTACTTTTTGGCCCCAGCGATAGAAGCCAGCACTTGCCTGTCTCTGTTCTTACTCAGTGGAGTAAGACGTTAGTGGGATATTTCCCCATATTAAGCATGTTACATTGCAGAAGTGCTGTATTTTATTTTCTTAAAACCATCTCTACACCCAACGTGGGGCTCGGACGCACAACTCTGGGCTCACGAGTGGCACGCTCTACCTGCTGAGCCAGCCAGGTGCCCCTGGAAAATGCTCCATTTTTAAACAAGTCACACTGTGACTCAGTAGAGTCATCGTGGGAGCAGGTCCTGTCGTTGTTTTGCTGTGAAACATTTGTGAGCACCTCCCAGCACGGGAACCAGTAGTCTAGCTCATTTAGCACTTCCCACACCTCGAAGGCCCCCAGTGAGAGCTTTGCCTAGATCCCTGCTGAGCTGTTCAGTGGGTGCCCAGTGCCCAAGGGCAGGGGTAAATGCCACTGGATGTGGAGGTGGACTGCCTGGGTTCGAGGCCTCACTCCATCCCAGCCCTGTGCCCGGCCATGTGACCTAACCTCTTTTATGAAAGGGTTAATAGGAATGCCTTCATTATGGGGTTGTTATACGGTTTACATAAAAATAATAAGGCAGAGCCTTTGTAACATGGCTGGCACAGAGTGAGCCCTCCGTGAGTATTGTGATTATCATGACGATTACCAGGATACTTCTTACAATCTTACTTTAAAACATCTTCTCCAAAGACCCACAGTCACACAATGACCGTCCTGGTCTACGCTCCACCCTCCAGTCGTACACAGGGGAAACTAAACTGGTAAGAATTGATTTTGTATGTCAGAATGACTGAAAGTCTACATTAAGTTGATAGAGTTGGTGGGTGAGGAATATAATTAAAATACGTTTCCTGGGTCATAATGCTGTAGGGGGAAAAAAAAAATGCCTGTGAAAGCAAGAAGACCCGATGTGAGGGTGACCAGGTTATTTGTCTAACGGGTCTGTATTGTCGCACGTTACCTGTTGCTGTGAATCAGTTCCTGGTTTCTATTGTATCTGTTGGATGCGGCGGCTGCTAATGGAACTTAATGAGCCTCCATTACTGCTGCTCAAACTGTTCTGTTTTTGAATTAGATGAAACAGTGCACTAAATGGAGAGGCTCTAATTAAGCATATTTGGAAGGGAATATACATATATTTTGCGCTTTTCCCCTCATCATCTCTGCTCATTCTCGTTTTGCAGGTTCCAGAAGGTCAGGAAGCATTTATTAAGCCTCTGCTTGGTTACAGAAGTTGAATTCTATAGCGGAAGGAAGAAAGAGAGGGTCCCACCCCCCATAATAAACACAGAAAGTATCACCCCTTTGGTTCTTTGATTCCTGTCTGCCAGGCTCCCAGAAAGAGGAGGAGGATTTCTCAATCCATGTGACTTGGGATACATTCTAGGGAGGGGATATCGCACACTGTTTTGGGAAATGCTTGCTGCCGCCGCCGAATGCTAAATCTTTAGAGTACAACCACTGCTTTCTGCTGCAGCCCCCACCTGAGACCGGAGATCATTTTTAATTTCTGCCTCTAGTCATGTCAGCTGTGAAACTGTTGATGAGATTCCCTTCTTTGCTGGTTTTTTTTTTTCCTTTTTTTAATCCTATATTTCTTCTATCAAAGATTTTTGTTGAGAATTTGGCCAGAATACTTACTTACCCAAATAAAAGAATAGGACAGGGAAAGAAAAGAAAGAAAAAATGTCATAAGCCAGAGCACACTGTGAAAATTTCCTTTTCCCCATTTAGTCTTTCATATGTGTTTAGTTAAAATTATACAGATTTGGGGGTGCCTGGGTGCCTCAGTCGGTGAAGCATCCGACCCTTGATTTTGGCTCAAATAATGGTCTCAGAGTGGTGAGATCGAGCCCCGCCGCGTCAGGCTCTGAGCTCCGTGTAGTCTGTTTGCAGTTCTCTCTCCCTCTGCCCCTCCTTCCACTCTCTCCCTCTCAAAATAAATAAATAAAATCTTAAAAAAAAATTTATACAAGTTTTTATGTTGCACCCCTCCCCCCATATACATCAAAAACATTTCTTCAAATAATTCAACATTATTTGTAAACATATTTTTAACTTTTGTTGTTTCTTGACTTAAAGTTTTTATACCAAATTTTGAAGTATATAATACAGAACATAACACACCTCCCCATCCCCATGCCTACCATCAGAAATAGCCAAAGGAAATTGCTATCAGTAATGTAAGTGTGATTTTTTTAATGACTGCCTAATATGGCATAATGTAAAGAATATCTGTTTTAGCGTAGTGAAATCATAGTCTCTTTGCGTACATTGCCTAATTGAATGTCCCAATGGTGTACCTTTGTTGCCATTGAATTATTTTAATCATTTTCTACGCAAAAAAAAAAAAAATGTTGTTACAATGTAGATGAACTAATTTTAATTTCCATTTCTCTGCATTCCTAATGGGGTTGAATATTTTACCATATTTCCCTATCTTCTTTGTTTTATCTTTGTGAATTGTTTGTTCACATCCTTTGGAGTCTTTGTAATTTTTTCCATAACAATTTGTAAAAACTTTTTTTTTTTTTAAAGATTTTATTTATTTATTAGAGAGACAGTACATAAGTGGGGGGAAGGGGCAGAGGGAGAAGGAGGCTCCCCACTGAGCAGGGAGCCCATTGTCTGGCTCTATCCCAGCACCCTGAAATCATGACCTGAGCCAAAGGCAACTGCTTAACCAACTTCGCCACCCAGGTGTCCCAACAATTTGTAAAAGCTTTTGATTTTTTAAAGGATACAAACACGTCGTCACATTTGTTAGAATAATTTCTAAATTACAGTTTATTTTAAAGTATTTTATTTTTTATGGATATGAGTTTGTTTTTATATAACCAAATAGGAGATACTTTGTAATTTATTATTTTGTTAAGCTTAGAAAGCTGTATTATTTTCCTAGGGCTGCCATAATGACGTAGCAAATGTTGGGTGTCCTATAACAAGAGAAATTTATTGTCTCAGAGTTCTGGAGGTTACAAGTCCAAAATCAAGAAGTTGGGAGGGCCATACTTCCTCGGATGGCCATAGTGGAGAATACTTCCTTGCCTTTTCTAGCTTCTGGCATGTACTGGTAGTCCCTGGTGTTCCTGGGCTTGTAGACCCATCACTGAAGTTGTAGGGTGAGCTTCTCTTGGTGTCCAGATTTCCCTTTTATAAAGACACCAGCCACAGTGGCTTAGATTCTCCCTGATGACCTCATTTTTTTTTTTAAAGATTTTATTTATTTATTTGACAGACAGAGATAACAAGTAGGCAGAGAAGCAGGCAGAGAGAGGGAGGAGGAAGCAGGATCCTTGCTGAGCAGAGATCCCGATGCAGGGCTCGATCCCAAGACTCGGGGACCATGACCTGAGCCGAAGGCAGAGGCTTTAACCCACTGAGCCACCAGGCGCCCCTGATGACCTCATTTTAACTTGATTATCTCTGTAAAGACCATGTTTCCAAATAAGGTCCTCATCTAGGAGTACTAGAGGGTTAGGACTTCAACATATCTCTTTTGAGGGGAGGTACAAAATGAAACCCATCCCGAAATAGAGATATTTAGATATACAGATAATATTCCAGCATTTCCTTCATTATTTCTCTCTGTCTCTAAGTCAGTTATCACATTTAATTGGATTCGACTTGCCATTTAACTTTTGACTTTCATAGCTGAAAATGTCTTGTGTTCCTTTTACGTAAATCAATGGCTGGACATCGTAATATTGGGTTAAAGTATTCAAAATAACTGTAAAAATTTGCCTCAGACTTTATTGGAATGTAGGACTCTTTTTTTTAAAGATTTTATTTTATTTTTATTTTTATTTATTTATTTGTCAGAGAGTGAGGTAGAGTGCAAGCACAAGCAGACAGAGAGGCAGGCAGAGTCAGAGGGAGAAGCAGGCTCCCCGCAGAGCAAGGAGCCCGATGTGGGACTCGATCCCAGGACGCTGGGATCATGATCTGAGCTGAAGGCAGCTGCTTAACCAACTGAGCCACCCAGGTGTCCCGGAATGTAGGACTCTTAAAATGGATTTTGTGTGAAGCTTGGGAAACCTGTTTGAACTGTAGACTTGGATTTTTTTTTTAAGATCTATAAATTTTTTTTCTAATCACATATTTGATTATTAATTCTGTTCCTCTCATTCTGGCTTCTTCCTCAAGATCTCCTTTCCCTATCCAGAATAACCTGGTGTTTGTCAGTAGGAGATTTTTGGATATTTGCCATGGAAATGAGTGAATGTTAATGAATACAGTAGGGCTGGTGGATGGAATATTCAAGAGAGAACTAGCAGGAAGCCTGAAACACAGTTCCGAAATGCTGGAGAGAAATAAGGGCTAGAAAAGTAGATGCATAGGGTTTCCTCCTTGGAGTGGTAGTAGGAATTGTAGGAGGCGTGACATCACCTGAGATGAGAAGACAGAAGATGACTCCCCCAACTTGGGGAAGCAGCTGAGGCTAGAGAGCCTTCTAAGGGTGGGAAGAGGATGGGAAGAGAGCAAGGCAGGTTCCCACTGGCTTAACGTGCTCATTGGTTTTCTTCCTCCCTTCACCATTAGGGTTACAGAGATGTACTTCCAAATGAAAGAAATGAATGAAAAAGTGTCTTTTATAAAGGACTCTTTACTGTCCTTGGACAGCCAAGTGGGACACCTGCAGGACCTCTCTGCCCTGGCAGTGGATACCCTGAAATTCCTTTCTGCTGTTGACACCTTACAAGAGGATGAGGCTCTCCTGGCCAGCAGCAAGCAGTCGACGTGCAGAAAACTGCCACACAGCTGGAGCAACGTCATCTGTGCCGGGGTTCCAGGCAGCACGGAGATCTCTGCGGAGAAGAAATACCAGTATTATAGCATGCCTCCCTCTTTGCTGCGGAGCCTGGCCAGAAGCCAGCACACCCCGACAGTGCAGAAGGGGCCCCTGCTAGAGATCACAGACAGTCAGAGAGAGGCTTCGAATGTAAGAGATGAGCAGGAAAAGCATGAAACAGGAACCGCTTTCATGGCTTCTGGGGTGTCCCTTGACGGGCAAGCACAGCCAAAGCATGGCCAGTTTCTCCTGGTCCCTTCTTACCTCAGGCAAGCTCCTTTTCCTGCACAAACGGACTTGCCTCCATTCAGACCATCCGTGGAAGCTGGTGCAGATGTGCTGGCGACCAAACAGGTGGTCCAGAGCGAGGTCCCTGTTCGTCTGACTTGGCCAAGCCCCGGTGTCTCAGCTCAGGACTCTGTGCCCAAACCCGAGGCGCAGCACGGATCATTCGCTCAGAGGCCAGCCAGACAAGACAAGGGGGAGCAAGTTCTGCCCACTTTGATGTGCACGTCTCCGCCAGTGAAAGTGACCTCCCTCCCTTCCCAAGGCGACAGCGTGGGAACTGCAGGTGGATACGTGAACTGGGCGTTTTCCGAAGGTGATGAAACTGGCGTGTTTAGTGTCAGGAAGAAATGGCAGACCTGCCTGGCCTCCACTTGTAACAGCGACTCTACAGAGAATGGCCAAGGCCAGAGGCAGATCCGAGCTAGATCCCTCTCTCAGCACTCATCAAACTTGGCCCACAGTAGTGACTGCTCAGCCGCGGGACGGTGGCCGCAGCCAAACACATCCTTTTGGATCAGTCCTTTCCGCAGAGATAGGCCCTTCACGCGGAGTCATAGTTGGAGATTCCACAAGGAGGAGAAACTGAAGATCTCTAAGATTAAAAGTAAGAAGTGAACATTTTTGTCCATTTGTTTAAAAAATAAAAATGCAACAAGGTGGGACCGGGGAGGGAGACAAACCATAAGAGACTCTCAATCTCAGGAAACAAACTGAGGGTTGCTGGAGGGGGGGCAGGGAGAGGGTTGCTGGGGGACGGACATTGGGGAGGGCATGTGCTGTGGGGAGTGCTGTGAAGTGTGTAGGACTCAGGATTCACAGACCTGTACCCTGAAGCAAATAATACATTATATGTTAATAAAAATTTTAGGGGTGCCTGGGTGGCCCAGTGGGTTAAAGCCTCTGCCTTCGGCTTAGGTCATGATCCTAGGGTCCTAGGATTGAGCCCTGCATTGGACTCCCTGCTCAGCAGGGAGCCTGCTTCCCTTCCTCTCTCTCTGCCTACTTGTGATCTCTGTCTAATAAATAAATAAATAAATAATCTTTAAGTGCGTATGTATTAAAAGATTAAAAAAGTTTTTATTTTTTTTAATTTTTTTTTTAAAGATTTTATTTGTTTATTTGACAGAAATCACAAGTAGGCAGAGAGGCAGGCAGAGAGAGAGAGAGGGAAGCAGGGTCCCCGCTGAGCAGAGAGCCCGATGCGGGACTCGATCCCAGGACCCTGAGATCATGACCTGAGCCGAAGGCAGCGGCTTAACCCACTGAACCACCCAGGCGCCCCAGATTAAAAAAGTTTTTAAAAAAAACTCTTAAATTACTAAATTCTGTGCATTACTAGTATTTTTAAAAAGCTGACCACCTTCGACTAGATCCTCATTCTCCCCATTCTCAGTCATCTGTAGAATAAAATGGCTCCCTGAGCAGTCTTAAACCTCTTTTGCTAACCCTTTCTCTTACAGATCTTTCAAGATCCTCAGAGATGGGGCAGTCAGCATGGATCAAAACAAAAATGCTGATCAGGGATAAGAGGTCGTCAAAGAAAAAGAAGAAAACACAAGGGCTGCAGGTGCCAGTAAGTGTGTTTTATGTCGTTGGCCATCGAGGTAGTCGCTTGTCTTAGCTCGGTTTCTCTGGAGTGTCAGGTGTCCGGCACACTACAAGATGGTCCTGTACTGGAAGGAGTAAAGACATAAATGTAAGAGTCCTCAGAGTGGATCTGCCACAGCTCATTTATCAGCTCACATGTTCAAGGACACTTGTGTTATTTTCAGTTTTGGGCTATTCCAAACAAAGCTGTTATGAACATTTGTGCATAAGTCTTTGTGTGGACATATGTTTCAGTTTCTCTTTGGTAAATATTTAGTAGTAAGCATGTCAGAGTCATATGGTAAGTATTTGTTTAATTTTAGAAGATACTTCCAAACTGCTTTTCAAAGTGGCTGTACCATTTTGTTTATGAGGAGTGGCTTATGAGTGTTCCAGCGGTCCACGTTCTCACCGATCCTTAGTATGCTGGGTCTTTTTTTTTTTTTTTTTAAGATTTTATTTATTTGTTTGACAGAGAGAGATCACAAGTAGGCAGAGAGGCAGGCAGGCAGAGGAAGCGGGCTCCCCGCCAAACAGAGAGCCTGATGCGGGGCTCGATCCCAGGACCCTGAGACCATGACCCGAGCCGAAGGCAGAGACTTAACCCAATGAGCCACCCAGGCACCCTACTGGGTCTTTTTAACTTTAGCCATAGCTGGGGGTATGGAGTGGGATCTCCTGGTGATTTCATTTGCATTTCTGGAATGACGAAGGTATTCCAGAAATACCTTCTGGGAGGTATCATTTATGTGCTTTTTTGGGTCACCCATATATCATTTTTGGCGACCTGTCTGTCTGAATATTTCGACTACTTTTAAAAATTGGGTTGTCTTATTCGGTTGTGAGAATTTTTCTAGATTTAAGTCCACTGTTGGATATATGTTTTGCAAATATTTTCTCTTGGTGGCTTGCCTTTTACTTTTCATAAATGTTCCTTGAAGTGAATACATTTTTTATTTTGATGAAGTCCACTTCTTTTTTGTTTTTTTTTTTGAGTCTGTGCTTTTTGTACCCTATTTAAGAAAATTTGCAAAATCCAAGATCACGGAGATTTTCTTTCATGTTTTCTCCTACATGCTTCATAGTTTTTGCTCTTATGTTTAGGTCTAGTACCCATTTTGAGTTACCTTTTGTAGCTGGCGAGAGGTGAGGAGTGAAGTCCCTCCTTCTTTCCCCTTTTCTCCCCCACGCCTTTATTGCTTTGTTCCTTCCTTCCTCCTGCCCGCCCTCCATTCCTTCCTTGAATGCAAATACCAATTTTTCCCCTACCATTTTCTGGTAAAAAGGTTGTCTTTCTCCCGTAGAGTTGCCTTGACATCTTTGTCAAAAATTAATTGACCATGGAATCCATAACATGGATGGATCTATTTCTGGATCTGTTCTATTTATCTGCACGTCTGTCTTTATGGCATTACCATACTGTCTTGAATACTGTATTTTATATCAAATACTGAAATCATGTAGTGTAGCTCTGCCAGAATTTTTCTTCCTTTTCAAAGTGATTTTTTGTTTTGTTTTATTTTTTTGTCTTGTTTTTTGGCTATTCTAGTTTCTTTGCATTTCCACATATATTTAGAATCAGCTGTACAGTTTTTACAGAGAAGCCTGCTGGGGTGAGTGGAATTGCTTGGGGACAGTTGGCATCTTAACAGTAATAAGTTTTTTGATCCATGAACATGCTATGTCTATTTATTTAGAAATTCCTCAATTTCACTCAGTAATATTTTGTAGTTTTCAGTGTACAGTTTTTTTTTTTAAAGATTTCTTATTCATTTGAGACAGAGAGCCTGAGCAGGGGAGAGAGGCAGAGGGGGAGGAAGAAGCAGACTCCTTGCTGAACAGGGAGCCTAACATGTGGCTTGATCCCAGAATTCTGGGATCATGAGCTGAGACACAGGCAGATGCTTAACCATCTGAGCCACCCAGGTGCCAGAAGTGTTCAGTTCTTGCCCATATTTTTAAAAATGTCTCCCTAAGTACTTAATATTTTTTATTTTATTATAAATGTAATTATAAAAAATTTCTGATTATTTGTTGGTGGTAGGTACAAATAAATATGTTTTAAAGATTATTTATTCGAGGGCACCTGGGTGGCTCAGTGGGTTAAAGCCTCTGCCTTCAGCTCAGGTCATGATCCCAGGATCCTGGGATCGAGCCCCACATTGGGCTCTCTGTTCCACGGGAAGCCTGCTTTCCCTCTCTCTCTTCCTGCCTCTCTGCCTACTTGTGATCTCTGTCTGTCAAATAAATAGAATCTTTAAAGATTATTTATTCGAGAGATAAGGGGAGAGAATCTTTGAGCAGACTGCCTGCTGAGCACAGAGCCCAACACAGTCTGATCCATGACCCCGAGGTCATGACCTGTGCTGAAACCAAGAGTTGGATGCTTAACTGACTGAGCTGCCCGGGTGCTCATATATATAGAGAGAGAAATATATTTTTCTAAAATATTGGTTTTATATACTACAACCTTACTAAACTTGCTAATTTATTTGAGTAGGTTTTGTTCCTTCTCTAGAATTTTCTATGTAAATGGTCATGTTAACTACACATGAAGATAGTTTCACTTTTCAGATGTACTTTTTACCTTTCAAATCCACACACATTTTATTTATCTTTCTTGCCTTATTACACTGGCTAGAATCTCTAGTATAATATTGAATAAAAGTGGCAAAAGCTGATATGCTTCCTTTTCTCTGCTCTTAGGAGGAGAAAGCATTTAGGCTTTTACCAGTAAAAACCATGTTATCTGTAGCTTTTTTTGTAGATGCCCTTTATCAAAAGAACTTCCCTTCTACCCCTAGTTTCTGAGAATTTTTGTCATTAATAAGGGTTAGCATTTGTCAAATTCTCTTTCTGTACTTCCTGATACAATTAGATGGATTTTCCTTTTTACTATGTTAATATGATTAATTATAATAATTTATAATATAGAAGCACTGTTTAGAATATTAAGTCAGCCTGGTTAGGATGAAATCTGCTTGACCATGATGTATTATCTTTTTTGTATGCTATATTTATTTTTCTAAAATCTTACTGAGATTTCTTGCATCTGTATTCTTGAAGAATATTTGTCTGTAGATCTTTTGTAATGTCTTGGTCTGATTTTGGTATCAGGGTGATACTGGGCTTAGTGATTGAGTTGGGAAGTATTCCCTCTTCAGTTTTCTAGGTGAGTTTGTATAGAACAGATACCATTGCAATTCTTATTATTTGGTAGAATTAACCAATGAAACTATCTTTTGGGGAAAGTTTTTAGCTATAAATTCATTTCTGTAATAGATGCAGGACTGCATATTCAGGTTATCTGATTCATCTTCAGTGAGCTTTGTTTGTATTTTTCAAAGAATTTGTCCATTTCATTTACGTTGTTGAATTTATTGGCATCTAGTTTTTTATAATATTCTTTTCTTATCCCCTTATTGTCTTTGGGGTCTGTAGTGACATCACTTCTCTCATTCATAATATTCTATATTTGCATTTCTCTGTTTCATGTTTAGTTTGGTTGCTGGCTTATCTGCTTTAGTGATCTTTCAAAGAACCAGTTCTTGGGCGCCTGGGTGGCTCGGTGGGTTGGGCCGCTGCCTTCGGCTCAGGTCATGATCTCAGGGTCCTGGGATCGAGTCCCGCATCGGGCTCTCTGCTCAGCGGGGAGCCTGCTTCCCTCTCTCTCTCTCTGCCTGCCTCTCCGATTACTTGTGATTTCTCTCTGTCAAATAAATAAATAAATCTTAAAAAAAAAAAAAAAAAAGAACCAGTTCTTGGTTTTACTGATTTGTCTCTGAATACTGTTTTATTGATTTCTGCTCTTCATTATTTCTTTTGTTCAATTTGGTTTTATTTTGCTTTGTTTTTTTTCTAGTTTGTTTAGAAGCTTTAGTCATTGATTTGAGACTGTCATCTTTTCTAATATAGGCATTTAGTGCTATGAAATTCCCTCTAATCATTGTGTTAGCTATATCCCACAAATTCCAATATGTTATGCTCACATTTTCACTTAGTGAATCTTTTAATTTATTATTAGGAAGCTTTATATCCGAGTTAGTAATTCCATAGGGCTTCATCTTTCATGATCTTAATGCCCTGCTTCATTTTTCCACATAGTAATCTGGATACATTTTTAAAAGCACCTCAGCTCTTTTTAGAATGAGAAGAAGAAGCAAAGAAAGAAGTATTAAGACAATTATGTAAAATTACCTTTTGCAGGGAGAGATTTAGCTTGTAAAGAAGACTCTTTTACAGGGAAAATGTTATGAGTTGCTGGAATCTTATGAAATATGAATTCAGTGGATTTGTTTTTTGCAGTAGTTAAAGTGGCCAGAAATTAACTAGAATTTAAACTAGGGTTAGGTACTAATAACTTGAACTTGTTTATTGCTTGGTATTTTGTCAATTTATCGCATTTCTTCTCTGTCCCTGGTTCGTACATGTGGAAGCCATTATTGTTGGCTACCTGTTACTTTAATGACAAAGGGAATGGGGTTCACAGACATGAAATGATTTACTCAAGTTCACGTAACTTCTAAGTGATGGGTCTAGAATTCCAATACAAGTTCTTTTTGATCCAAGCCTATGTTTTTTTGGTCTATGCCACTGGTTCTCAAATTATGGTCTTCTATCAGCAGTGATAGCATTACTTGGGAACTTACTAGACATTCAAATTCTTTCTCCCTCTAGGCCTAATGAATCATGGATCTTAGAGGTGGGACCTGGTGGTCTGTGGTTTAGCATAGCTTTGAGTGATTCTGCTGCACAGTCAAGTTTGATGACTGCTGCCCCCTACCCTGGTTCTCAGTCATGACCACAAATAGTAATCACCTGGTGCTTGTGTCCTGCCAGCTTGACTAATGGGAGTTTTGAAAGCTTTCCAGTTGATTCTAATGTGCAGCCAATGTTAACAGCCACTGCTACTCACCATAGTACCTCTATGAGTCACATTAATGACTCAGAATGTTTTCAGATTAATGTCACTGGGTTCCAACAATCGTCTTTCTCTCCAGGTCATAAAGGTTGACACCTGCTCTCAAAATGACAAGCTGGATTCAGAGCCAGGGGAAAGGAACCTCTCAGAAGAAGAGACCTGTAGCAAGAACTGGCTCACAGTATCCCAATTTAGTCAGATAAGTATGTAACAGTCTACTCTTGGATCTCAAAAAGTTTGGGAAAGTTTCCTCATTGTGTTCCCAGACCACTGGTGGTCCCTGCTGTTCTTTCAAGTGGAGATGGGGGAATGAGAGGGCAGTATCCATTTAGAAACATAACTCTTTTTGATTTTTAATTTTTATGAAAACTATGGAAACTATTCCATTCGTTGAATAGAATAGTTGTTGGGATCCAGAAAAATTAAGGTTCAGTCAGTTTCATATTCAGAGCTGTTAAATCTGGCTCAGGGATTTTTCGTTTAGTATGATGTATGGAGTGGGGTTGTCTCATGTTATAAATTCTCAAGGTTCATGAAACGTTGATATGAACCCTTACACAGAACTCGGTGGGATGAGTTGTGGTTGGTTATTTATTACTCTTGACATATAGTATTTATTCCATGGGCAAGTATCCCTTAATGGTGGTTCGTAAAGGAGAAAAGATGGATCAGCTGGCTACAAAGGAAAACTCTGAGGTAGGCAGAGAGTGTGAAATAAGCCTGGACAAGTAGGATAAGGCCAAATTATGAACAGAATTGGGAGCAACGGTCAGAACTTTGAACTTCTTTTGTTACATGGTAAGAGATCATTACCAGCTCTTTTTTTTTAAAAAAATTATTTTCTTTCACACATTTGAGGTTTATTCTTACTTAGGCGAAGCCCTGTGCAACTGTTTGACAGGCAGCCTCCCATCCAGGGATGCGGGGACCATGTTCTGACCATGCTGCAGCTCTGTCATGCATGTTCAACGTGGGGCTTCCAAGATCTCTGCAGGGCACCTCCGTGGATGCCATGGCAAGACAGAATGCAGTTAATATCTATATTTTGTTTATCCATTAATTAGTGGACACTTGGGTTGTTCCCCCATCTTGGCCACTATGAACAATACCATCATGAGTGTGTGTGTGCAAATCTCTTCTTTGATGTGGTCTCTTCTCTACCTTTCTTTGTGGGGTTTGTTCTACCAGTCTTCAGGTCAATTTTTGGAGTATTTAGGATACTCCTAGTTGTATCTAGTTATCTAGTTATCTAGATACTTATCTAGTTGTATTTATGGGAAGAGGCAAGGCTTGGGTCCTCCCTCTCTATCACCATCTTCCTCACACTCCCTCTTACTAATTTTTAAACAGAAGGAACTATGTGATCAGGTCTCATAAATATTTACAATTACTTGAAATACTGAAGTTAAGGTAAAATAGACACTGTATTGAAATCTATGTTATTGTGCTTCTTTAAAACCTTGCTTTGTCTTATGGTTGGTGGTTTTCAACCAAGGGCCAATTTTGTACACATCCCACCTCTCTTTCCTGGGATATTTGACAATGTCTGAAGACTTTTGGTTATGACAACTAAGGGAGGTACAGGTATTCTTGACTTCTAGTGGGTAGAGGCCAAAGATGCTGCTTAACATCCCACTACAATGCATGGGATGGTCTTTTTCCTCCCGAAAAGGAATTATCCAGAACAAAATGTCAGTGCCAAGGTTGAGAAACCCTGATTTATATTTGAAAATACTCAATTGTCTGTTAAATCTCTGTGAATCAAATGGACTCTAAGCTGAAAGAGACATTAGAAATTAAATTATTCAGAACCCCCTTAACCTACAGATATAACTAGAGAGCTTAATTATTGTCTTGCCTTAAAGCACACAGTTTATAAGAGCCTACAGTACGGAATAAACCCAAATACCATACCTGAAGATACGATTCTAGGACCAGTTGCCAATGTATTCATTTTATTTATAAATGTTTATTTATAATCTGATATTTAAGTTGTATGTTTTTCTTAAATTATTCAAGTCCTTTTTTTATCGAGATATAATTGACGTATTAGTTTTATGTGTACAACATGATTTGGTGTGTGTGTGTGTGTGTGTGTGTGTATGTATGGAGTGAAATGATTGCTACAAGTTAAGTCTTTTGCATAGTTACAATTTTTTCCCTTGTAATGAGGATGTTCAAAGATTCCTTCTTTCAGCAACTTTCAAATATACACTATTGTTAACTACAGTCACCATGCTGTACATTACTTCCCAGGACTGACTTATCTTACAGTTGGGAGTCTGTACCCGAGACCACCTTCACCCATTTCACTCGCCTCCCAACTCCCGAGTTGTTTCTTTCCAGTGACTTTCAAATAGAAAAAGATGCAGGTGGCAGGAGGGTTCTGGGAAAGAATCTTAAGCTGATGATTAGAAAGAAGATGTAGGGAAATAGGCTGACTCCAGGTGCCTAGTTAATCTGAGGAGACCAGGAGGCCCACTGTCTACCTGTCTACTGTCCACTAGGAAAAGTATATTTTTAACTTTTCCTAAAGGTATTTTAATTTTAGTTTTGCACTCTCATTGAAGCCATATTGATCATACCTTTACAATATTATAAAAATGTCATATGACATTTTGTGATTTTTCTCCCAATAGATTTTTTGCACTGTGTGTGTATGTGTGTGTGTGTATATTTTTGGCAAAAAAAAAAATCATTGGAGAAAAAAATGACTGCTCTTATTTCTTATCCTCCTACATTTAGCCTGGGACTCTTAAGCATTATTCTCAGAATTAATCTAGATCAATAATTTAATTATTATTGGGCAGCTACTACACGCCAGTAATGCTGCAAGTACTGGTATAAAAACTAACGACAATAATGATCCTTGCCATCCTTTTTAAGAAAGAGCTGAAAACGAAACGTGTCGTCTGGCATTCTTTTCTGTCTTTTGTTTTTGTTTTATTTTTTTCGGGTAGCCTACTATGATGCTTCATGCAGTTGTTAAGGAAGGTTGCCCTAACACTTTGGAATGAAAATTTCATGTGTTTTACATAAAGCATGGACAATAGGGTGTAGGAGAACAATTTGGAGTGAAAATTTCATGTGTTTTACGTAAAGCACGGACAAAAAAGATTCACTAAAGGTGTCCTTCTGTAGGGAGGACTCAAGTTACGGATCACTTAGTGCTTGACTTTGATTAGAGAGCATAAATTATTATAAATGTAAAGGAAACTACTGGCGAATAGAAATACTGTAGAATATATAGCTTTCAACCACTTGAGGAAAAAAAGGACAAAAGAATCTTGGTAACACTTGCTAAAAAGAGAAAAAGAAGCTATATTCAAATTTAGATGAATGCACTATGTTCAGATCTTTCTATTTAGGAATGTGATTTGAATGTAACACATTTTCAAGCATTCTCTAATTTTTTTCCTTTCTTTTAACAAGGTCTAGAACCCTCTATATTTCAGAAAATGAAAACGAAAGAAATGGAACAGCATGTTCTCCAAGTCAGTGATTATCTAAAGCAGTCGCAAGAGGTAAAAACATCTTATTTGATATTAAAAAAAAAATCTTATACGCACTTCTGTAACTCCTTGACTGTGTCTGTTTTACCTTTATGACCCTTAATTGGCTTTTACTTTTTATTGGTACTACATTTAAATCCTTGCTTTGAATATACACTCAGATTTTTTTCTACTCCCCTTCAGCCCCACCCCCACCCTTTTTTTCTTCTCTTGTTGGTTTTCCTCCGTTCAGTTTATTGGTCCACCAGTAATTCATCATGAGTGTTTTTAGCCTGAAAGATAAATAAGTCATGGGGCGCCTGGGTGGCTCAGTGGGTTAAGCCGCTGCCTTCGGCTCAGGTCATGATCTCAGGGTCCTGGGATCGAGTCCTGCATCGGGCTCTCTGCTCAGCAGGGAGCCTGCTTCCCTCTCTCTCTCTCTCTCTCTGCCTGCCTCTCCATCTACTTGTGATTTCTCTCTGTCAAATAAATAAATAAAATCTTTTAAAAAAAAAAAAAAGATAAATAAGTCAGGAATTTTTGAATATGTGCTCAAGTTTGTGAATGTTGCCAGGTGGAAGAAACATAGGTATCTTCAATCTGCTTTCAGGGGTGGGGCTGGAGTCAACCGATCGAAACCCCTGGGAGGCAGATTGAGCCCAATTTGAGCTGGAGCTTTTAGCAACTGGAGCTTTCTAAGGATGGGATGGTTTATTTCCTGAAGTAGGAAGCCCTTCGCTTGGTGTGGTTTGGCAAACAGACGGAGCCGGCCTCTCTGCAGACGTGCTACAGGGGATTTGGGCATTGCCGCGTGTAGGGGCCCCCAACACCGAGGGTCTGTGATGTTACAGCCTGTGTTCCTTACCGTCTGCAAATATGTGCTCGCTTTCCTGCCATCGACCGTGTGGGAAGCGTGAGATCTAACTGGGGCCATGGTTTGGACATTATTTCGATGAACTCAGAAACTCTGTCCACATCACCTACATTAAAAGCCTCATGAATGTGATCTGTGGAAGGTTCAAACTAAAATGTAAGACTGCTTGGAGGGGAGTGGAGGCAAGAACCTGTCTGCCATTCCCAGGTTTCAGGGCCAGGTATGGTAATTAACCTCTGAGCTTCGTTAGCTGTGTCTCTAATATGGGACCAGTGCCATCCTTGGGAGATTATTGGTCGTGGATAACAAAAATAGGACCACAGGAAGTACCTAGAGTGATGCCTGGAATGTAGTAGGTTTCAAGAAGTCATAGTTGAGTCCACCTAGGAATTAGAATGATAAATTCCAAGTAATGTTATTCTAAGTAATTATCCACCGAAACAACAGTGTCCTGATAGAGGACATAGAGATATAATGATTGATGTTTCTTGTCAACCTAGACCTTCCTTCCTTCTTTCCTGTCATTAACTGTTCACACTCATTTCTGTATATTGTGTTTCCTCTGGGATGTCCCCATGTAAGTAATTTCATCCTGTTAAAGTCAGTCAACACACTGAATTGTTCAGAGATTGTGCTGACATTATACATCTTTCTAACTTGAGTTTACTGCATCCAGTGAAAGAGAAGTAATGAGTTAGAGGAGATAGGTTGGAGAGCTGGGGGAGGGCAGAGAACTATCCCCTTCAAGGTGTGTGTTTTTGCAAATGTTATTACTGGAAGCCTGGGGTGGGTGAGTGTTGGGTGAACAGGTAATGACCTTTCCCTTCTGCTCAGGATCCGAGCAGAAACTCTTCGTGGAGCTCCAGGACCACGGCCCTCAATAGGAACTCCCCGTGAGTATTTTGCAGTGTCTGTTTTTAAGCATCATTGGCTTCTATTTTTTTTTAAGCCTGATTTGTAACAGAGGTTTAATTGGGTCGGAAAAAGAGGGAAAAGAAAGTGTTTCCAATGACAATATTTTCCTTTTGTCGTAAGACAAAACTTGTTATTCTCCAAGTTTTCCTGTTTCTGGCAATAAGATCCCACCTCAGTGCCTTCTAAGAAAATAATAAAGCAGGTACTCCCCACAGCAGATGAAGCATTTGTGTTTTCAATGTCAAAAAAGCACACGCGGAATCATGAGTTTCCCATCTTTTCTGACAGGTAAGATGGTGACATTTGCATTCAGGAATAGGAACAAGCCTGTCTGGCTGAAAGAAAAAGACTGAAGACCAGATAGTTCTAAAAATTTTTTTTCCAAATTTTTAATTTCAGTTTTTGAGGTGGATCTTTTTCATTTTTGGTTTCTCATGAGCATCCCAAGTGTCTGTCAAAGCAGTCACCGTTCAAGGATGGAGACAAAACAGAGGGAAGACAGGGACCAGAAGAGAGGGGAGCTAGAGAACCCCCATGGTGTAGGCTAGAGTACTTCCCTGGAATTTTATTTATTCAGAGAAACGAAGTTGGAAAACCAGCCAAGCAGAATGATTCTGTTTGGTTCGTAGTATTTTCTGGACCTTTCTAGTTAACATCATCAAAGGATCCTTCTGGCTCTGGGGCCCGAACTCAAAGCCGTCTTCTGTATGAAGGGCCAGTTGATACCAGGCAAGTGGAATGTGACTTCCAGTCTGCAGCCAGCTCCATTCGAGGTGGCCTTTCAAAGTTTTTTGTTTTTTTCTGGAACTCCCATCCAGGTCTCTGTGTGCAAGCAAGTTTTTTGTTTTTTTCTGGAACTCCCATCCAGGTCTCTGTGTGCAAGCCTGCCTCTAGACTTCGGGTGCACATGACTTTCCCCTCCCAGAGGTTCGGTAGTGTGGGCTCATGCCGAGTGGTGGGTTATTGCAGCATGAAATTAAACAATAATTGTAATTGTACTCTCTTCCCTAAGGACCTTCAATACCAGAGATACTCTTTGAACGCGTTTGTTCAGACTTGCCCATGGCCACTTGTGCACTTGAGCAGGGCAAGTGACAATTTACAGAGAGCTAATCTCAGCCCGTGAACATTTAGGGGCCACGTGGGCTAATGAAACTGATTTGTAGGCTTGTCCAGAGACATTCGCAGACTCATTTGTAGGCATCTGTTTTGCATAGTTCAGGAACCCTTTTGTTTAATTGATCCGGAACAACACAAACACGGTTAAATCGTATATGTGTCGTGTGATCATATAGCTAATTAAAAACAAAACCAACAACTGCTTTTCGACTAGCTTAGGGCATGCACAGTAAGTGAATTATATGCATATGTGGTGCTCACTTTTTTATGAAAATAATTGTAGGGTTGCAAGCCATTTCTCTGTTGATAGAGGTAGAGGTCAAACGACACTTCTCTTTCAAAGAAAGTCTACATACATACACGCATACATACACATGGACATACAGACTCTGTATTGTTACTGTTGTACTTATTTTTCCTTTCTTATTTGTCACTGAAAAATTTAAAGCAGTTTCTAAACAACTTCAATTTTTCATACAGGTTGAGAAGTTCAAATGGAGTTGACAGTAAGTTTTTTATATTTAAAGAATGTTATTTTTTTAAAATCTCATTAATAGCAAGGTTCCCTCTCCTACTGAGATTTCTGCAGTCCTTGAAATTCTGTATGTGATTTTTGTTTACCGTAGCAAGTAGAAAGTTCAGTAGAAAAGTAGGTAGTTGATGGTCTTCACATAAATCAGAATTGATGTCTGGTTTACAGTTCTGGTTTTTTTTTAATTGCCCATTTCAGACAGTGATTTTCCAGTTTTCTCTGTGAGTGAGAGTGTTCCCACTGAGTTCACTTCGACTGTTCAGCAAGTCTGTTTGTCTGTTACATACCGCTCACGAAGAGCCCTTCGTCTTGTATGTGGATACCTTTTCCTGTATGGCTTCCGTAGGACTCTGTGCCCCAAGTGGCTGAGTAAGGCTTGGTCATAGGAGACAACTCCCTGGCAAAGCCACTGTCAAGGCTGTTCTCAAACTTGACCACACTCTACAAGCTCCTTTTCAGGTTCTTGACCTCTTGACGCCGATTGGGCCCCTTCTCTTCCCCAGCCCTGTCTGTCCTGCTCTCTCTGGTTCCCAGTCATCAGCTTTGCCTCCATCCTGCCCCGACCCCATCCTTAGGAGCTGTGTTGCTCTGGCCCATGGCTTCTGCCTTAGAGCCTCTAATATTTATTTTCCCATGTAAAAAGTTTTGCCCTTGATTTTATGCTAGCTTTCGGGTGGGTCTCTCTCCCTTTGTACTTTCCTGTGTTCCCAGTGGAGTTACATTTCTGAACAATAATTCATCACTTACGTCCAGGTTTCCAGTGGCTTCCCATTACCTACAGGATAGGCTGCAAATCCCTTCATCTTTCTCCGGCGTCAGTGAGGGCCCTCATCCAAATATACAGGCTCGTGTTCATTCTTCCACTCAACATTTCTACCCTGAGGAATATGACAACCTACCTATCTGTCCCTTCCCTTGGGTGTCTACAGGCATCTCAAACCAGATGCGCCACCTCCTGCCTCACCCGTCTTAGGAAATGGCGACTCCATCCTTCCAGTTGCTGAGGCCAAGGTCTTGCCGTCATACTCGATGCCCATTTTCCCACAGCTCCACGTCCAAACCATCGGTATCCTCCAAAATATATCAAGAACCTGATCACTTGGCTACCTTCACGTACCACTCTTCATCTCCTCCGTGGATTACAGGCTGACCTCCAAACTATTGCTCTCTGAGGGGCGATTTCCAGAGCGCAGTCAGAATAACACTTTGAAACTGAAAGTCAGATCAAGTCACTCTTCTGCTCATGTGGCGTCTAATCTCACTCTGTAAAAGTCCAGATGTGGTCTACAAAGCCCTGTTGATCTACTGCTCCTCCTCCAGCTCTCCAACCTCATGTCCTCTCAGCACAGCCCACTCTGGCCACACTCTCCATGGTCCTGCCTCAGGGCATTTGCACCTGCTGTCACTCTGCCTGGAATTTTGCATCATTTTTCCATATGACTTATCTATCTCTCCCTTTGGGCCTATGCTCATATTTCACCTTTTCACAGAGGCTTTGACTTGCCATCCTTAAAATAATAACCTCCCTTTCTCCCACTTTCTAGCCCTCTAACTTGATATATATGTAATACTATATGTACTATATATTTACTTTATTTTCTCTTTATTCTCACTAAAAGGTAGCCAGAGATTGTGTCTGTTTTTACACTGGTCTTTTTCTTAAGCACCTAGTAGGTGTTGAATAAATACGTGTTGGATGAATGTGAACAAATCTTCACAGCTCCTTAAACGAGCCGGGATTGAAACTCAGCATTATCAGATTCAGATGCCCACACTCTTTAAGAATATCACGTTGTTTGTCTATGAAGGTTTCATAAGCCTCTGTGTACATCTCTGGTCTGTTACCTAGCCAGCTGTGTTGTAACTATAGTTTACAGGTGCTTAGCTCCCAGTATTTCACATTTTCTTTTTTTCTAGGGTGGGAGCCACAACTTACTCAGATCTGTCCTGGCTAGCAGGACCTAAAGCGGGAGCTGAATATGTTTTTATTTTTTATTATTGAATGGATTCAAAAAGAACGGGCCTTTTCTGCTGATCTTACTTTTTACGAAGCACCCCCAGGGGAAGGGATTTTTGTTCCTTTCCTTATCCGGCAACAAGAAGCCAGTGAGATCTGTGAAATTGGGTTCATTATACTGCTTCCTCTACTAGGTATAAAGCAGGTACTACCATGAGACTAAAGCTCTCCACTTTAATTTTAATTTTATGAAATGGCAAAACTGTTGCAAGGGATTTCTCTGGAGACTTGTACTTTAGGACTTGAGCAGATAGAGGAGAACGAGTTAAGCCTGCAGGAGGTGAGCCCATCAAACAAGTCCCTGGTGTCCTAGTCTCCGCCCACTCCTTTGTTTCTGGTACATGCCTCTTAATTTGTTTTCATCACTTTGTTGTCATTTTAGGTCAGTGAAGTAGACTGCTAATAACTTGGTATTAATAATGTCTTCATATGGGTACTGCATCTTGGTGGGAGCGCAGAGAATTGTGCTTTGGGGATGTCAAGAAGTGTGATGGGCAGCCTAGTGCCTTCTGCAACCCAGAGGTGTAATTGGTTCAGAGAAAATGCATCTTTGAGGCTAATATTACCTGTCTTTCTTCAATTCCCTATATAAATATGTTTGGAGATATTACATTGATGATTGGAAGCTGTCAGGATACCATGCCCAATAATGTGGTTAAAGAATATTAGGCCATCTCTCTCAAATACAGAGAAGCCGTTCCGATGAACCTGTTCAATAATAACTTTGAAAGCAATATATTCATAAGCATGTATTTATCTCCAGCCAAGTAATTAAAATGCCAATCTTCTCTACAATTTCAGAAATCTCAGCCTCCTTAAAAAGCCCTCCAGAGCCTCGCCATCATTATTCAGGTAGGAAGCATGTGCGCCTTGACGCGTCAGCTGAGCTAAAAGTCTGCGATTCTGCAGTTGTAAACAGAAATATTGATGAATCGCCAAGTATTGACATGATTCCCGACTTGAAAGGCTGTGCGTTCACTCTCGTGAGAAGAGCATTCAGACTTCTTACCTTGCCATTTATTTGGGAAAACAAGTTGTTAGGATTTAAGAGATTGTGGGATTAAAAAAAAAAAAAATGTATGGGCAAGTGCCAAATGGTGAAGAAAAGTGACCTTGGCGTCTAAACATTCCTTACAAGCCCAAAGCCAGACATCTCCTTATTTTAGATTGGGGCCGGAAACGAGTTCTTTAAAGGAGGATTTTATACCCTCACTGGCCCTCAGCAAACACAGCCTCTGAATGAAGGCCAGCCCCTGCGAGTAGGTCCCACTATTTAACAAGATGTCAAGGGCCTTGACTCTCGTAAGCAACATCGCTTCCCGGTGCTTCGGCTGGCTTCCTTTCAGAGTGGGAATAATTGTACTTGCCCTTCCTGAGGAACAGTCTGCCAAAGGGCTAGCTGGGAGCGAAGAGGGAAACACTTTGAAATGCAGAGCCATAGAACAACCAACTGGACTTGTGCCACTGGTTGGTCTTTTGCTTGCCGTTGCTCTCAGCACTGGAGGAGATGAGACACGGGCAAGGTCTTCGATACAGTCTAAAGCTCAGCCCCAGCACACAAGGTCGGTGGTGTGACACATACCATTAGTATCATGTCAAGGTCATGTGCTCAGGGCCCAGTAAGAGCCTCCCTTATCCTGACTTCTCCCCCGTGCAGGATTCCGGACTACATTCCGTGCCCTTCGAACTGCGTCTTTGAGCTCAGCTCGTAATCCAATATTTTGACTCTGGCTGTCAACTTTAGAAAGTCTGCTGAAGAATACCGTGGCTCATATTGACTCTGATCTGTTAGGGTACAGCTCTCAACAGGAAAATGCAGATCACTTGCTTCTAATTAAAACTGGCCTTCAGTTCTCTCTGGAAAAGAAGGTGAACTGTGCAAAGTCAACAGTAGATGTCCCCACAGTCCACTGTGCGCTCGGTGTGCTCTGGAAAAGGAAAACTAGAGAAAGGAAGATCACAGAACCCTCTTTAAAAGAAAGTTCCACATACGTATGGATGAGTCTGTGATTTGGTATTCAGGAGAGGGGAGGTAATAGTCCCACTCAGACCACGTTATGTAATCTCATATCATTTCGAAGACTGGGGGACGGCCTTCCTGTGTTAAGGCACAGTTTATTTTAAAAGCTGGATTATGGAAAATATTTTTGAGGAAGGCAAAAATAAGGGGTCTTTGCAACGAAATCTTGTAGCCTTATACGAATAGGCTGGTGTGGGGAGGCTTTCTGTTAAGTTCAGTCCATTGGTACATACTTAAAATAGCAAATCTGTTTTTGTTTGCAGCCATTGAAAGGAACAATTTAATGAGGCTTTCTCAGACTATACCATTTACACCAATCCAACTATTTGGTGAGTGTGCCATTTCTACCTTCTTGAGGCTGTGCCAGGGCAGAGGCATAGTGGCCGAGGAAATCACAGGAGAAACCCTTTTGCATCGTCTTCATTGAAAATTCTGTTTTGCCCGTGGTTGCCGTTTAGTGCAATTAATTTTCTAAAATGGGAATTCTTGTTAACTGTCCAGCCAGCATCCGAGGTCAGAATCAGATACTGTGCGGACGGGACCTTTAATGGGCAGCATTTGGGAAAAAAAAAAAAAAAAAAAAAAGCAATAATGTTGCACCGGGCATTCACTGATTTAAGGCTGGAAGTAAGTAGGAAAGAAAAGAACCAACCAACCGTGTGTAATGAACACAGAACAAAGCGATAAATGTCAATACAGTAAAAACTAACAGGCATCTAAAGAGAAATGCTTTGTATATTGTTTTTGGTTTGTTTTGTTTCATGTAAACTAATTGCACTTAGCTCAGATAGTAAATGTCATTTTTTAAAGGCTGGAGTGGTAAAGAAAAACAAGCTCGCCTTAAGCCAAGGCTACCAGAGTCTCTCTGTCCAGCCAACTGACAATGTAACAAGGGTCCCCACTCTGTCCTAGATCTTAATTCTCTTCACATGGGGACAGATCAGGTGGCTCCTGATCGCGGACGCAAATGCCTTTCCCTTCCCTGTGGCTCCACGGCTGGTTTTGCAACTCAGAAGCCGTGCTGTAAATCCTCCAAATATTTAGAACTCTAAAGAGACCTTCAGTGGCGTTTATCTGGGCACCAAGAATAAATATTTGAAAATGTGTTACTAAGGATTACCTAGATGTGTTCTGTTCAACTCAGTGCAAGAGTGAGCAAATAGATTCTTTTCTTGGTGAACCAGTATAGTGTTACCCAAAAAAAGAAAAAGATAGAAAAAAAGTAAAAAGGAAGAAAAGCATTTGAAACCAGAGGTGTAAGGAGAAAATCAAACCCAGGCTGGACGGAAGTTGTGTATAGAACGTTACTTCTGCTATGAAGCATTAAACACTGTAGTAGGTGGCGTCTAGGCTTGCATTGTTCCCTGTTCAACAGCCTAAAAGTGGAAACTGTCCAGCAGCTCGAGAGTATTTTATGTGTAAAATCTTCTAAGTGGGATTGAGTTTGTATCTGAAGTTCTAGTTCACGTTAGCCACATTGACATATTTGATCTTTACAACAACCCAGTGAGCTGAGTGTTATTTTCACTTTCATTTCACTCATCAGGAAAGTCAGGCCTGAAGTAAGTTATCCAAGGGCACCAAGGAAGGAGGGAGAGGAAGTAGGGAGAGGCGGCAAGGTATGACCCTGGTGCTAACTCCAATTGTGTTAAAACACAAATCCTCAGTGGGCGTGTTAATGCCCCCCCGCAAGGAGGCAGGAATAGCTTTTTCTGTATAAAGTGCGTATATTTGTGTGTACTTGCTTGTAGATACATACAATGTATTTTCGGTATTAAAATGTCATAGGAGGAGGAATTAGGAGGGGCACCTGGGTGGCTCAGTGGGTTAAGCGTCTGCCTTCAGCTCAGGTCATGATCTCAGGGTCCTGGGATGGAGCCCCGCATCAGGCTCTCTGCTCAGCGGGGAGCCTGCTTCCCCCCCTCCTCCCCACTCATGTTCTCTCTTGCTATCTCTGTCTCTCTCAAATAAATAAATAAATAAATGGAATCTTAAAAAAAAAAAGGGGGGGGAGGGGGAATCGAGGGAAAAAAAAAGCCTAATAAGGCTTCTAAAAGGTTTGATAGTGAAAACATGGGGTTAAACTATCTCTTTGGAAGTATTTGTCTTTAAAAAGGAATCAGAGCCCTACTTGTTTGTTTTTGTCTAGTTGTAGTTTACAATAAGAACAGCCTAATTCTTATGTATTATGTATTAGTGGAAATTATGTATTAGTGGGAATGTATTATGTATTAGTGGAAAATCTATTAGTGGAAATTAGTGGAAATGTATTATGAAAATAGTGGAAATTATGTATTAGTGGAAATTAGTGGACTAGGCTTTCTTTGTTTTTCTTAAATTTTTCATTTTTTTAAATGTCTTTTAAAAAAATCTTTTATATAAATATTTATATTTATATAAATGTATCATTTGAGGCTTGTCCTCTCCCGACCTCTCCCCCTACTGGAAAATAACGTGGCCAAAGTCCACGCCTTTATCCTGTACTCCGTTGTGCCTAGGTGAACTCCCGCTCTCTTCCGAACATTTGGGAAACTGAACTGATTCTGAGTTGTTATTTAGGACACTGTAACATGTCAAAGACGTGAGATGTCCTTGAACTTCTCACCTGTACTGCTTTTTGCAGCAGGAGAAGAAGTGACTGTCTACAGGCTGGAGGAGAGTTCCCCTCTGGCCTTGGACAGGAGCATGTCTTCTTGGTCGCAGCGCGGGAGAGCAGCCATGATCCAGGTGCTGTCCCGAGAGGAGATGGACGGCGGGCTCCGGAAAGCCATGAGAGTCATCAGCACCTGGTCTGAGGATGACGTTCTCAAACCCGGGCACGTTTTCATTGTGAAGTCCTTTCTTCCCGAGGTTGTGAAGTCATGGCACAAAATCTTCCGCGAGAGTACGGTGCTTCACCTTTGCCTCAGGGTAAGTTTGAGACCCGGTGCCCACCCGGAGGGATGGGTCAGAGAAAGCCTTTCTGGCTGCATCCTGATTAGAGGCCATTTCCTTCAACCCAGAGGACAGCCTGTTCTGTTCTGGATGTGGTGGTGTTCCCCCATCTCTGTTGTGTAGAGCTTTTGTTTTTGGAGTGGAGTGTGGTGGAAGCTGAATAAGGCTAGAAGTCACACCGGGGAGGACTCTGGTGCTTCTGTGATCATTGATTGGCGCGCATATGATAACGGATCAATGTTCCCTACTTTGTAGGAAATTCAGCAACAAAGAGCTGCTCAAAAACTGATCTATACCTTCAACCAAGTGAAACCTCAAACCATTCCCTACACGCCAAGGTGAGTACAGGGAGGATGGGCACCCTGGCCCTTCATTTTGAGTACAAATTTCTCTCCATTTTTTTCTCAGGCCTGTTAGTCATGAGAAATGCCAAAGCCATAAGGAAATTCCCCATATGATCTTATTTTGGGGTTTTTCCTTCTATAGTTCTGGGGACTGATAACAAGAGAGTTAGATGTCCCAGGAAATCTTGGCTTAAACACTGAACTCATGTGCGTGGGAAAGAGAAGCTCAGGCAGAAGCCATGATGGGCAGAGCCTAGATGTAGCTACTAATGTCCGGGAATATTCTAGAAGAAAAACATTTCTATTGGAAGCCCAGTTTTCTTCTCCTGTTTTCTTAGAGAAATAAGGAACTTTCTGAGAATGAACTCCTGTTACTTTTGCTTGGATGTCTCAAGACTCTTACATTCATTAGTAAGATAGATCATAATAGATCAAGGTAGATCCTAATAGATCAAGATAGATCATAATTTGGTGCTGCGGATTATGGTAAAGTTTTATCGCTTCAAGTAAGAAGTAACTTCAAGTTACGAGGAACTTTATAGAGCACAGCAAGAAAAGTTGAGTCCGGTACTCTTATAAAAGAGTTGGAAGGTTTCTTCAAAGATAAGGGAGGTGGATAAGTGTGGGGAAGACTGCCAGTCCTTGCATTCTGTCCCTGCCGTAGAAAGGTGGGGCACGTGCATTGAGGCTTCATCAGGCCAGACTTTAGCTATTCCCCCGGGCTGCTGACTGTAATGTAAGTCTCACCTTTGCTGCCCTGTGGGGACTCAGTGGCCTCCTTTTCCTCCCTCATAGGTTCCTGGAAGTTTTCTTAATCTACTGCCATTCAGCCAACCAATGGTTGACCATTGAGAAGTACATGACAGGAGAGTTCCGGAAGTACAACAATAACAACGGTGATGAAATTTCCCCAAGCAACACCTTGGAGGAGCTGATGTTGGCTTTTTCCCACTGGACCTATGAGTATACGCGGGGAGAGCTGCTGGTTTTAGATTTGCAAGGTAATTGATCGTGCAAGCGTGATTGATACAAGAAGTATGAGGCACGGGTTTGGGAAACATTGACCAGGGATGGTTTGTCCATGTCCTTGTCACTTACACGTGACCCTGCCTCTTTCTTTGCCCAAAGCCATAGTTAAGGTCTTTCAGTAGAGATATTCCCCAATAGTGTGTGCTTTTTAATTTTTTTTCTTAATTTGAAAACTGAAAGATGGTATCTGTTTTCTGAATTTATTATTCTCGAAACTGTCCAATATGCGAGGAACCACACGGGTGTCGCAAGATATCTTGCAAGAACAGGGATGGGTAGTGTGTGGAGTTTCTCTACCTAGTTTTGAAGGGAGGTGAGGTCACTTATTTCAGAGACATTGTGCAGTGGTGGTCGCGAGCACCTCTTATGTTGTTTCCCACTTAGCTCAAGAGGAAAACACAGGCATAATTAGCTGCCTAAAATTTAAATATGTCTTCAACTTTTATCTAAATGGGGAGTGATTTTTAAAAAAAATTTGCTTGAGAGAGAGAAAGTGTGTGGCAGGAAGGGGCAGAGGGAGAGGGAGAAAGAAGCTCCAAGCGAACTCTGCTCTGAGCACAGAGCTCCGTGTGGGGTTTGATCTCAAGACTCAGTTCAGGACCTGAGCCCAATACCAAGAGTCAGTTACACAACCAACCACACCACCCAGGTGCCCCTAAGAGGGGAATTATTTTTGTACCAAAGTTTTTAGTTTTATGGCTTTACCTTGAACTTCTGTTCATAATAACAGTAGGCATGCATTTATATACCTAGGAAAGTGTAAATTCAGGGCATTTTTCATGATTTTGAGCTCAGGGCTTTGGGAGTTCATAATTTGGTTTGCTCTCTTTGCTGTGTACCTTGATATGACAGTTCATGAAAGTACAGAGTCAGCCCGAGAGAGGGGTGACACAGTACACTCATATTTAATGGAAACCTTTGATCAGTGCATCTCCCCACTATCAACACCTCACATGTCACTTATAATCCTGCAGCACAAAACAGAGTATCTCTAGCAGGCTTTCCTTGCAGACACAGAGTGAAATAAGGATTTAGGTCTAAGTTTAGTCCTTGGGCTCACTGACTGGGGCTTTGGTTTTAAATAAGGGATTTAGTCCAGAAACGTTCACTGGAGCTATCTCATTTAATCCCAGAAGCAGCACTTCAAGGTAGATACGATGGGGACTGTCAGCCCAGAAAGTTTAAATGACTTGCCCAAGGCTGCACAGCTACTAAAGAGGGAGCCAGGATGCAAACTGACCATTCCGTATTCTTTCCTTCTCACTGTACTGTCTGTTTTTCTCTATGAGTTTCCTAGGACATAGCCGTGTTGTGGTTCCTATAAACAGATGGGGCATATTGCTTGTCCTCTCTGACTTTCCCACCTCTCCAGTCCTGGGATTCTGTTCCGAAAGCCAGGCTTGGAGGCTGGGCACAGCTGACATACATAATCCTGAGGCGTTGTGAACAATGTCCAGTAAATTCTGATGGAAATTTATGCCATATGTTCCAGGATGTGTACAGACTTTTTAAACTACACATAAGTCTCTGTCTTTTCAGATCTGCACTGTTCTCAGAGTGGAGTTATATTTCTAACCCTCAAACACAATATTTAGGGAAGCCATATAAACAAAGTTAAAACAGTCAACATGATTCAGCTTTCCAACCAGCAAGTGTGTGATCTATGTAACTCAGCATACGCGTGCCCACGGCACTGCTTTTGTAGCTCATGTTGGGGAGAGGCTGATTGTTTTCATCTGTATTCGAACGCCTGTGCTTTGAGTTTTGGGTGGAGTTGTTTAAAAAGCAAAAACAAACAAACAAACAGAAAAAACAACCGAAGAAAAACTTTAAGGAATTAATGATGGCTCTTTAGTGTGTTTTCTATTCCACTTGAATAGGTTTTTGTTTAATGATGTTTATGTTTGGGGATTTTTATGTCTCTAAGTAATCCAAAGTGACATTAAACAGAACAAATGCTGCGTTGATAGTCTTGGGGGGGGGGTGAGGAGGGAAATGGAGTTAACTTTATTCTTTTCCTGGGCAATTATGTGAATTGCAGAAATAGGCCACTCCAAAAACTATGTCAAAACACTGACCTTCAAAGAGGAGGACTGTGGGCCTCATAGAACGAGCATGAAGCAATTGAAATACTTACTGGAGAGTTTTGGCCAATTGGTGAAGCCTGAATTTATGGAAGAAGATGAATCCTATAATAGTAACTATGAGCAGTTACACGACTACAGCTAGTAGCTAACGCTTACCAAGCACTTATTTTCTATCAGGCCCTTGGGTAAAGACTTAATGCATTATGATATTTAAGCCAAACCAAGTTGGAAGGGAAAAATGAGGAGAATATATGTATTTTTTTTAAATTTTTATTTTTTTAAATTTATTTGACAGAGATCACAAGTAGGCAGAGAGGCAGGCAGAGAGAGAGTGGGGAGCAGGCTCCCCACCGAGCAGAGTGCCTGATGTGGGGCTCGATCTCAGGACCCTGAGATCATGACCTGAGCTGAAGGCAGAGGCTTAGCCCACTGAGCCACCCAGGTGCCCCGGGAATATATGTATTCTTAAAATGCCTTCATGGTTTTGGGTTCGGTCTTGGATTTAACTGATGTGTCTTTCTGTCATCGGAGAGATGATCTCTGTTGTTCAGGTGGTATGGAGTGGAGACTGAGAGGCCTGGGAGCAGCAGTCTGGAGGAAGAGGCCTGGCGTTGCAGTGCTGGGGTCTGGCTCCTGGCTCCAGCGTGAAGTAGCTGTGTGATGGGGGCAATCACTTTGAGCCCTCCTACCCTCATTTGTAATCGGGGAAATGCTAGTATGCACTTAACTCATTGTTAATCCCTCCTATTAAGGAGCTAGAATGAGGCAAGTTCTTGGCCCATAGTAAGACCTCCGTAATGCTAGTTATTGTCATTAGTATTCTCCAAGTGGCTCTTTAAAACAGAAATGATTCTTTATCAGCTTGCTGTGGCTCCCAGTTGGCTTAGGGGGAAAAGAAGAATGAGAAACACTCTGGCAGTTGATCCTGGCAGTTTTTCTTTTTCTTCTGCTTTCTACTCTCTTCCCAGGGAGTGCCAATCATTAACCCAGGAACTGCCTGCCACACTGGACCTGGGAGCTGAACTCGAAGGAAAGGCTTGACCAGTTTCTGCTCACTTGTAATTTATGCTGTAGTTTCTCACTTGCTTTCCATTTAGAAATCCTACATGTGAGGGCCTGCATCGTCAGCATTACATGTGAAATCCAACATTTGATTCTCAGCAATGGCAGTGAAAAACAATTACACTTCAAATTACAGTTGTCTGGAGAAGTCTCTCTCTCTCTTTCTCTGTCTTTTTTAAGAGGGGTTGGGTGGGGGGCTGGGGGAGGAATCAAGGGAGAGGAGGGAGAGAGAGAATCCCAAGCAGACTCCATGCCTAGAGCAGAGCCCTTTTGGGGCTCGATCTCACAACCCTGAGATCATGACCTGAGCCAAAATCAAGAATTGAACACTTAACCGACTGAGCCACCCAGCTACCCCTAGATCACTCTTTTTTTTTTAAAGCTCATTTTAGTGTTCCTGGGTGGCTCAGTTGGTTGAGCAACTGCCTTCGGTTCAGGTCATGATCCCGGACTTCCAGGATCGAGTCCTGCATCGGGCTCCCAGCTCCTTGGGGAGTCTGCTTCGCCCTCTGACCTTCTCCTCTCTCATGCTCTCTCTCTCTCTCATTCTCTCTCAAATAAATAAATAAAATCTTAAAAAGAAAAGTTCATTTTATTTTTCAGAGAACTTTGGAGATAGCAGATTTTTGTATTCAACAAAGCATTTCCAGAATAAGTCAGCATCTCCGTCAGCACCACCATCATGAGTTCTGCCGCTACGAAGAAAGTAACTTATTTCCACGGATTTAGAGGCTCACAGATGTGTCCCGGGGTGGTTGGGATTGCAATGTGTGTGTCGGAGTTCCTCACGAGGGCATGCAGCGTGCACCTGCACGTGGGCATTTACCTTGTTAACGTCAGTAAACAGGTGTGATTGGGATTTTTGGATGTTGAAGTGCCTAGTTTTCTTCCATATCTTCTCACTCTCTAGAACGTTCCTTCTGCCATTGGAGGGCCCCAAACTATGCATTTAGTAGTAAGGCTTTGAACCGTCAGATTGGGTTTAGGGATATAAAGATTTGTGGAGACTCCACCGTCATTCTTTTAGAGGGAGTTATTCATTAGGGAAATGAGATAATCAGAACATGATTTTACCAGTGGTAAGAAAGTAGAATTTTATTTCAAAAGAGGTCTTGATAGAGTAAAGATAATAAAGGTAGCAGTTAACATTTTTTAGCTTGCTCTGGGACACTTTGCTAAGCATCTTGCATACAATAGTTCAGTAAGCATATAAGATAAGGCCCATTATTATTCACACTTTCAGATGAGAACAGCGAGACTCCGAACAGAGAAGGTATCCAGGTCACAGAACTAGAAGGTGACAGAGCCATGGGACCCAGACCCTTTGACCCCTGCCTGTCTAACAGGCAACAAGATTTAAAGTCAACGGGAGCTGATGTGATTTTGATCAGAGTTGTTCTCCCCTGTAAACTTCCTTTTCCCCTGTTGGTATGACCACTTTAGGTACTGAGCATTTCCAGCTTAAATTTAGTTTCCTTAGTCATCAGCCTTGTCATTGCTGGGAAGTCCAGGCTTAAAGTTAGATCTGAGCATAAGCATGAACAGGTTTTTAGCTTCTGTAGTCTCTCTGCTGACGGCCCTCGGACTATCTTTGTGTCTGTTTTTCTGTGTATTTACTCCATCATTAGAAAAGTGGAGTCAGTGGACCCTGTTCCTTCTTGTATCTGTAATGAGAAAAATATAAAGAGCCTAGTCACTTCCTATGACTTTTTTTTAAAAAGAATAAAGCCCGGGTGCCTGGGTGGCTCAGTGGGTTAAGCCTCTGCCTTTTAGCTCAGGTCATGATCTCAGGGTCCTGGGATTGAGTCCCGCATGGGGCTCTCTGCTCAGCAGGGAGTCTGCTTCCTCCTCTCTCTCTCTCTCTGCCTGCCTCTCTACCTACTTGTGATCTCTGTCAAATAAATAAATAAAATCTTAAAAAAAAAAAAAAGAATAAAGCCCGAGCCAGTCACATTTTACACACCTCCCCGTGAGCCTGAGTTTCAGCCTGGCTCTTCCTTTCCCTGTGCAGAATCCGTGTAAGGAGATGGTAAGCCAGAGGCTCTTAAAGAGAATGCAGAGGGTCTGTGAACTTTGATGAGAAAACAAATTACACCACTATTTTCACTAACCCACAAGTGAAATTCATCATTTCCTTCGATTATAGGGGAGACCACAAACCACAGTGGCATTAGCGGTATCCATGACTGTTTGCAGTAGCAATTACCGATATTAACAAAGCACATTACAGTGTTGGCAGATACTGCAAAACGCTGTTTGTATGACGTGGCGTTATGGTAGTTATAGACTTGCACTAGATTCTGTTATTTAATGTGTTAATGGAGATGCACATGTATTGCAGCACAACTTAAATATTTTGATGACTGTATTTCAGTATCATTGGTTTCCTTTGTCATCCTATGTATTTAAATTTCACATTTTTTAAACATTAACCCAGACTGGCAAAGAGGGTCCTGACATGAAAATGGTTGAATACCCTTACAATAACCAGGTTATTTTTCTAAGGAAGTCAGTTTCTTGGGAGAAAGGTCTATAAACTATAAGGATTACATTTTCTTATGAAAGGTTTAGCATATGGTAAAACATACTGAGCATGGCAAAAAAAAAAAAAATCTTTTTAAAATAGCGGTTAGAAAACATGAATATTTTTTACCGAATAGAAATACATAATAAATCTCTACATTTCATTTGATTTTCTTAAAAAAATGTTTTATTTATTTACTTATTTGAGAGAGAGGGAGCATAAGGGAGGGGCAGAAGGAGAGGGAGAGGGAGAAGCAGGCTTTCTGCTGAGCAGGGAGCCGGATGCAGGGTTCGATCCAGGACCCTGGGATTATGACCTGAGCCCAAGGCAGACACTTAACCAACTGAGCCACCCAGGCACCTGTTTCATATGATTTTTAAATAGTTTTCCCGCAAGGTTGCTCTCTTCCAAGCGAAAAGAACCAGTGCAGTCTTGAGGCCAGTCTCCAAAGGGGCTGGAGTGTGCCCAAATGGTGCAGTTCCTCCCCATCGGCTTGCCCCAATAAGTTATATCCGGCAGAGAACTGCTCCTCCCCACTTGCATTTTATAACAGCTTCACTCTAGGTGTCGACTGCTGTTTCGATCCATGTCGGTGCTGAGTTCCACTCCTGCTGTCCTTGTACGCTTTGGTGTCCTTTTTTTTTTTTTTTTTCTAACAACTAAATTGTATGAAAGAGAAACGCTGGTTCAGGAAAGTGCACACAGCAGGAGTATACCCCCCAAAGAATTTTCACAAGTGAACCCGTGTGCAGCCAGCGTCCGCATCCAGAGGCGGGGGGCGTCCATATGCTCCTGTTGGTAAAGGCTGTGTATATACAGCATCTGGTGGGCGTCTCTGATGGAGGAGAGGTTGTACCCGCAGAATCTCGCAGCCCCTTGTGCCTCGCTGGGCGCCGGTGGACTCCACCTCCAGACCCCACGTCCTCACGGGGAGGGACGCAAGGTCCGGCTCAGCCCGCATCCTGTTCTCATCACTGGTGAACTGTGCAGCCTCTGACACACTGCTGAATCTTCTCGAACGTCAACATATTCGTTGGCAAATCGAGGATACGAGGGTGCTAATACTTTTCCTTTATAGTCGCAGAGAATTACAGAGACTATAATTAGAATGTCTAGTGTAGACAAATGGTAAATGAATGACGGATGCCGCAATCAGGAACTGTGAACACACCACCGAAATGTTCGTTTGCGGCCTCCTAGTTTATTACAGCATAGGAGGGGGCGCTGCGGGAGACAGTGGATCAGCTAAAATGTTCGGGCACACCTGCGTCATTGTTATGGTCCGTTGAATTCATATAATGTCGCATTTATTACAGGGTGAATGTAAGTTTAAAGAAAGAAATTAAGATCTGGATATTAGTTTCTTGAATTTCTGAGGACATGAAATCCCCATTTGCTAAATGCATTTTATTTTTTCTTTGGAGGTGTTGGAGAGAATTTGACTGATCCATCTGTTATAAAACCTGAAGACAAACAGTAAGTTGATTAATGAGGTTATCATTTAGAAAATTGCTTTTAACACATTGTATCTTTTTTTGAAAAAATAATTTTTAAGCATTTATATTTCTTGCCTAGATCCTAGAAAATTTTGAGATGGCTTATATGTACAGAGAAGCTGGATATCTCTATTAGATATCTATATATCTATATCCAATACAATGAGATTTTTTTTTAAAAAAAATCACAGATTAGGAAATGGGGGAAAAAGAACATCTGGAAATAAAATAAGATGAAATTCGGAGTTAATACACGTAAGTGGAAAGTATAAAGACCGATGTAGTAACTCGGGTTTTGTTGCAGATTTAACCCTGAGTTTTCTGGTGGCCCAAGCCAGTGAAAAATATGGGTGGGCTCAGCTTCTGTAGGCTTTGACAAGAAAACGATGTCATAGGAGAAGCTCTGCTCCCCTTGCTGGTCTCACAGTGGAGTCACTCTGTCTTCTCACGGCAGGGTGTTCTGTCACAACGGAAGGCATCCTGTGTGCTGGTCAGTAACAGCCGACCTACAAGAGGCCAAAGCAGCAGGGCTTTCAGAGGAAGCATCAGAGAGCCTGACTTAATTCAGGGGTGCTCTTTAAACTATACGGAAGAATGAGTCGTCTCTCTGTCCTTTGAATTCTCATGGGCATTTGATCCCATACGGAGGCACCGGAGGGTCTGAGGTTGTGCTCTTCTGTTCAAGGTGGAGGACAAAGTATGGTGAGGCCGATGAAGGACTGTTAAATGGCAGACGACGGTGGTTCTTAAACAGGAGCTTCCTCTACCATCACAGAGCTTGCTAAAACACAGATTGTGTGTTCTTGATTCAGTGGGTCTAGGGTGAGGTCAGATGAGGCCACAAGCTCCCAGATGATTCTGACGCTGCTGGCCTGGAGACCACACTTTGAGAACCACTAGCATATGGTATTTTTTATTCTCAGTTGTACTACGTGTCTGTATTTGGCCCCTGTAGGAAAAAAATGTATAAAAGAAATTACATATGTGGGCAATGTTCATACGATAACTTCTGAAATTTTTACTTCTCTCCCACAGCCCTCATATTGTAAACATTCATGTTTTAATGCTCTTCTTTTCTTCAATGGTTTGCATGAAATATCTTCTCATCTGTATAGGCATCTTTGCAGAGAGGTCCGTCTAAATGTGTATTAGCTTATCTCTTTGGACTAGGTGAGTTAGAGGAGATGAAGGAGAACCCTGTGCCCGTATGCGTCCAACTTCTATGATATTTGAGCATTGAGTTCACGCTGTCACCCTTAGGGTACAGGGAAAGGTTTTATTATTATTTTTATTTTAGCACAGCTAAAGTGTTTTTAGCTAAGGATATTATTTCTTCAATAGCCCTGTGCACCCAAAGGTTTTGTAGTAGGAAACTTGTACTATAAGTACTTGTTTCTTCCTTCATTAATTTTGCAGTGAAGAATGTTTTGCATATAGAACGAACCCGGTTTATGTCTAATCTATCATCTGTTACATTTTGATCTCCCCGTGTGTCATTTAATATGACCTGAATATTTCCACCTTTTAGGATTCTAAGAAGATTGCGTTTATCCCACTTGACCGTGGAGTATGTCATTGCGTTCTGTAGGCCAGTGGGTCTCAATTTCCATTAAGGTCACCTAGGAAACTGAAAAAAGAAAAAGGAAGGAAAAAAAGCTTCTGAGAATGAGTATCAAATCAATATTTCTGAGGAGGGGGCCCTGATGTTTGTATTTTTTGAGAAGTCCCCCCTTGAGATTCTGCTCGGCAACCGAAGATGGGAACCTCTTGTCTTAGGACCAGCTTCATTGTTTATGACTTGAAGATAGGAACTCTGTGGAGATTGATAGGACGGCATCACTGGAGGCTGTCTGGTTTTGTGGGGCGCCCTCCTTTGAGGGGCCGTTGGTTTTCCCGGTGAAGGTAAACTTCTCACAGTGGTGGCAGGTGGCGTCTACTCGGTTCACGGACACACACATTTTTGAGAGCCGTGTGTGGTGAACTCTTTGCTGCCCAAAGCAGGAGCCACGGACCAGTCCCGGCACAGTATCTGGGGAACTGTCGGCCATGCAGACTCTCCAGCCCCTCGCTAGACCCACTGAATCAGCTGTGACCAGATGAGCAGGTGATCTGGTGTCCGCCACAGACGCTGGAGAAGTGCCAGCTCAAGCAGGCGCTCTCATGTGCTTGCTCTACCCCTCCCAGCAACACAGGCAGTAGGCCTCTCCCGAGGATACCGAATCTGGGTGGAGATGGGTAACTTGTCTGCGAGGACCAGGGGTCCACGAAAGAGAAGAATCCTCGACCAGAGAAGAGTTCTTGCAGTACAGATTCGGGTATTACCTGTAGGGCCCGTTGGCCCCATCCTTCCCCACACTTGTGCAGTGAAGACACGGTCATCTGCCCCCCGCCCCTCCCCGCCCAACCCTGTCTGGCCGCTGGGTCACCTCCTTGGGTCACTGAGCCTCGGAGGAGGTGGCTTCAGTGACCGGCCGTCTGGGGTTGTTTTCCACTTACTGCCTTGCTGGATGGGGTCCTGTGACAAATACAAAATGACAGTAACAGAGATGACATGTTCTTTAGGAAATCTGTGTGTACTTGGCCCTGCCTGGCGTTCCCGCGCTCCCAGAACCGAGCTACCACTTGCTTTCTCCTGTGCGGTAGAAGATCCAGAAAACAGCTTGTTGTTGTTGCTGTTCTTTTTCACTTTGCTGAGACGGCAAGTCCGTCGGCATGCTGTAGGACTGTAGACGCAGCAGAGCCAGACGAAGGTTTCCGTGACCCCCTCCCCCTCTCCCCTGCACGGGGAATGGTCACAGCCCTCGCACAGACACGAGAGAAACGTGGATTCTTTTGTGTTCACCTTCACAGAGCTCACAGAGGACAGTTACTTAGCGTACGGCTTTTATCCGCGGATCAGGGTTACATCTCTAAGTTGGGGGTTTTCCTGCTTTACGGGGAGGGAGCAAGTGGCAGGTAGAAGCAGGACCGAAGTAATCCAACGGGGTCGCGCTAGAGAAGAGCAAAGGAATGCTCGCGTTGGAATGACTGAAACAGCACCTTCATTTTTCACTCTGCCGGCATCAGGAGAGTTCTAGTACAAAGTAGCCAGTGGTTCTCCTTTTTTATTTATTTTTTGGGGGGGGGGGACATTCAGTTTCATCTTTTTGAAGTCATTCCTTAGCAGATGCCTGGAGGAGGCCGGTAGTAAACAAGAGGTGGCTTATGCAGCCGGTAGATCCCAGCAGAGCCGCACTTTGTAAGGGCGATTGAGTGACCAGGAAAGTTAATCCTGGGTGTCCGTTCATGTTGTCCTCCCAAGAGATTTCCCCCAGCTCCTCGCCTCGGAGCGGCGAGGCGATCCGAGAGCAGACTGACATCAGCCCCTGTCCCGAGCTTGGCACATCTTCAGAGCAGCTACTGTTGTTCTGCCAAAAGGAAGTGGAAATTGAGATAAATGTTTCAATACTCAGATGGGGAAAAAAAAAAAAAAAAGTCCATTTTTTATACCACGTCCCTTTTGAAAAGCCACATTCCTTAGAAACGAAGTTTATGGTTTCCTTTTGTGCGAGTTTGCTTCTCTTTTTTCCCAAGACGTGGTAGTTAAGAGTGGTAATTGAGTTCAGATTTTAGAATGTGCCGTTTCCACTCCGCATGTCATTAAAATAAAATATTAGCTCTCGTAAAGTTTCTTTGGAAGCGTTTCTGGTGTGCTGTGCTCCACGGCGTGTGGGGTGTCGGCTGGGGAGATGGTCGTGCGGGATCTAATCGCGGGTGAACATCGGTCCTCAAATCCGCTGGGGAATCGATCATGTTATGGAATATTCGAAATGTGCCGAAGATAGGCTGGTTCTGTCTATAATTTTGTCACTCACACTTAGCATATGTAGTTTACTTCTAAGAAGTCACTGTCTCCTAGTGGTCTTGTCTTTGCACAAAGAAAGAGCCCAGCTAGAGCAGTTTGTGGGATAAAAACCAACTGTCGAAAGAGCTGTGAGTCCCGGAAGTAGGGTTGCAGCAGGAATTTATTTTTGAGGACATGAGTTACTCTCCGAAAAGCATCTGGGTTCGAAACAATGTATATGAGCCTTTCCAGAAGGTGTGTTCCAACAGCAAGTTTATTTTACGTCTCACCTCACCTTTTGGGGCCGGGAGTAGAAAGAACATTTGGTGATGAATGTCATTCTCTCACCCCATATGCGTTGAAAAGGGTCTCACTGTATTTTGTTTTACTGTGGTACATAGAAAATTCACTCTTCTATCAGATTAGCGTTGAAATGAGTTTCACAGCAGGTCTTGGAGTTGGGTACAAAGATTGAAGTGCATTTGAATTTTAAATTTGCAAACCTAACATTGTTGCTTCTCCAAAGTGCTCTGTTCTTTGTTGGCTCCTTCGAATTTACTGGGTTACTATGGGATACTGTTCGGTATCTCAGAGAATCCCGGTTGAGCTCCTTTTGCTTCGCTGTGATCTCATTGATATTCTGATATTTCCTCTAGATCAAGAGGAATGGTGTTTGGACCGGCCAATTTAGGGGAAGATGCAATTAGAAACTTCATTGCAAAACATCGTTGCAACTCCTGCTGCCGGAAGCTCAAACTCCCGGGTATGGCCCCAGACAATTCTATTTCTCTCTGAGTAAATCTCTCCTAGAACAACATCCACTGTAACCTGGGATCGAGTCGAAAATCTCAATCACATTTTTATCTCATTCATAGTCGAGGCCTGACTTTCCGACTGCAAATTTCTCAAGTCCCCGAAGGGATTAAAAGGACGGGGATTTACTTCAGGTTCTGCCAAAATGTGATAAAACAACATTGGGCCCAGTACTTGTCACAGTCTCTCCAAGGGGAAAGGTTTACTGACTTAATTGGGGTAAAACTGAACTAAGGCAGGTTCCCCCCTGCGCCACCCCCACACTTCCCACTCTGAGTCCTGTGTGGTGTCCCCAGGATTTCAATTCTTAGTTACTCATTGGACACTGGGGACCGGGGAGTAGCTAAGGAGACAACAGCTGTCAATTAAAGTAGTGCTTTTCACTACAAACGCCTGCCACGTTCAACATTTTTGCAGTGTATATTTTTAAAAAATCTGATTTGACAATATGGCACACTTTCTCCGAAACTGATATAGTCACCACAGACAAATATTCTTAGCATAAAAGCAAGCAGCTGGAGGTCTGTGTCCCCCAAACTGGCAGTCCCAGCTCTGTGGAATTCTTTTCTTTGATTCCAGAAGGGATGCTTCATGTGTTCCCGCTTGTTCGCGGTTCTTCTTCGGTCGTACCAAACTTGTCCTCAGACTGGAGTCTCACGTGCTTTAAGCCCAGTAGCCCTTCCTGCCTTAGGCTAAAGGATCCTGCCCCCGGGTGGGAAATCAGTAAAAGATCAGCATCCACTGTAACTCGGGATGCAGTAGGTGCAAATGTACAACAGAGAAGGGCAATTTCCAATCTCGTTGGAGGTCGAGGTAGGCGGTTGAGAAGCTCCTGCGGGCATGGCAAAGCCAAAGCTGGGGATGGGGGCAGGCTTGTCGCTTCAGTGGGAATGAGTCTGTCAGCCAGCGGGGTGGCAGTGGGGCTGCGGCTGGGGGTGGGGAGGTGACCCAGGAGCAGAAGGGGGGGGGCTGTCACTCTGGTCGGGTAGCGGCTCAGAGCTCGGTCTCACAGATACGCAGAAGATGAGGGCACAGAGGTCAGTCCACAGCACACTGACAATGCTGCCCAGTGGTGTCCCGTCCGGAAGACACAGGGTCTGTTTCTCCTCAGCCCGGAGAAGAGAGGACGGGAGGCATAACTCAGCGCTTGCCTCCTGGAGCCCAAGTTAGCTCTTCTCCATGATGACGGCCGAGATCCTTTTTTTTTTTTTTTTTGACTAACTGGTGAGTTTTGACTAACTCAATAATCCTTCCATTTATAGCTTTAATTTTTGTTTTCTCTCAACACTTCAGTTAACACGTTTAAGTGGAAATAAGGAATATCCTCATTTATTCAGATATTTATTAATATGAATATAAAAAAAAAAGCATAGTTAGGAAAAACAAAACTGCAGGTGATTTTTCTTTGCTCTTGATTATGTTTTCTCAGTCTCACACTTTTTTTTAAGGAAAGCTAGTTTAGAATAGTGTATAAGAGCATGGAATCCAGAGCCAGATAGGTTGAGCTCATATCCCAGTAATGCTTTTTACTAGCTATATGACCCTGAGCCTTGATTTTTCTCATCCACGAACTGAGTATAATAGCACCTAGCTCATGAAATTGCCGTGAGGACCGAATTCATCTGTGGATATGTTCAATAAGTGTTGGCTATTAGTAAATGATAGTATGTATTAGTTTTATGTCTGGATAATCCCCTTTTAGCATTAAAAAATAATATAAGGAATACATATTTAAGGTTAACCAACGTAATCAATATGGCACTACATGCTACATAAACATAAAAGAGCCCGACCTCCTCCATAAGCTTCTCCCCAGGGGTTATACCCTATCAGTATTTTCGTTTGATAATTTTCTTTCCCAAATGGAAGGAGGCGGCTTCAGGGAGCGTAGAATCCAATAACTGGATGCAACCTTCCTCGGCGCTTCCGGACCCGAGGATCGACTTTGCTGCAGAACACTGACCCCTGAAATCTCTCGTATCTACCTTTTTGGCCGAACTCCCTGCCCTGTGCCTCATCGGGCCATGAAAACGCCCTGTTTCCAGGTTGGCCTTGCTTAACTCCAGCCAGAGTGTGCTTTCTACGGCACTGCACGTGGAATTCGGCGACCAGACCTCCCCCTCTCGGTGCCCCCCCCACCGCCCGGCCCCCGCAACAGCACTGGGGAGCTAGAGTGACTCGCGGACTCTGGGGCAGGGGTTTGGACGCGGCATAGGGTTCGCGTTTCCCGTATCTGCAACCTTAGGCAGCAGGGTCCGTTCTGAGCACTTGGCCAGACCTAACGTTCAGTCTGTCTGTGCGAACACTGCCTTCTGGAGGCTCCCCTGTAACCGTCTGCCTTGTTTTCCTTGCAGATTTAAAAAGAAATGACTATTCCCCTGGAAGGATAAATTCCACTTTTGGACTGGATGTCAAAATAGAACCAGCGGAGGGGCCTCCAGCACGGGAAAGGGGGCGTCATTCTCCAGAAGACCTCACCCGCCTGTAAAAAGGGAAGGAGAGGAGATACCAGCTCTGTGAACTCTGCTAACAGAGACTGAGTGGAGCACCGTTGGCGGCACCAGAGTGTGCGTGGGACAGACAGCTTTACCCCGAGGGCCTCCCTGAGACACGCCCTCGGAGCCTGGTAGCTCGCTCTGCCTAAGGACCTCACAGGGGTTTGACACACGGATTCTCCCTGACACTGACCTGTGTGCACTGTGTGCACCTGACACTGATCTGGGTGCTTGGTGTGCTCATCCCCCTGTCCTGTGGCTGGGTAGGAAGACCCTCAGACGAGCCAGCTGGGAACACTGCTCCCTCATACCTCATTGCCTTGGGTGGTTTCTTAGAGCCCTTGGAGCAGGGTGGTGGGCCCTGTAGAACCGGGAAGATGAATTTAAGTTATTTTCTCACTGTGTGCACGGACTCGAGCCCCCACTGCTGTTCATTACCTCACCCCCATATTGTTTATGGACGTACGTGTATAGACATTCGCCTTCCGACTCTCTCCTTCCTCCTTCCCAGGGGCACAAGGCTTTGAATAGCAGCATCAGGGGAAACAGTGGGCTGGGGTGTCTTTGCTCAGATTGGAGCACCCTCCCGCATGGGCTCAGCAGTGAGAAAGTTAGCATCCGGGTGAAATCCAGATGGAGTTGAGGTTTTGTCAGCCATCACATGATGCCTGGACATTTCGGGTTTCTCCGAAAGAAAGGAAAAGGGAAATCTAAAACAAATGCTCCTGCTTCCTTTTTGTGTTTTTTGTTTTGTTTTGTTTTGTTTTTCCTTAAAGGGGAACCGGGGATATGTAGAACTAGGAATTGCCATGAAATATTTTCCCCTTCCTTAAGCTCAGGGTTACTATCAACTAGAGTTGACTAAGCCAACCTCTAAAACAGGACTCCCTTTTTCAAAGTTGTGCATATAATACAACAGGCCAAGTTACTCTTTCAGGTTCTCTGGGGAAAGATGGAGTTCCTGACTGAAAATGTGCTTGAAGGTGTTTTCTTCATTCTATGGCAGAGTGCCGGTGGCTTGAAGGCGGAATGCCCCAGTAAGATTTGAAGTATGGCCTGAGAACATGTAATCAGGTTCCGAGGCCCAAAGGAGGGCTCCCAGGTCACCTCACCACCCAGAACCTTTGGGGGATCAGCCATCTCTCTTTGGCACTGGTCAAAGTCACCCCACCTCAGAATAAGCATGAACTTTTCACACAAGGAGGGAATGGAAGGCTTGAAAAATGTCAACCCCTCTTTATCTAGAGCTCTTCCGTGAGCTGGTTTGATATATTCACCGACATAACTGCATTTCTAGATGATTCTTTGGGGGAAGTGTGGCCCAGGCATGTAGGGCTGGAGAGCCACAGATTTCATTTGCCCAGGGTTGTGTCTGGTTCTTGTGTGCATTGCAAAGGACACATCTCTACCCCTTGTACTTTGGTCTTGGGGGGTGGCAGTGGTCAGGAAATTTGGGTGATTTCTTGATTGGCAGTGGGGATAACATGTTAATGTGTTTTTCAGGGCTTAACAGCTTTATCCTGTTCTGCAAATCAATAAGGGATCTCTTGGTACTTCAGTGCTGTGTTGAACTGTGGAAAAGAGGCAGTTTTACTGTCCAAGAGCCAAACTAAAGGCGTTAATTGAGGGGGCAAATATTTGTTACTTGGCATGGAACTTGAGAACAAATGCGTTTTGATTTCGAATGTCTGTGTTGTGCTTTTCTTTCTTTCTCTCTCTCTCTCTTCCTTCCTTCCTTCCTTCCTTTCTTCCTTTCTCTTGTTTTCTTTTCCTTCTTTTCTTTCAGAAAAATCACCAGAATATTATGTTAAAAAGATGAAGTGCTGGGCAAAGTTCCCTATGGGATTGCTTGTGTGCAAATGCCGATGTGACGGTCATGACTTTTGAGTGATTCATGACCACAGACGGGTGGGTATTCATTCATTCATTTAGTCAGTTTTAGTCAACAGATTTTTAACAAAGTGCCTTCTCTGTACTGTGTGAGTGATGAGGACGCAATGAACAAAGCATTTCCTTGCCCTTAAAAAACGTTTCTGTCTGGTGTTTCTGTTCCCCCCAGCCCTTTGGTACCAACTGTAGATTTGTGGTTAATATTTAAAAAACTGTCTTCTGGGAGAACATTGGATCCAGTGATATGTCCCATGCTTCATCTGCTAGTGGGTCTGACTGGGAAAAGAGAATTAGAGTAAGTAAGAAGACCCAGCTAAGGATGGTTTTAGGAACTACTGAGGAAGAATGAACTGTAGAGTCCTTGCATGAGCACAAAACCCATCTCCCAGATGCGATGGGACTTGGGAGACCGGAGAAGCAGCCGGGTTCACAGGAGACCCCGCAGGAAGGCATCCTGTCTACATGTAGTCCTCTCAGAGAGGCTGTGTGTTCCTGCACGACTTCTGCCTCGGGGCACTGGAAAGCCTCTGACAGCTCTAGGGAATGAGCTCAGATATGGTCTTGGGTCTTTCTCACCCCGTTCCTATTTTCTGTGGCTTTGCAAACCAAGTTCTCGGTGATAAAGTCTTCCCAAACAACCATTTACTGAATGTTTAAAAAATCATTTTATTTTCTTGGTAGTGGTTATTTGTTAACTATTTTGGATGGGACCACCGAGGTTCTAGAAGTCATGACACAGCTGCCCCTGACATAGTGAGTTGTCTTTCTCCACTAGTCACCAGCCTCTGGCACAAGACACGGCACACCATAAGCTTCCAGTGTTATTTGTTGGAAGAAATAATAAAACCTTCAAATGGTAATGGATTTCATTTACTAGGTAATAAATCAGATTTGCATATTTAATCTAGAAAGGAATGATTACCCATTCCTTAAGACCCCACACAATTCTTTTGATCTCTCTCTGTTTTAATTTTCCAGGAAATAGCTTTTAACAACCTACACCTTGTCTATTGAATTCTCAACCAGTTCTTGCCCTTATCATTGTTGTGATACCAGAATACGGTCCTTCTTACTGGCGACTGTTGAAATGAGATGATAACTTCCCAGAAACTGCCTAGAAATAATCATCACTTTATTACCCTTTGAAAAGAAGATTGATAGAAAAGTCATTTGAAAGATGGTTCATTACCATGCCCTAGTCTGATTTCTTTACTCACATCTCTCCAAAGCACGAGAAAGGGAGGATTATTCTCTGAGGTCGGAATTTGAAGGCTGTGTGTTTGCCTCTTTGAAGTCTTGGTATTTAATTTTCTGTAGTCATTTCTTGGGCAATTTTCTAAGAAACTAGTTGAAGCTAATTTATCATAAGTTAAAGTCAAATGACAGAAAAGATTTTTTTCCCCCTTAACAGTCTTTTATTCCACAGAGGTTAGCTTCTGAAGGAAAATGAGACTTAAAATAGCATTTCAAATCTCGAGGCACATGGGTGGGTCCGTAGAATGGAAAGCGTTCTGGAAACCACACTCTTTGTTTTGTCTTGTCTTGTTTCACAGTTACTATTTCCTGACTTTTCTTTCTGGACCATGATGTACAGATAAAATATTTTTTTGTAAAGTGGCCTCCTAAAAATATTAAGTTGTTTAATGTTTCCAAGAGAGATTTTTAGTCCTCAAGACCAGCAGACCTGGGTCTGTATCATTGGCAGATTTTGGTATAACTTTATATAATTTGTTTAACCTTTCTCTTAACCCCTAACTCTGAAATGGAGATGAGATGCTTACCTTTTCAAACAAAGGTGAGCAATAGAAGAGCGTTTATAAAGCCCTTAGAGAATCTCACTTACCAGGCTTCTTGTGAGTATGAGATTCAGTTCGATAAATTATAAGGGATTTTCATTTTTGATATTATGTGATCATTATTTAATGTTTACTGAGGATGATCCGTGGACCTGTTTCAGTGTAAACACAAAAGCGGGTTCTGCTATTTCTCCATTTCCTGAGGGAAAAAGCTCATTGCTCCCTTTTTGTCTGGAAGCTTAATTAAATAGCTCAAAACCAGGAAGTTCACCATTTCAAAGTGTCTCCTATTTATTTTGCTTTTCGTTGTATTTAGGTTATGCAGTGAATTTCTTTTGCCATCTTCTGCCCAGAGAAAACCTTCTGGAACAGTAAAGCCCAAATCTAACACCATGAATGGTGACATTTTTGGGAATACACAGAGAGCAGGTTTAGAGTCTTGATGTTTGCAAAGCTGGATGTTTTACAAAAATTTTAATTAATGGTGACTTAAGTTTTGTCATATGGGGCTGTTCAGTAATAAGAAAATTCCAGCCTTTAGCTCGCCAGCATCTTTTAGCAACTACAGTTGACCATGGAAGAACTGGTTTGAAGTGCATGGGTCCACTTATACACAGATTTTATATAGTGTAGCACTATAAATGTATTTTCCTTGTGATTTTCATATTTTCTCTGGCTTAGTTTACTGTAAAAATAGTTTATAATATATATAACATTGAAAATAGGTGTTAATTGATCATTTGTTATTAATAAGTCTTCCGATCAAGAGTAGGCTATTAGTAATTAAGTTTTGAGGGAGTCATTTCCAACTGTAAGGGGGGGGAGGGTTGTGCCCCTGATCTCTGCCTCGGTCAAGGGTCAACTGTAACCTCCTATAGAATTCTGCCCTTTCGCAATGATTTTTTTCATTGTGAACCTTTAGAAATCCCATTTGCTATGTTAGTATCACCAAGTCCTCACAAGTATTATAGTAGAGACCCTTTGGCTAATGACTGTCCAAATGCCTTTCCTTGGAGATATTTGGGGGAATCATTATCGATATCATGTGGTTGCATTTTGGCTTCCCATGAATCTTTTTCTCTGTTTCCCTATGGGTCACTAACTAAGAGGTTACAGAGCCTCAGGATGCCTTGGTAAGCAGAAGAAACTCTTGGTCTGGGTTACAGGCTGAAATGTGCCTCCCTACCCCTCCCCTCAAATTCATGTGTGGAAATTCTAACCCCCAGTACCTCAGAATGTGACTGTATTTGGAAATAAGTTCTTTAAAGAGGTAATTAGCTTAAGTGGGGGTCATTAAGGTGGGCCCTGATGCAGTATTGTTGATGTTCTTATAAGAAGAGAAGATTAGGACACAGCACACTCGGGAAAGATCATGTGAAGACACAGAAGGTGGCCACCTGCAAACCAAGGAGAGACACCTCAGAGGAAACAATGCGCCGACGCCTTCATCTTGGACTTCCGGCCTCCAGAACTGTGAGGGAATTAAGTCTTTTTGTTTAAGCCACCCAGTCTGTGCTACTCGGTTATGGCAGCCCTAGAAAACTATCACAGTTTATTGTCATATTTTGGAATTCTCTATTATCTTTGAAATTTCATAGCTAGGGCCTTGGGGAGCAGAGATGCTGGTAACAACAGAGGAGGAGGAGGAGAAATGGTTGTTGGATGCATGCCTCTGCGGGGGGTGAGGATAGAGAGTACCATGGGTTGTGGTAGGACTAGTGAATTGTTTTATTGAGATAGTAGAGGGGCGTGTGTTCTAGAAGATCACATGAATGTTGCAGATGAAAACTAACATGGGCTGGGCTTCATGAGGTTGGCCGTTTGCTTGTTGAAGGGCTTCTGGGGATATCTTAGGGGATAGGGTGAGAAGGGAGGTGCAGTCCTTAGCTTTGTACAACCGTTCAGTGTATATCCTTCTCCGAAATGTTTATGGAGGCCAGCCGCATCTTATGCCTGACACTAAGGTTAGACTTACTAGATAAGACCTATTTCTGTCTTCAGGAGTCTCCAAGACAAATAAGGAATTTACAGTATTACTGCCTGTAAATTTACAGTGCTGATCATCATTGCCCAGCACTAATAACAACTAGAAAGATAACTTTTTAATATCTTTATTATAGGCGACATGGGTTGAGCCCTCATTGTGTTTTAGGCATTGTGCTAAATGTACACTACACGTAATTTCATTTATCCGAACAGCAACCTGATGGCTATGCTCATTATAAAGATTTGAAAATACTGGTTATAAGTTCAATAACTTGATTAAATCAGCTACTCAAGGGAGAGCTAGGAGTGAAAGCTACATCAAATCAGTAACATAGAAGACAGTACTAGCCAGCACACTCAGAATGACTACAGCATGTCTGAAAACTGTAAAACACTTATGTAGGAAATTGAAGACACAAAGAAATGGAAAAACATTTCATGCTCATGGATTAGAAGAACAAATATTGTTAAAATGTCTATACTACCTAAAGTAATTTACACATTGAATTCAATCCCTATCAAAATACCACCAGCATTTTTTTACAGAGCTAGAACACACAGTCCTAAAATTTGCATAGAACCACAAAAGACCCTGAATAGCCAAATCGATCTTGAAAAAGAAAAGCAGAGCTGGAAGCATTACAAGTCCGGGTTTCAAGGTATATTACAAAGCTGTAGTGATGAAGACAGTATGGTACTGGCACAAAAACCAGACACACAGGTCAATAGAACAAAACAGGAAACCTCAAAATGGACCATTAGTTCTATGGTCAACTAATTTCCAACAAAGCAGGAAAGAATGTCCAATGGAAAAAAGATGGTCTCTTCGCAAATGCTGTAGGGAAAACTGGACAGGTACATGTAGAAGAATGAAAATGCACCACGTTCTCACATCAGATACAAAGATAAATTCAAAATGGATGAACAATGTAAATGTGAGACAGGAACCATTAAAATCCTAGAGGAGAAAATAGGCAGTAACCTCTTTGACCTCAGCCATAGCTGCTTCTTACTACATGTTTCCTGAAGCAAGGGAAACAAAAGCAAAAATGAACTATTGGGACTTCATCAAGATAAAAAACCTTCTGCACAGCAAAGGAAACAATCAGCCACTCCCTTTTGACATCATCACAAGGTAAGTGCAAGACGATGAGTGGGTTCTCTTGGGTCCAGCATTGTGTCTGCCAGTGAAATTTTCTGCCTCTACTGTACACTCCCTTTCTCTCTCACTTTTTTTTCCTGCCTCCCTAGACAATTAGATTTTTTTGATCAATACAAGAACTATTGGATAGCATCTAGTGACAGTCCACTTTATCAAATTATAGTGAAAAGTAGAATCTGTGCAAACTACAAAAACTTAATCAAGCCTGACCATCACAATGTGTCCTTGGGGGCCTTGCAAGATGGATTATAATCAGAGGGTTGCTTGAAGTGCATGGAATCAGAACAAAGAGAGTTAGATAAATCAAATATTTAATGATGTTGGGCTAAGACATCCTGTTTCATCCCATCTTCTCCAGAGGGATGGGCCTGTTGGGGGAGTGGAATACCAAAGCCTACAAAACTCCAGACTGGGTCCAAAGGTTGCAACAGAATTTCAATTGTTTATCAACCTTAAGAAATTTGGACCATAATGAGAAAATATTTCTTTCTTCTCTTGCATTCTTTTTCTCTCCTCTCCCTTCCTTTCCCTCCCACATTTTCCTTTCTCTGATTCTCTATTATGTTAAATCTTTTTACACTACATTGACTGCAAATGTAGACCAAAAAAATCATTAATTTTATAAGTGAGGTACCAATTTTTCCAGAAATGTAGAATCAGAAAATGTGATAGCTACAAAGATAGATGCAAGTAATGAGATCAAAGACATTGTGCTTCACCCAAAGTTAATATTAACTATTGTCAGAGGAAGGACTAGAACCCAGGCCTTCTAAGTCATCATCATTTATCTTAATAATGACGAATTTGTGTTAAGGCAAATAGTGGTCTCTTGTATTAAAACCTTTCTGTGTTTTCCTGGAAAATATTGAGGTGTTTCTGTGACTGAGTTTTGAACTTGGAAATCTTTATATGGCTGTCATTAAGATGAGTCAAATGAGATTTAATCATCTACGCTTTTCAGGATGTGATTTCAGAATTCTAGTTGCAAGGCGACATTGCAAATTAATGATTTTGGCGATTCTCTTTACTTCTTTGTATATGTGTATGTGTGTTTGTATAAATGGAAAGTAGCTATGTGAATACCAGGCTTGGGTAACCATTGAAGATACAAAGTGAAACGATTCTGTAAGTCTTGGATTTCAGTGAGTCTGTCAAATACTCATTGATTGAGGATGATTTGTGATTATTTCCTATTACTAAAAAGCCTCATGGGCCTGTGGCATGCCTTTAGTTTTCCCAGGCTGGGTTACAGGGAATGGCAGAAAATTCTCTAGACTTTGGGGCCAGTGGACTTAGGTTTGAGCTAGGTTTGAAGCTTTAGCACAGAATAGTTTGTGACCTTGGGCAACTTGTTGAATGTCTCTGAACCTTTATTATCTGAATATGGTAGGATAATCTGATAATATACTGACTTGTGTTTCTTGATATTTTCTATGCCAAGAAGATAGGTGGACATACTCCCCTCAGGGCATTAATGGTTTACTGCAGAAGTTGCCAGGCCCCAATATGATATCCTGTCACTAAGATTTCTGGAAAATTGATGGGGGCTAGAACTTGAAGAGGCAGAGGACATCTACCCTGGGAAAAAGAAAAGAGATTCATTTCTGGAGATAGGGAAGATGGTGGTTTTTTCAAGAGGGGTATAGGACTTGTGAAAGGGCTAGTTCATGGATATCAGGAGGGCTGCCTAAGAGCTATTGCTTGAGAAGTCATAGGGAGCAATTCATGTCCATGCTGGTCATGGATCAGATAGAGCCTCCTGCCCCTCAACGAGTCCCGTGGGCTGGGACCATGGGCCCGATGGCCTACAAGTTAGAAGCCCCTCCCTGATTTCCCAGTGCCCAGTAAACTACCTTGGTTATTACATATTTTATAACTGCAAAATATGACTGAGATTGATTCTCGCCATTTTAGAGAGAGGGGGCTTTCTTCTAGGTTTAGAAAAATAAGGAAGTGTGCCATTTTTTGCACCTGAGCATTGTGGAGAACATTATCTCTGCAACCTAAGCTCTACCAAGTAGGATTATTCTGGGAAAGAGAGATAATGTGCCCAGGGCACTTAGGACAGTGTCTGGCACAAAAGAGACATGCTGAGAATTATAAATAATTATTATGTAAGCCATTTTTATTTCATCATCAAAACAACCTCTGACCAAAATTGGTGGAGCGAGAACTGCTTTCTCTCTTTTTAAAAAAGAGACTTTAATTTTTTAGAACAATTTTAGGTTCACAGAAAAGTTGAACAAAAGGTACAGAGATTTCCCATATACATCTTGCCCCAACACATGCATAGCCTCCCCCATCTCTTCTATTTGCAAGCAGAAGATTAATATGATAGTTCTTGAGATTGCGCCTAGAATGCCAAAAATGAAAGAGTCCTCTATCAGGGAAATCTGGGCAACAACACTAAACACAAAAATGGGATGACTTAACACAAGAGACATTTATTTCTTGTTTGCCTAATAGTCAAGGGCCCAGCCTGACAGTGGTTCTTCCATTTTTAACAGATGGATCCCAAGATTGCCCTTGGGTGTCCACAGCCCAGGTGCCAGGAGGGAAGAAGAACATGGCGGAGATATATGGGAGGTCTTATGGGCCATCCCTAGAAGTGAAACACATCCTTTTTTTCATACCATCGGCTAGAACTCAGTCAGTCACAGGGTCATGCCTACTCGCAGAAAAGGCTAAGAAATGCCACCGAGCACTGTATCTAAGAAAAGACAAACAGGAATGTGATGAATAGCTAGAAATCTCTACCGAATTATGGATTATCTAGTCTGGTCCAGTACCTCGTTTGACTGAGTGTGGCTCTGAAGATGGAGTGTTTTTCGGTATGGCTTTGGAGAGTGGATTTTTTTTCCCCTTCTTCAGAAGTCTTAATTAAAACATTCTCCTTATTTGGTGCAGAACACACTTTTGACTAACTCCCCATATCTGGCACCAGACATCTTCAAAATATCATCAGATATACTTCCTTTTATTTTCCCACAATTCATTTATAATGGCAAAAATCTATTGGACACAAGTAAAATCTAATTAGAATGAGAGTAGGCTTTACTGAGCACTGTTTGGTGACAGCTATAAAATATGTCCATTGTAACTTTCTTTTCACTGCTTGAACCCCACCCATTCTCCCCCCTTACCATCCCTCTAAGCAACTTCATGTGAAATCAAACACATCTTGCCCTCATTTCTAAATTGCATACAACCAGCTAGCAGGCATAGAAGCAGTGAGGCTAAGAGTAGAAATTTACATAAGGAGCCTATTAATATACTATACAAATGAGGGTCCTGCGGAGAATGTTAATTCATTTCTTACACTGGATGGTCATGATCACTGTAAATTTTCATCATGGCAAGAGCTAAGATGGAGGTAGAAAACTTGGATGTACATAAGAGATGGGAACTGACTACATTTTATGAAGACAGTTCATTATCACATACCTTTCCCACAAAGTAGAAGACCTTAAGGGGTGCTTTGACTTTAAAGTTTGGGTGTGTATGCTTGAAAATGATTTTTAAGAGTCATCTTGGATCATTTCATGAAGGGCACTGGGTAGGGGAATTGGAACATTTTAATATATCAATTGATCAAATTTTAAAAGTGAGTCTATTTCTAGAGTACTTTGGTGAAAATTTACAATCTCTTCTTTAAGCTGCCTAAGTACCAAGGCTGATAACTAGATTCAACATGATTTTTTTTTTTTTTTTGGTAAACCTCCTCCCCACCCCACCCACCCAGTGGCTGCTCAATTATTTTATTGGTTGAGTCATTAATTTATTGATTTATCTAAGATTCAGTAAGTGTCTAGCATTTGCCAGACACCGTGCCGTGATCAGCAAGGTGGGTACTCACAGGTTCGTGGGGAGACAGAGGTGTTTGAAAACCTCACTGCGCCACAAGCTACAATGGAGACATTTGCAAAATGCTTTGGGGTCAAGTCAAGGAGGGACTCCCTCGCTCGAGAAGGAAGGGGGGGCTTCACAGAGAATGATAGGAATTTGTCCTGGAGAAGGGAATGGCAGCCAGAAGAGAGGCTTGTGGACTGATGAGGACCTGGGTGGCTATTCCTTATCATGTCTTTATCATGTCCTTATCATGGGACAGAGCAGGAGGTGGCAAGACAAGAAGGTGAGGAGAAGGGGGAGATTTGTTAAAAGCCGTGCATGTAATCATAAGGAATTAGGTTTTACCGCGCAGGCTACGGAACTTAGGAACTGTTCTCAACACAGTTGATAGTGGGTTAATTAATTAATCAGCCATCCACGGAGTATAAACTGCTTGGCCTTGGTAGGATAGCACTGAGTATGACGTAGGCTCTGCCCCTAAGCAACTTGCAAAAGTTGAGCAAAGACCATGAGTACAGATGGCTCCAGGGGTTTCTTGGGAAAGCTTTAACTGCTTGTAGCATCAACTCCCTCCAAACTCACTTCGTATCACCATTAACTCTGTTCTATATGGCTGATAGACGTTTTCTCAATCTTGTGTTCAAGGGCATTTTTGTAATTTATTGCTCTATTTTATTGCTCTATGGCATAAAAGGGATGAAAACAATGCCCTTAAGAAACAAGCCAGAAAAGATCCCTTGTCTGTTTCAGTCAGATGGTTCCCTCCATACCTGCCCCGTATAGGAAGTCCGGAGCAGACAGCAATGACATGTTTTACTGCTACAAGGGACTCTCCTAGGTGTGTACTGAGGGACTCGCAGACCCAAATCAATCGTTAGAGCATAGGGGAGAGAGCGAGCAGGCGCGTGCAGAAGCTCTCCTGTAGGCGCCTCATACTCACGGCAAGGGGCGGCTTCCTGCAGGGGCTCAAACCTGCACTGAGTCCTGGGGAACGAGGGGACTGGGGATGTCGGGGCGTGTCCTGCGCAGGGCATGCCAGGGAACAGGAGCGTCAGTGTTCTGGACCAACTGTTGTGGTTGCTGTGCAGGAGAGACGAGAGGTCGAGGGTCGGAGAATGACGTGGTCACCTTGACAAATGAAAGGTTTGGAAGAAAGGCTCGTCGGACCAACATCTATTCCTTAGATGCAGTTCTTTGAGTGAGATGTGCGGCGACAGGGGGGAAAGGAGCCCGCTTTTATGGACTCAGCCTATCTGTCCCACAAATTCATTCTCTTTCTCCAAGAAATTGCATAAAACAGTGAGCATCAGGGCGGCTGGATGGTGCAGTCAGTTGAGCATCTGACTTCTGGTTTCGTGCTCTCACGGTCGGGAGATCGGGCCCCGTGTCTGGCTCTGCTTTCTGTGCAGAGTCTGCTTGAGACTCTCTCTCCCTCTGCTTCTCCCACTCATGCTCTCTCTCAAGTAAACAAATAAATCTTTAAAAGCAAAAACAGGGGCTGCCTGGGTGGCTCAGTGGGTTGAAGCCTCTGCCTTCCTCTCCGGGTCATGATCCCAGGGTCCTGGGATCGAGGCCCACATTGGGCTCTCTGCTTGGCGGGAGGCCTGCTTCCTCCTCTCTTTCTGCCTGCCTCTCTGCCTACTTGTGATCTCTGTCAAATAAATAAATAATCAAAAAAATTAAAACAAAACAAAACAAAGCAAAACATCAGGGCCCCAGTATAAACTGCCAAAGATTTCTTTGGCCGTAATCTGCTTTTCAGGGTTGTTGGCATGTCTTTCCTGATTTGTGTGTCCGGTCTGAGAAGCTGAGCGTTGCGTATTCGAGCTTGGTTAGTGGTCCTCAGACTAAGAGGACCGAGTGGTTTCATTGTCGCTCAGGGTCTTGACTGGGGGACTCAAGGAAGCTTCCTGAAAAAAAAAAAACATAGACAACTGTGCACACCTGTGACTTCAAATAATGGAAACTGGCCTTGCCCCCAGTTCATTTTTAGAGAAAGTGCCGAAGGTGGAGGGTTAAAGCCTCTGGCAGGGAAGTAGTGTTTCAGCGGACCAGAGAGGTTTCTCAACCTGCCGTGGACCACTGGCCCTCCTCACTGGGGCCATCGGCTCCACACTCTTCTAGGAGTGGGAGGCATCTCCTGATGTGTGCTCTGGTCACAGTGTGGTCTAAGGTTTTTTTTACCAAGGGAAGACAAGAGCAGGGTTTCTCAAAAGGAATAAAAAGGTGCAGTGAACTGTTTTTACTGTAGCATCATCTTTCCAACTGTAGCCATTTTAAAATGCCTGCCAGTAGTCTCTCCTCGCAATATTCACTGACTGACCATCAAACTGTTGTGGGCCTTGGACCTAAGCCATCTCTGACTCCTGCCCCTGCTGAAAGCAGTTTTTTTTTTTTTTTTTAAATGGCTTTTTTTTTTTTTTTAAAGATTTTATTTATTTATTTGACAGAGAGAAATCACAAGTAGATGGAGAGGCAGGCAGAGAGAGAGAGAGGGAAGCAGGCTCCCTGCTGAGCAGAGAGCCCGATGCGGGACTCGATCCCAGGACCCTGAGATCATGACCTGAGCCGAAGGCAGCGGCTTAACCCACTGAGCCACCCAGGCGCCCGGCTTTTTTTTTTTTTTTAAAGATTTTATTTATTTATTTGATAGAGAGAGATCACAAGCAGGCAGAGAGGCAGGCAGAGAGAGAGAGGAGGAAGCAGGCTCCCCGCTGAGCAGAGAGCCCGATATGGGACTCGATCCCAGGACCCTGAGATCATGACCCGAGCCGAAGGCAGCGGCTTAACCCACTGAGCCACCCAGGCGCCCCCTGAAAGCAGTTCTTATATCATGAGTAAATTTTTACAGATATACCTTTGACTCCTGCAGAGGAAGCATTTCATTAGATTTTGGAGAATTAGTTGAAAATTCCATTGACCTCTGGGCAAGGGAAGATTCTAGTACCCAGGCCTTCCCCGAGGCCACATGCCCTCTGGGAAGGCTAGTGTGGCCCTCTTTTCTGAGAGGCAGGAGGCCAGATAAATCAGCAATACCAAGGGCTCAGGTCCCTCTCTTCTGACACACAGAACACCCGTTCCTTCTCATTTTATTTTTGGCCTCACTCAGGTACGGCTACCTCCCCCGTGTCTAGCCAGATCAAGACACTCACACCAGCCTCCATACTGGGCTTTCCGGCCCCAGCAAGGACTTGAACTTGTGGTCCCAAGAGCAGGCCGGATTAGCTCTCGGGGCTCCCACGCTGACTCTATCAAAGCTTTCCTCTGCACATCTCCATTATGTGAACAGCGCTGTTAACCAAACCTATTATCTTTCCCCCTTGGTTTCAAGTTGAGGAAGGGAAAGCAACTTCTTTAATGGCCCACAGATTGATGATTAACATTTTACACGTCCCTGCTGCTAAGTAAAAGAACTGCTTTGTGGACAGTGAAAACGCCTCGGAGAAAGAAGTGGGAGTCAGCTTGGTTTATTAAGTTGTGCTGCTTCATTAATCACAATCTTTTTTTATGGCGGTACTTAGAGACCCATCCATTGTACTTCTCGGGAATGGGGTAGATCAAAAACAAGTGCTTTTAGTGCACCTTTGACATCTGGCATAGCAGCCGGCTATCTGCGATATTGCTCTCAAGCAGTGTGGGGAACTGCAGCGACTGTGACCGAGCTGGCCCTTCTGATCTAAGCTACTGCAGAGGGCAATGAATTACCTTAAAGGAGCTCCGCCGCCGAGCTCCCAAGTTTTATGCCGGACCCCTGCCAGCTTCCCCACTTTATGAGTATGAACAATCAGACAATTGAACTGATTTGACTTTGCCACTCCCGGAGTTTCATTGCCGCGAGCCTGGGGAGGTTATGATGGCAATGCCACGCTCAGTGCTGCTCTGAGTTGCAGCGGCGCCCGCTGCCCATTCAAGTAGGGCACCCCTCCTTGTTAGCTGAAAAACTCTCCTGATTTGCAGCAAGGGGGGAAAGAGATCCCATGCAATCAGATTAATTCAACTCTAAATGTTATTTTCATTTAACACTGAGGAACTAGGCAGTGTCCCAATTTTTTTTTTTTTCCCCAATGGTAAACTCATTAAAAGGCAGGGTTCTTTTGCAAGGAGCCTTCTAGCACGGGTGCGGCAGACACCTGCCAAGTCCTGATGCAGATTTGCAGACACACACACAGACATGCGTAGAAACTTACGTATATAACACATATCCACCTACCTACTCCACAGGCTGGCTCAGGCTTAACTTAGTATTGCCAAAAAAGGGCATCCGGTCCGGTCATAGTCTGAAAATGGGTAATTTGCATTGTTTAAAACTCACATCGTTACGTCCTCATTCTGTCTCTTTGTGTGAAACTGAAGGTTTCAGTAGGTTTAGTTTCAATAACTAAAGCTAAGGTTTAGTTGTATACATTCTGGTTCAGAGAACATACTTACTTTCAGGATTTATTACACGTAAATTTCCTCTAGTATCTTTAGAAAGTAGCATTGTTGTGTATGGAAGGATAATCTAATGCTCATTGTAGAAAAAAATTCAAACAGTGCCGTGAAGAATCTAAAAAGAATGTCCAAGTCGCTCACTATCTTACCACCTACAGATTCTGATTATTAAAACTTTATCCAGACTTCTCTGTCAATATGACCCGATTGACTGATTGCTTCCTTCTTTCATTTTGTGTCCATACACAACTCTTAATGTTAGAACGGTGTGATAAATGTGATCCCATTTATATAAAATTAACACACACACAGCACACACATTTTTAAAAAATGCCCTAGAATATCAGTCCCCTATGTTTCAGTGCTTTCTTGACCCTGAGTGCTAGCTTGGGAGTCTAGCAGACATCCTAAACGATTTAATACCTAAACCCCTGATTTCCCCCAAATCTATTTCTCCTGTATTCTCTCACATCTCAGTTAATGCCTTTCATCCTTTTGGGTGCCAAGGTCAAAAATTTTGGAGTCATCATTGATTCTGCTTCTTTGTTTCACCCCATATCCGGTCTATTGACATGGGATCTAGGGTCTGCCTAAACACATATTCCGTCCATGATCACTGCCCGCCCTCTGCAGCATCACTGCTCACCCGCAGGACTACTGTAGCCTTCATGTCATTCCCTCGGACTCCCGACTGCAGTGTGATGAAACTCTACCTCTGAGGAGTGTCACTTGCTTTTATGTCCTTCAGAAATATGGTGACAGTGGGGTGTTTTGGAAAGAGCAGGTACTTACCACCAGATAGGCCTTTGTTTGAATGTTAGTCATAATGGTTACGAGCTGCGTGGCCTTAGGAAATTTACTCTGATTTTCTGAGTCTCTTGGGTTCTTCTTCGGTATAGCGAGGTAAGGAAAGGTTATCCTTACCTTTCGGAATTTACACTCCGTAGCAATAGTCTGGCACACAGTAGGTGCTCTGTAATTGTTCTTACTCTCCTGCACATTTATTCAACTGGGATAGTGTCACGCTCTTTCCCGTGGCACAGAAGACCTTCACATTGTGACCCAGCCTCTTTAGGCTACACACCTCCAAGCCCTTGCTGTGTCCCATGCTCTGGCTACAGCAAACACCCATCCTTCCATAGACTCACACTCCCTGCCTCCTCCCCAAACACATATTCAAGACACTCAACGGGCCTCCTCAATGCCATATTTCAGTTTTCCACGTTGTTACCAGATTGACTTAGCACATATGGAAGTCTGGCAATATTATTAATGCCATCCTTCTAGCCCACCAAAGGGTTTCTACTGCACCTGTAATAACGCCCAATCTTCCTGACGTTGCACGCGAGTCCCCTTACCTCTCTGGGTGTAGGTCACCATGTTCTCTGCCTCGGGCTTCCTTCCTTCCTCTTGCCTTTGCTGTGCTGCCCCTTCCGCCTGGAGTTTTCTGTCTCCAACTACTCTTTGATGGCTGAGACTTACTTAGCCTTCAAAAATCCCAATATTTCTTTATTGACATGTAATCAAATGTATGAATCTTAAGCATACAGACTGATGAACTTTTTTACAAATTACTCATATAATCATTATCTTGACCAATATCGTGGACAGTTCCATCAACTCAGGAAACTTTCTCGTGTGTTGTTGCAGTCAGTTCCCAGTCCCTACCTTGATACTGATTTCTATTACTGTAGATTATTTTTTGCTGGATCTTGAACTTTTTATAAATGATATCACAGGGTATATACCTTTTTGTGTCTGATTGGTTCTGCTTAACATGTTTTGGGGGATTTTTTTCTGTGTGATTGTATGTATAAAGAATTTTGTTTTATTGTATTTTTGCTAGACATGAATATTGTATGTAGTGGTATCTCATAGTTTTAATTTGCAGTTCCCTGCTATCTAATGATGTTTAAAATCTTTTCCGATGCATACTGGCTTCTTTCTCCTTTAAACCAATGTTTTACAGACTACAGGTTTAGTCCAATGGTGACTCATGAAATCAGTTTTGTTGGTTGTAAGCCACATTTAAAAGAAAAGAAAGGAAACACAAGTAGAACAAATTATCATAGGATGCATCAGAGAGACTCATATATGGTAAGGTTAAATACAGTTTTGTGAAACTTTTTCAGTTATTGGCATGAGTGTCTGTGTGTGTGTGTGTGTGTGTGTGTTCGTGTGTGTGTACTGACAGCAATTACATTTGTGAAAGGAGTTTAAAAAGGGCTTAAAAGCAATCATTTAAATTTCAATTAATAGAAGTATTCACTGGGCACAGCGGAGGATGGAGAATGGACTGGGGTGGGGGAGATGAAAAACAGGAAGCAAACATCGTAACTTTTTAAGGAAGTTTTACCTGCTTCCCCAAACAAGATTGAATTAGATGCCTCATCTCTGATTTTATTTTGCTAATGTTTTGTCATTACTGAATTTTGACTCATGAGTGTGCTTATTTTTATTTGTTTCCCCTAAATATCTACTTTCATTTTTCTTCTATTTTCTTTCTTTCTTTTTTTTTTTTTTTTTTTTTTTTGTTTATTTTAGTCACCTGGTGTTCATCACAATTAAGTGCCTTCCTTAAACCCCATCACCTATTTCACCCATTCTCCTCTGGGAACCATCCGTTTGCTCTCTATGGTTAAGAGTCTGTTTTGTTTTTGTTTTTGTTTTTAAAGATTTATTAATTTATTTATTTGGGGGGAGGAGAGGGGGCTCAATCCCACAACACTGAGATCATGACCTGAGCTATAACCAAGAGTCAGGCACTTAACCAGCTGAACCACCTACCTGCTTCAGGAGTCTGTTTTCTGGTTTGCCCCCCCCCCCCTTACTTCCCCTTTGGTCATTTGTTTTGTTTCTTAAATTCTACATATGAGTGAAATCCTTGGTATTTGTCTTTTTCTGACCGACTTATTTTGCTTAACGTAATACTCCCTAGCTCCATCCATGTTGTTGCGCATGGCAAGATTTTTCAAGATTTTATTCTTTTTTATGTCTGAGTAGTATTCCATTATGTGTATATATGTGTGTGGTGTGTGTGTGTGACCCACATCTTTATATCTATTCATCAGTCAGTGGACACTTGGGCTGCTTCCATGTTCTGGTTATTGTAGAAAATGCTGCTATAAACATCACAGTGCATGTATTGCTTTGAATTAGTGTTTGTCTATTCTCTGGGTGAATATCTAGTAGTGTGATTGCTGGGTCTTAGGGGAGCTCTATTTTTAACTTTTTGAGGAACTTCCATACTGTTTTCCAGAGTGGCTGCACCAGTTGCATCCCCAGCAACCTTGTAAGAGGGATCTCCTTTCTCCCCATCCTCACCAACACCTGTTGTTTCTTGAATTGTTGATTTTAGCCATTCTGAAAGATGTGAGGTGGTCTCTCATTGCAGTTTTGATTTGCATTTCCCTGAGGTTGAGTGATGATGAGCATCTTTTCATGTGTCTATTGGCTATCTGGATGTCTTTGGAAAAATATATCTATCTGTGTCTTCTGCCCATTTTTAATTAGACTGTTCTTTTTTGGGGTGTTGAGTTTTATAAGTTCTTTATAGATTTTTGGATACTAACCATCTATCAGATATGTCATTTGCAAATATCTTCTCCCATTCTGAAGGTTGCCTTTTAGTTTTGTTGTTTTCTTCACTGTGCAGAAGCTTTTATTTTGATGAAGTCCCAGTACTTCATTTTTGTCAATTTCACTTTATATAGCTGTCTTTTATTTCTACTTATCGTTAGTCATAATTTGTTAGCCAGATATTCTTACAGTTCATCTTGTGTCTTTTATCTAGCATTTTTATTTATCTGGAAAACTCGTTCTTTCAATTCTGAAGGACAGTCTGTCCAGATAGAATATTCTTGGTTGGCAGTGTTTTCTTTTAGTACTTTGAATATATCATTCCACTCCCTTCTGGCCTGCACAGTTTCTGATGAAAAATATGTTGATAGTCAAGTTGCTTTTCACTTGCTGCTTTTAAGATTCTCTCCTTTCTTTTCTTTTCTTTTCTTTAAGATTTTATTTATTTATTTGACAGACGGAGATCACAGAGAAGCAGGCAGAGAGAGAGGAGGAAGCAGGCTCCCTGCTGAGCAGAGAGCCCGATGTGGGGCTCAATCCCAGGACCCTGGGATCACGACCCGAGCCAAAGGCAGAGGCTTTAACCTACTGAGCCCCTATTCTCTCCTTTTCTTTAACTTTTAACAATTATAATGTGTCTCAGGGTGGATCTCTTTGGATTAAGTTTGTTGGGAATTCTCTAGGATTCCTGGATTTGGATGTCTCTTTTCTTTCCCCAGGATAGGGGAGTTTTCAGCCATTGTTTCTTTGAATAAGATTTCTGCCCCTTTCTCTCCTCTGTTTCTAGGATTCATATAATGCACATACTGATCCAGTTTATGGTCCTATAAGCCTCTTAAGCCATGTTCACTCTTTTTTATTCTTTTTAAGTTTTCGCTTCTCTGATTAGATGAATTCTGCAGTCCTGTCTTTGCATTTGCCAACCCTGTTTTCAGCTTGGTCTAGTCTGCTGTTGAACACCTGTATTGAATTTTTCAACTCAATTATTGTGTTCTTTAGTCCTGTGACTTTGTTTGGTACTTTTTAATATTTTCTATCTCTTTGTTGAAATTCTCACTTTGCTTATGCATTGCTCTCCTGGGCAACTTTATAATCATCTTTTGAATCCTCTATCAGATAAAGAATTCTCTTCATTTCATTAAGCTATCTTTCTGGAGTTTTATCTTGTTATTTTGCTTGGAATATATTCCTATGTTTCTTTACTTTCCCTCTCTGTGTTGGTTTCTATGCATTAGATAAAACAGCCACTTTTCTTATTCCTGACAGAGTGTTTTCATGTGGGAGATGAACCTTGTCAATCAGCCTGGTACCATCTCTTGGCTATCTGCACAAAGCTTTGTGACTGTCCAAGCCACTTCCTTTGTTCTTATTAAGGGTGTGCCAAGACCTCCAGGGTCCAAAAGGGGAGGATTGCAGTGAGCACCTAGATGCAAGTTGATTGGAAGCTGGGAGCTTAAACAATAGCTGGAAAATTATGGTGTTAAGCCCTTTCCAGGAAGAAATAGAGAGATGTGGGTATTTTTGCCGACTTTGTCTCTCCTTGACCTGGGTGGATAGCTAAGGGGGTGATCCTAGACCTGTTAAGAATAGCGTCTTTGTTTGCTACAGTATTGTGGGACTTGTGAATGCAAGCCCCCTTGGCTGCCAAAGCCAGGAGATCCAAGGACCCATCCTTTGGGCAGCAGCTGCAAAAACTGGGGAACAGACATATGTTTGAGCCCCTTTCATGTAGTTACTGGTGATTTAGACTGGGCTAGAGGGAGAAGGTGGAGGATGCATCTGCTGGTTTCCCAGTCTCTGGGAAGGATGGCAGTCAGCTGCCATTTTGATGTGTAGGTATTGCTTCCGTAGTTTTTGGATTTCTTTCAAAGGAATTTGCTTGCTCTATGTGTAGCTGTACATTTGGTATGTTCATGGAAGAAAGGGAGTTCAGGAGCCTCCTATGTCACCATCCTGGACCAGAACCTTAAGTGATTTATCTTTGAGTCACTTCTACTCCCAGACAGGACAGTCTGGTCCCCACGTTCCAGGGGTCCTGGGCCTGGGGCTCCTTCTGTCCTGACGCTCCTGACTTGTCCGCTATTTAGCATTTCAGATGCCTTCCATGGAAGTCTGATTTGAATCATAGGTAGATATTCTTTTAAATACTTTATGAGTGATTACATCAAAGTTTTTAAAGAAAGCGCATTTAAAAATTTTTTTTAGGTTTATTTATTTATTTATTTATTTAAGTAATCTCTACCCCCAATACGGGGCTTGAACTCACAACTCCAAGATCAAGAGTCACATGCTTCTCTGACTGAGCCAGCCAGGTGCCCCTAGAAAAGAAAATTTGTAAGCCTGTATCTATCCAGTCATCAATATCAAAATCAAAACCAGTTAATTTTGACTCTTCTTTATAGGCAAGAGTTAGTATCTTTGTTTTAAAGAAGTGTTCTCTACTTTTTAATCTTCATTAATTTTGGCGGGGGGGGGTGTGGATTCTGCATTGTATTCTGTACATTCAAATGATTTGTATCATTTGAAACAAAAGCTCTTTCTCTTGTGTTCAATTTTGTAACAATAGCTGAAGTACATATTTAGATTCATCAATTAACTTCTGTGATCATGTTCACAGCCTTATTAAAAGCAGTAAGGTGTGAGGTCTGTAAGTTTGAATTCAAATCCAGAATGCTGCCATTCAGATCCTGGTACCATTTCTCATTGACTGTGATTTTGAGCAGGAAAGTGAACCTCTCTATGTATCGTCCTCCTCACTGGAAATGGGGAATAATAGTAATAGTTACCTCACTGGTTTGCACAAAAAGACTTCAGTGAATTACTATATGGGCCAAGGAGAGAGTGCCTAGCGTATAGCAAGCGCTATTAGCTATTATTATCTTCTGTTTCTTTGTGTTTGGCTTATCTTCCAGTGTTTTGGTAAATGTCTTTTGAAAGTGTCTTCTTTATCTAGAAAAAGTATATAGTTACTGTTATTTGGCAATCTTGCATATTTGAATATTATTTTTTTGCATCTCATAGGAACAAGAAATTGGTGGAGTGGGAATCTTGGGTAATAATTTTTTTTTCCCCCTGAAAGCTAGTAAATAGTGTTTTACTGTCTTCTAGCGTTTATTGTTGCAAAAGTCAATGCAGTTTTTGTCCCTTGAAGGTGAGTTGTTTTATCTCCTTAGATTAATTAATCAGTTCAATAAATATTTCTTATGCTGTTTCTATGTATAAGATAGTTACATGCTTGGGTATATAACAGTGAACCAATGCTGGTGAAGCTGACAACTTTGTTGGAGTATGGGTTGGGAGGAAGACAATACCTAAAGTTAAGTCAATTACCCAGAGCTGGCTAAAATCCAAGGTCTGAGGGAACAGTTCCCCTAAGACTGTTCTCGCTTCTTAGACTGATTATAAATTTAGGGTATTCACAAAACCACTTTCAGATTTGATAATTCACTGGAAGTTCTCACAGAACTTGCTAAAGGCTATTGTATTCATGGGTATGATTTATTATAGGGAAAAGATACAAATTAGAACCAGCCAGAGGAAGAGACACATAGGGAAGATTCTTAGAGGGATACAAACTTCTGGTTGTCCTCTCTCCATGGGGGTCGTGGTGGCATTACCTCCTCCTGACCACAGTGTGTGACAATTTGCACAGAGTACTGCCAACCCATGAGACTTACCTGAGACTTTGGTGTCCAGAGTTTTTCCTGGACTCAATTGCCTACGTAGCCTGCCTTGCTGTCTTTTAGTCTCTAGCCCCTCCTGGAGGTTGGCCTCCTACTCTATCCTTCTGGAAGTTGGTTGATGAGGCACAGTGCAAAGCCCCCGCCATGTTAGACCTTCCCTGGACCAGGACCCCCAGACAAAAACATTCCTATTAGGACATTACAAGGCCCTCTTGTTCAGCTCCCAGTAGCCAAGGGCAAAATCCAGACCTCTTTTAGGGGAGAGGTTAATTCTTCACTGCACACCAGTATGTATATAGGAAATGCAATGAGGAATAATAAAGCATGGTAAGGGGGATAGAGAGGGACATGGAGGTGCTCCTTCCCGTAGATGGATTGGCAAGAAAGGCCTCTCTTGGAGTTTGTCTGTTTTATAACTTCTTTAAGGGTCAATTCTTTGTCTTCTTGATACACCTCCTAAATTTTGATTAATTTCTGCTTTTGTCCGCATTATTTCTTCCTTTTAACTTTGTGTTTATTTTATTCTAATTTCTTGAGCTGAAAGCTTAGTTTTGTCTTTTAAAACATATGAATACATATCCACATATATATTTATTGCTTTCTATGTATATATAACATATTATGTGTAATATATATTTTATATATATATATTTATAACATCCCATAAATATTGATATTTAAAGCTTAGATTACTTTTATTTCTAAACCATTTGTAATTTAAGTTTTGGTTTTCTCTTTATCCAGGAATTACTTAGAAGTTTATTTTTAAATTTCTAGATGCTTTCACTTTCTTCTTTCTTTCTTTCTTGGTGGTGGTAGTATCTTTATTTTGTTGTTTAGCTTCTAGTTTTCTCCATTGTGGTATATACTTTCTTCTTTTTGGAATTTATTGAGACTATCTTTGTGACTCAATACAGAGTCTGTTTTTATGACTGTTCCATGTTTTTGAAAATAATGTGCATTCTTTGTTTATTGGGTAAACAAAGAATGTTAAATATTTATCTTAGATCAAAGTTGTTAACTGTGTTATTAAAATCTTCTCTAAATTTCCTTGAAAAAATTTGATGTATGATCTGCGATCTGTGTGATTTCTGTTCAGTGTAGCTTTTCCAGTTTCTGCTGGGAACTCGAGTAGATTTTAATGTATATATTTCCAAACTACATTGATAGGTACATTAAAAAATAAATGACTATTGAATATTGTAGGTGGATTTTTAATTTAAAAAACACTAAATAGTCCATACTATAATGCTCTTGAATCCTTTTTTTTGTTTGATTACTATTTCTACATCCTTAAATCATCTTTTTGTTAGCATTATCTTAGGGCATCTTTTTAAGTTTTTTAATTTGCAACATTCCTGTGTCAATTTGTTTTAAAGCTCTCTTAAAACACAATATATTTAAATTTTTACAAGAACCTGATTTGTACCTCTACCTTTAAAAAAGGGAACTAACACATCTCTTCTAAATTATTACTACCACAAACTTGTTTTTGAGTCATTTTATTATGTTTTCTACAAATATGCCTTCTGTTGTTTCTTTCCTCATTCTTCCTCTAGGAATGCAATGCGTTGAATCCCTTTTTCTGCCTTATTGAGAAAGATCAGGATTTTGTTCGTATGAGCTCTGTATTTTTGTTGCTAATTTGTTCACTGAACTTTGTAGTAAGTAGTACTGTAGTGAGTGAGATTTTTTTTTCCATTTCATTTCTTACTGACATAGAAGTTTAAAATTTAGGTTGTTGCATATTTATCATCCATGAAGCTAGTGAAATTATGTTTTTAATTTGAATAGATTTTAGAAAAGTAGTCTTTTGGATTTTCTAGATAATGTGTAGACTATAAGGATGATTTTGCATTCCGTAGCTAAATTTTGCAAGTACTGATTACAAATATAGGATGATTGTCCATAATGCATATTTTCCACATAATGGGCTGTTGTGATGCTCAAGTGAAGAACGTACGTGAGAGGCACCGTAAGGTGTCAAGGACTCTGCTGTGGTTGGGCACTATTAAGAGAGTGGGTGCTCAGTCTGAATGTGCTGATTCAGTCTGATCTCTAACTTGGCCACTTCTCCCACATATTTCCTTTTTTAATTATCTGTGCCCTTTTCAAAAGGCATATGAGATCCTGTGTTCAGGAACATAGGAGATTTGTGGGAATTTTTACTTAGAAATGGATTACCACATAAAGCTTCCTTTTAAAGTCAGACATTAGGGTCCTTTCCTCCCGCCCTTCTCATTTTTCTGTTGGTTCTGCCAACATATCTGTGGAAAACGTGCACCCCTGTGGTCATTTTGGTCAAACACAAAGCTGAGCAGATGCTTGCTTGAGCCCCAACCACCTGAGAGGCCTTTGTTGTCTTGTCAAGAGTCTCCAGACTGGAAATCCAAAGGACACAATTCATTGCAGCTGATGGCAGGATTATGAGCTGATGATTTACTGTGAGACCCAAGCTGGCCTGGAGGCACTATTTGGAATGGGTAGCATGGGGATTTGCATCCATGGGCACAAGGACCAGGAGCCAGGAGGTGAATTAAGGACCAAAGCTGTTTCGCCCGCTGGTGAGACTTCGTGATTCGGGGCCAGTGCAGGTAGAGTTGGGTTCATGAGCAAAGGACATCAGGCAAGCTGGGAGGAACCTTGCCTGCGAGGGCAAGGGTATTTGCATAAAAGAGCACTATCTTCCCCTGTGGAAGTGGAGACTTGGAGTAAATACCCTCTGGCTTCTCCTCGCTTGAGTTCCATGAACCATCTCCCAACCAGAGAATGGGAGAGCCTCAGAGACTCTTTGCTTCAAGCTCAGCTGATGTGTTCGGGTGTCCGAGCTGCTGGGACTCGTGTTGTTCCTTACAGAAAAATAAGACATTTTTTTTAATCAAATATTAAGATTTGTCATAATTTAAGACATTAATTTGTTTTAAGTATTATTTCATCAGTGATTAAGTTCTACTATTAACTTAGTATTGGCCAGAGCTTTTCCTTTCTGAGATCTAGCTTAAAGCATGCCAATTCCATGTGTCTGTCTAATACCTAATTAAAGAAGTCTAAACTTCTTCTGATGACGTCTGTGAGTATCTGGATAGCTAAGTCCTCAAGGCCACAGAAGCATTTTGAGGTTGACATTACTGAAAATCAGAAGCCACATCAATGGGAGGGGGAGGGATATGTGTGTCCCACATTGTTCATTGAGCAGCAACTAACCTGAAACCATACATTTACCATCCCTGCTTTAAAAACCCTTTGGGACATTTTGCCACAGAGAGTTTCTTATTGATCCTTTGGCCCACTGATGCCCAAGCTTCATGGTTTCACTGACTTCTTTCTTGGTGTTTTTCCCCCACTCTTTCCTCGTGTCCTACCTTTGTCTCGGAGAGCCTTGGGACCTCTGGATCCTCCAAAAACTCCGTTCTCTTGAGGGTTTTCTTTTTAATAGAAACTGCCTCCCTGAGCAGGAATTTGTGGTTATAAGTAACAGACATTTTTTCCTAATAGACCAACATAGAAGAGTGGCAACCAGTCCCAATATTAAAAAAAAAATTATAAGGAGAAACAGATCAGCTATTTGATCCAGCTTGTGGGTGACCAGTTCTGTGAGGCAGCGTCACAGAAACACTGAGCTAAAAATAAGCTGCTCAGGTAGGCATTCCAGAGCCTCTGTAACCGGCCTACTTTTGACTTTTCTCCACTGATCTTCCATCATTGCTCGCCGGGAATTCACTTGTCTAAGGAGCCAGGCAGGGCAGGAAAGGCGTGAAAGAGCCAAACTAGAGAAAACGTGTCTTGTCTAAAAGCGACAGTTTTTCCAGCTGAGGATATGGGCACAATGTTGCTAGATCTTCTGTTTTTTTGCGAAAGCATCTGGAGAGTCCAGTTTTATACAGATTTTACTAATGAAGTGTCAACCCGAGCAAAACACGGCGGGGGTGACACTCTGAATGCAGCCACAGGGCTCCGTGTTCTAGACTTCTCGCCTTCTGTTTGCTCCGGCCTCTTCCCCAGCCAGAAAAGCTCCTCCTTCTGATAAACACCTTGTCACCCCTCAGGGCTCCGTTCCAGCAGCGCTGTTTCTCTAGACCTCCCATTTCCTCCTGCAGCTATTTCCACATAGAGATGACTCCTTCACGGTGATCAGAATCCTCTCTGTAAATACCTGTTTTGAAATGTACGGCTGCTTTTGTTTGCCTTTCTGCCGGCTCTGCTACACTGTGAAAACCTTGAGGCCAGGGACTGTGCTGTCTTTTATCCTTGCGGTGTGGTGTGTAATGCTTAGTACATAGCAAGCGCTCAGTGTTTGTTGAATGGATGAGGGAAACAGACATGCCTTCAGGATGTGGGGCCTGAGCTTGGCTTTCTTTCAGTCTGCTTATTGTATTGTTCACATTGTTGGTTTTTTGTTTTTTGGGGGTTTTTTTGTTTGTTTGTTTTTTCTTTTTAACATTTGATCACAGTGCCTTGCCTTTCGGCAGTTCTTATCCCTGACCTCTGGGGACTAGCAGCAAAATAGCTAATACCATGTCTGTGAAAAACACGAGTTTTTACAGGGGGACTCAGCTTTTGACCCTGGGACTCAGCTTTTGACCCTGTAGTAGACTGACCAAACTGTCTATTGGTCATTTTGAGCAAATATCTGGCCTCTTTCACTGAAGAGTTTATTTTATTTTATTTTAAGATTTTATTTACTTATTTGACAGATCACAAGTAGGCAGAGAGGCAGGCAGAGAGAGGAAGGGAAGCAGGCCCCCTGCTGAGCAGAGAGCCCGATGCAGGGCTCGATCCCAGGATGCTGGGACCATGACCTGAGCCGAAAGCAGAGGCTTTAACCCACTGAGCCAACCAGGTGCCCCTGAAGAGTTTATTTTTAAAGAATATTTCACTGCGCAGTCCACTAAGGGCAGTTGGACAGGCATTTGTTCTCATGGCGTGAATGGGAAGGCTGTGTAAGGTAAAAGCTGGACTTGAGGTGGAACCTTCTAGATCACTCCTGGGTGTCCTCTCCATAACATGAACTAGAAAGAGCAACCTGACTGCTACCTTGAATCTGTCTGGATAAGAGACTTAAATTCTAAAATTAGATGAGTATTTCCCATAGCACGATGCCATTTAACCATCTGAGGGCTGAGTCTCCACATATTCCTGTAACATTACGTTCAGGAATTTAATTCTTAATTTCTGGAGGGCAGGAGGATGGTGTTTTGGAAAGGAGAATTTAGAGAGAGAAAACTTAAAGCCCCTTCCCCCTCACGAGCCTGAAATAGTTTTAATTTAAAAAATCAATAAAGATGAAGGTGTGTGTGTGTGTGTGTGTGTTTTGTTTTAAGCAGGATGACGTAGAATTAAGATGTACATCAAGGGATTTTCTGCAGAGGAGTATTCTTTTAATAACCAATATTTTTCTGAGTTTTCCTCCCAAGACTAGAAACATCTTAGAGCTCAATGGCTTTAAGCAGAAAACAATCAAATAAAAGCAGCAGTTTCCACGCGTGTCATGTTTCTGTCTTGTCTAGTATGTGCACAGGGAGTTTCCAGGCTACACGAACCAGGATTCCCTGACCAGTGAGGTGGACTTGGGGCTTGTGGAAGGAAAGTTTCTGCAGACAGAGGGTCATGAGAGTTCCTGTTTATTTTGGCCAAGTCTTTCCTGACTCTGCTTTCCCCGCTTCCGCACCCCAATCCTTCCTTAGTCAGTAAGATGGCATTTTACTCAAGTATGTTAGAAAACTTCAGGGCTTTAGGTTTGTAAGGGGCGGTGAGGACGCAAAGTGCCGAGCAGGAAGTGGGGAGCACATTCTAGATGATACTAAGTGGAACCCGCATGGATCCCAGCTCCGGTACAGCCTCCCTGCCACGTGGCAGATCCTGTCTACAGCCCCGTGGAGCTGTAGAGGGATTGTTAATGCCATTCTCCCCCGTCCTGGTTAAACATTCTTAGGTGGCTGTGGGAAAATATTAATTCTCAGTTCACATTTGAAATGAGAAGTGGGACATTTGTTCTCTGGGAAAAATGCATGGAAGGATGGTGGCAGGTTTGGCATTGGGTGGCCGTATTTGAATCTCCACATTCCCACTTCGTTCACCTACCTCTTAAATACCTCCTGTAGCATTCTTTAGACAACTTTATCTCTGCCCCATTATTTTTCTAATGCTGCTTTGACCACTTTCCTTTGCATTATGAACAAGTTGTGTGGTGTGTGTATTGTTGGTTCATATAGACATTCGAGAAAAACCTTTATTTTTTATTTATTTTATTTTATTTTTTTAAAGATTTTATTTATTTATCTGACAGACAGAGATCACAAGTAAGCAAAGAGGCAGGCAGAGAGAGAGAGGAGGAAGCAGGCTCCCTGCCAAGCAGAGAGCCCGATGCGGGGCTCGATCCCAGGACTCTGGGATCATGACCCGAGCTGAAGTCAGAGACTTTAACCCACTGAGCCACCCAGTTGCCCCAAACCTTTATTTTTTTGAAATTGCATTAGAGTACCCTCTTGTTGAATGGCCGGGAACTTACAAAGATGACTGGAATGTACACTATATGAGCAGAAGAAACGTGTCTGTTTGTTCATTACTTTTTCCCCAGTTTTTATTAGCTGAATTGTGCCCCTTAAATAAAAGACAGGCTGGTGTCTTAACCCCCTCCTTCCTCAGAATGTGATCTTATTTAGAGAGAGGGACTTTATAGCAGTAAAACTCACCAGGGTGGGCCCTAATCCAATATGGCTTTTAAAAGGGAGAAATCTGGATACAGATACACACACTGAAATCGGGATGGTGTTTCTATAAGGGAGAAACACCAAAGATTTCCAGAAAACATGAAAGGTTAGGTGAGAGGCACAGAACAGATTCTTACCCACAGCCCTCGGAGGGAACCCATCCTGCCAACATGTTGATCTTGGACTTCTAGCCCCCAGAACAGGGAGACAATACATTTCTGTCATTAAACCACCCAGTTTTGGGGAGTCACTTTTTCACAGGAGCTCTAGCAGACTGCTACTGTCATGATTGACAGGCTGTCTGGTCATAGTAGGTGCTTAGTAAGTAAGAGCTGAATGAATGACTCACGGTGTCCCCCTCCCAGGGGAGGTCTCTGTCGTGCCTAGAAACTGGGATGAAGTGTCTGTGTTCCAGTCAGCTTAATCACTGCATATTTCTTCATGATCTAAACCTTGAAAATGAACATTCTCTTCTCTGGTGCTCTTTGTGAGACAGAAAAAATCTTTGCTGGGACAGGGACTCAGGAGCCTGGGACTCAGCTTTTGACCCTGTAAAAATCCTTGAAGGAAGGAATTACAAAGAGCTAAGATGTGAGTCTGAACCCAGAGGAGGGAAAATGGAAAAACACAGATGATTATCTCAAAAAATGTCTTTCCACAAAAGACAGAAATTGTTCTGTTCTTCACCTATAAGATTTGGGATCCAGTATTTTCCCTTGTGGGTCAATATGCACAAATCAATTTATATTAAGCATGTCTTTTTATTAAGATGCATTCGGGGCCTTGCTGACCCTGCAAAGACTAAAGACACCCCCCACCCCGGGCTACCCAGTTCTTAGGACAGTAAATGAAGCCCCTTAGTGACCTCTTGCAAATGCATAGTGACCACTGCAGAGTCCCTGTCCCAACCTCTTCTGTTCTTGATTGAGCTCTCACTCTCTGCTCTAGTACTGTCCGCCCACCCAGCCACTCCAGGGCCAGTTATGAAGGACTGGAGACACTTCCTAAATCCCAGAGCCCACTAAGATTATCCAAATCCAATTACCCAAATTAGCCAGCCCTAAACCTGCTTACCGTGTCTCATCAGTTCCTTCCTTACCATGGAAACCACAAGAAAAGTGCTTTCCTGGGTTTCTCCCTCACTCCTCCTGCCTCCCGACCAACCTGGTGCTTCCCCACGTGGCCGTGCGTGGCGTGGCACGAGTGCCCCCACTCGCTTAGAAACTGTTCACAGCAAACTCCTCTCAGTGGGAATCACCTCCTGATGTGTCTGTCGGCCTCGTTGTACTTGAAGGGTAACAAAACCCACGTTTAGAAAACACACGTGTCTGTAGAAGCCACGTCCTAAATGCAGACGGCCCATATGGGTGATAGAGACAGGATCCCTAATGTCACGTCACCGATCTGTGTTGCTGGTCGTTCTGAAGAGGTTCTTCAAATGAACTCTACTGGTCTCTCTGAGCAGAATACGTGGTCAGAGATGTTTGGGATCACTGAGAATTTTGAGTTTGTGAAGAGGGAGACTGGGAGTCAGGAGCGCAAGATAGATTTTGTTTACGGTGTTGACAGGACAAAGAGGTTTGGACACGCACTTGCTCTGCTTAGTCTCAATGAGCCAGCCGAACCAGCTAGAACTGGCGTAAAAGAGGTGGAGGAAGATTTTGTCTATTAAGAAATTAATTATAATTAACATTTAATAATAATGTTATATTTTGGGGTGCCTGGGTGGCTCAGTGGGTTAAAGCCTCTGCCTTCGGCTCACGTCATGATCCCAGGATCCTGGGATCGAGCCCCACATCAGGCTCTCTGCTCAGCGGGGAGCCTGCTTCCTCCCCTCTCTCTGCCTGCCTCTCTGCCTAGTTGTGATCTCAGTCTGTCAAATGAATAAATCTTTAAAAAAATAATAGTTATATTTTTAATATATTTTATATTTATATTTATATAATATCAAATATATATTATATATAAATATAAATTTAATAATAATAAATAACATTTAATAATTAACACTTAAAATTTTTAAATTGTTTTAAAAAATTAAAATTTTTTTAAAGCAGAATAAGCAATGATGGGTGAATGATGAGTGATAACGAGTTCAAAGAGTAGAGTTAAATAGAGAATAAATGATCATGTGTAGGAACATCTAATATTTTTTGTAGTTAGTGTAGCGGTGGTAATAAAACTTATCTTTGCCTTTGACCTCTTGTATATCCACCTTTCTTGGACCATAAGAGCAGAGTCTATAGCTGTCATATTTCATGATTTGGATTTCTGTCAACAGTGCCTGGCATGTAGCGGAAACAATTATTTGTTGGATAAATGCTTGTTACCATATTGGATAGGAAATTATAGACTTTCTTGGAGTTTCCACATTTGTGTCAGGACTGCTAAGTGTTTCCAAAACCTGGTGTCTTTTCTCTGTGGGCGCACACGTAGACCATACAATTCCCATCACCTTTGCTGTTATGTGGCATCATGGGGTTACTTCTGACTGGTGGAAGGTGGGTACCCTACCCTGTCCACACCTACTCGAATCTTGCATGTTCTTTCTTGCTTGCCTCATCCTCTGGCCACATGCAAAGTATCCAGCGATGAAGGCGACCCGTATGATGACACAAGGCTCCCCATTTTGACTGTTGCATCAAGAGAGCATGAGTACAACTATAGTAACTTCCATCTCTTAAAAAGCAGTAACATCTCTAAAATTTCTTATTAGAGCAATGAAACAGCACAAGGAGTGATCAGTTCTCCAGATTCTCTCTCTTTTGACTGAGACGTTGGGACTTGATCAGACCAGTCTGGGGGAATTGGAGAGGGATATGTCAAGACCAGATTTTTATGTCCAATTTGTTTTACAAATTGAGCTCCCTGATATCTCTGTTTTTTGTTTCCTGCCTGGCTGAGTCTTCTGTGAAAATCTAGAAAGTGATGTTTAACCACTAACAGCCACTCAGGCTCCTTCTCTCATTGCTTTTGGCTAAATCTTTGGAGCAGAGAAGAGAAAGAGTGTTCTTCCCGTTCCTTTTGCCAGGGGGTATCCATTTCCCCTCTCACTGCTATGGTAAAAAGGGATGGTCTAGATCTGGTGCCTCTTCACGAGGGTCCAGGGTAAAACCAGTGGAATGACAGCAGCTAGTTGGGAAGCTCAAATTACAAAAGGAGACTGGATCTCAATACATGTAGTTGACACATTTACAGAATACTTATACAACACCATGCCCTGCTTCATGAACTTGGGAGGTTTAAAGATCTGTGAGACATAGCTATAAAGAATTTTATAGTATCTTATTTTATAGTAATATTTATTCAACCAGTTGAACTTCACAAGTTCAAGTTCAGGCAACAGTGAGAGAAAACTTGTATAGCACATAGGCTTGGTCCTATGAGGTACTTCCCTCCTCCACCAAGATGGCATTAGGAGGTTTACTTCACTTCTCCCTTTTCTCTAATTGGGTCAGGGAGCTGGTTTGCCACGTGCAGTGTGGGGCCAAACACTGGGTACTTTTTCGATATCTGAAATGTTTCATGCACATTAGCTTGGTGTGATTATGGGAACATGCTGCCAGTTCTTACTCTTAGAGAAGAGGATCTAGGAATGGAACAATGCTTTGGGCATAAAAGTGGCTTCATTCATGATTTTTGATAATGCTATCAAAGGTTAATAACTGTCATCTTCTGTGCTCCAACCAGAGTTTAAAAGTGGTTTCATTTTATTAAAAGTGTGTTTCAGGAAACACACTAAGCTTCTGGAAAAAAAAAATTAGATAATTTTAGTCAAGGGTTTTGTGACCAGTTGTTGGTGACCAATGACGCAAGCCCAGGATAACTTGAGATCATAGATTTGCTGACTCTGACCAGTCATTTGAGCAGCTGATTAGAAAGCATGGGATGCAAATGGTGCTCTGACAGAAAGATGGTGGCAGTTCTCTGTTTCTGTGCTCTCTGATCAGGGCCACATGGGATCTGGATGTCTGGAACAGGAAGTTTGAAACACACTGCAGTGGTCACCACTGGCTCCAAAGACTGAAGTTGGGAGGAACTTTACATAAGGCTCTGTGAAGCTCATCTTGTTGTGTGGACCAGTGCTTTTAGTTTTAAAGCCTGTTAAAGCTTGCTTTGGACTCCTAGTAGAGCATTTTAGATCTAGGGACGCCAACCTGCAAGGACCTCCCAGCATGCAAAACATCAGCCTCTCTTAGAATCGCCCTTTTCCAGCATCTCTCTGAGTCTGTGATGATCCTCAGTGACTTTCTACTACATCTTCACATAAAACTCAAAAGAGTATTCCTGTGTTGGTAGGCATTGATTTTGGGGTGGAGCACCTTGGTGCTGCTTGGTTAAAGAAAAAACAGTAAGACCTAGAGACTTAATCATCAATTATTCATGCTCTGAAAGCTTTCATGAGATGTAGGGATTGTCACATCTCTCTGCAGACCTGCTGCAACTTATTCCAACAATGTGTTTGCAGAAGTGTTGCTTATGGCTCCGCTGGCTGCGGTCTCCTTTTATGAAAGTTCTAGAAAAGGAGAGCCACCATCTTTGAGAGCTTCTGTTCCTAGTTTAATTGCAACTCAGTGAGTTGTTGGGCTGCAGTGAAGGTGCGTCTTTTCTCAATGAGCACTTCTAACCCAGGCCAGGTTCATGAAGACACAGAAATTTCTGGAAAAGAAAAGGGCAATTCTCTAGGTCAGAGCCCCTGGGAAAATGTTTACAAAGGCAAATCTGGCTAGCTCCTTCATCCCTTCCTTGTTTCCTGTCCAGGGAAAGAAAACGATTAGGCAAGACTTTTTTCTTTTTCTTCTTTTAATTTTGTTCAGCATTAAAGGAGGGAACTTCATAAACATTGATTGTCATTTACAGAAAACATTCAGAAATCATGTGTGCATTATCTGGGAATGCTAACAGTATTCAACTAATAATTTACAGGACATAAAATAAGGACAAAAACCTATTACATTCTAAAGTAATATAAAACTTTTTTTTAATTGTTAGGGAGTGCTGTTTTATTCTAGTATATTTATAATAATAATAATAATAATAATAATAATAAAAAACAACTCAATGCTTACTTCCTAAATGACTCAGGCTGCAGTTTTACTCACGTACACAGAAATTAGGGCTTATATATTAAACAAGGAGAGAGAGATCAGAAAAATTGTAGATTTTAAAACTAGATGTCATGGGGTTTATTTGCAGTTTGCTTTTTGCCTCTATAGGCTAATAATAATACATGGTAATAATGTGATTAAGCTCCAGAAAAATCAATTGTGACTATTGGAGGCATTATTCTTTTAAAAAGGTATCACTATTATGCATCTTAGAGTGAATGCTTTTATTTTACATGTGTCTGGCAATGCAGCCTTTGTGCGTCGCCGACATTTGTGCATGCTAATAAGACGTATCAACTGCACTTCACGGCTGCCCCTCCAGGTGCAACCCTGGTTGGTAGGCGCAGCTGAGCGCCACCCCTCACCCCCGCCCCACGCCCCTGGCAGCCCATGGTTCCAACCACTGGAGGACCTGGAGTTGTTCTTCACTTTACACTTGTAGGCTGGAGCTAACATAAAAATCAAATCTCTGAATGTTGGAAGTAGATGAAAATCATTTCTCTCAATCCTAAAAGCAGGGAAGCATTGTCAGGGACTTAAAAAATATTGGAAAGTCTCATTTAAATCTAAATATCTTTTTTTTATTATAAATCGATCATCATAAAATACTAGCCTTTTAAAGTCCTATTTGGGATGCAGGAAAAGCATCAGGTTCATCGGACTTGCTCCTGCCTGTGTGGTTATAGCTCAGGACACCTTCGATCTTCCTCCCTCTCGGTGTCTCCCCAACACTCCCCCAGGTTCTTTGCAACATTTATTTGGTGAAGGTCAGTTATGGCTTCAGCGAATGAGTGATCTGACCTCAGGTTATTCATAAGAAATCAATGTATACAAAAATATTTTGTTCATCAGAAAGCAGAGTTTGTGTTCCTTAAGCTAGTCCATGCAGAAAGGATTTGGACAAAGCCACTTGCTACAAGGAAAGATGACTTACTCAGGCAACTTCTTTTTTTTTCTTTTTTCTTTTCTTTTTCTTTTTTTTTTTTTTTTTAAACTTTCTTTCCTCACATTGTCTAGTTCTGATAGCGTTTGCAGGTCTTGGGCCAATCTTCAATACAAATTCTTTGGAGCAGATTTAATGGACAGCCCTGTCCCTTTCTCAGCTGTATTACAAAAAGAAGCATACACTTAACACCAATGACCCGTTAAGATGCTTAAACTGTTAACAACCAGTTTCTGAGAAGTACATAACACGCATAACACGCAGAAAGGAAGCAAGTACATATTTGCTCTTTGTTGGTTTTCCCCCCTCTAAAAAAATTGTTACAAAGTCTTAAGCTTAAACAGAGACATAGAAAAATCAGTGTATTCACTGTCTCCAGTTATTTACAGCAAAAATTACAGAGACAGCATACATTGTATTAGACCTTCCACAAGCATATATTAAAAGTAATTACATTTGAAAAAATATTTTTATTTTTCCTCTACATTTCTACAATACGTACTCAGTTTTCTGTGGGTGTGGTTTGCACTCGTGTGTGTGTGTGTGTGTGTGTGTGTGTGTGTGTTCCTCAGATGAAGCAGACAGTACTGTGCTTGGATGTGCGATCTGTAGCTTTTCAGACATACCTAACGTGTGTCTGAGTGTGGTTGTGACAGAGCCATGCAGATGCCCTCCACCGGCCACTGCCACAAGAGTAGGGTTCAAGAGAAGGATCATGCTGCCCAGCTGGGGTGTGGACACCCTGCGCCTGCCTCAACTGGGTCTATTCAATGCCGGTCCCCTTGTGCTTTAGTTTTGGCCATGAGAACAATCACTGAGCTGCTTTTTCTGATCCACTGGAGGTCAAGCTTACGGTCATGCAGGAGGCAAAGATTACTATGGGCAATTGACTTTGGAGGATTTTCAGCAGCTTAGGCAAAAAGTGCACAAACAGACGACCTCCACCTGCTGCATAGGAATCCCGGGTCCTGCACTTAGGAACACGGGGGACTGCGTGATCATGACCACGAATACATTCTGCAGACACAACTAAGGGAAAGTAAAAACGTGCCACAGATATCGAAGCCACACATCAGAAGAGACACATCAAGACTGAAAAGTGGAAAAATCATGCGTTTGATGTTCAGAAAAAAAGTGGTGAGAGATGGAGCCCACCTGGCTCTAGGAAGCTAGGGGTTTGGGCGAGACAAAGAGAGATGTCCCTTATGAGCCATAGTTCAATGGGATCACTTGCACTTTTCGACGACTTTTGTTTTTCCAGCTGAACTCTTGCTGGGAGTGACAGTCAGATGTGGGAACCCCACTGGGCTCCGCAGCCCTGCCCCTCTCATACGGAGTCCTGTCTGGCCAGACTTACTCCAGGAAACAGGCCCCGAGATTCAATTTTGCTTTAAATCAGAGGTTACAAAGTGGACCCTCTTCGGCTCGGAGGTGTATTTGTTTGGTCTGTCCTCAGCTCTGAGTCAACTGACATCCCTTCCAACCAGAGAGATATTGTAAGATTCAGAAGCATTAGCGACACTTGGGCTTTAGCCGGCCATCGGATGTCCCCTTTCAGATGGGGCACTTCCTTGCCAGCTGGCGGCTGGACTGCTTTCGCTCATTTGCATCAACTCCCTGGCCCTTTTAGGCTTCTGAATTTTTAACCCTTGCTTCAAATGAACATGTACCTCTGGGTCCTGAGAACTGCCCCCGCCTCCCCCCTCCCGCCAAAATAGGTTGTCAGCTCCCGTCTAATGACCCACGTGGTTTTCCATACCAGGCTGTGGTTCTATCGGCAGCCAGAAACAAAAAAAATCAAATACCACTTCATCTAAAGCAGATGGTGTGCTTCTGGTCTTCCTGGTCCAGGGGACTCTGTGCAAAGGTTCACTACAGATGCAAACTTTCCAGCTCTTGCTGTTCTCTTGAATGGCGGCTCTGTCAGGCACAGGCCTCCTTGCCGGAATTTGCTGCCAACTGTGGCCACTTCATTGGAAGCAAATGTTTACAGAGAAAAGAGAGTCAGGAAAAAGTTATTTCTTCTAATTTCCAATAGCGGTGGAATTTTTCCTTCTGTAATACACGGAAACAACGCGAATGCAGCAAAACTGACATCATTTGCATCTTTCTGATGTTTTCGGAAAAAAGCTGGTTACGTTTTAGGTTGTCCTTGGGACGGAAGAGTCACTTTTGCATTCAAGCCTGGTACACATGGGATTGTGGAGTGTGTGAGTGGACTAGCCATGTGTGTGGGTTTTCTACGAAAAGTTTAGCTTGACTGCCATGAATTTAGGTGTTGAACAAGGCAGCTGCGATAGGAAATGTATTGGTTTGTCCCTGGCACCTCTTGCTACTAACGTCCAGAGTTCCCTGTGATTTAAGGTGTCACAGATTCTCCCCAAGAAGTCCCATTACCCTAGAGACCACTATATTCTGTTTATACCTACACAGTGGTCCTTTATTCCAGAGCTCTGAAGACAGTTTTCAAATGAGGGAAATCAGAAGGGGTATGTGTGTAGAGTACATAGTACATCTCTACCCTCAGCTTTCATTCTCTGGGGCGGGTTGGGGGGGCACAGAATTAGGGATGCTAAGATGACCCAAGTTGTGGACACCCAAGTGTGGTGAACTAAGCCAGATCTGGTATTCTTTCTTCTCCTATATTCCCTCCAAAATTTGCCTTTCCTCTTCCAGATCACAGATATGCCAGAATTTGAATTCACACAGCTTTACCTCCCCTGGCAGAGTCCGCTAACCCCACTTAGATTTCTGTATTCTCCCCGCTCAGGACCTGTGTAGGAAGCTTGGGTTTGCTCGGGAGACACATATTCCTGTTAATAGGGCAGCTCGATTATTTGGCTCTTAGCAGATTTTAGAAAATGAGACCGAGTTGTCCTTATTCGTGTGCAACTTTCCATCAAGTCCACACAGTTAACGACATGAAGGTACTGCTTACTGTTCTGAAAGCCTTGTCAGAGAGGTTCTCTTATTGGCATATCTAATTTATGCCGTTTACATTTTGTTGTCATTTTCCTGTTTTATTCCCCCCCCCTTGATGTATTTTTTTTTTAATGAAACATCCCTGAGTGGGTACAGTGCAATATCTGCATCAAGCAGTGATTGTCATTTACGAAGCATGAAGGGAAGAGTACAGATGGTGGGTTCTCTGGTCCAGTGTGCATTGTATCATGAAGGTGGTGGGAACCCCTGCGCGTCTTCGCAGGGAAGGGACAAAAATCGCGTGTGGTACACAAAGTTGTTCTCAACCAAATTTCAAAATACCTTGAGATGTGGTCATAGGAGATGTTCAAAAGGCAGCTTGGAAAGGCGTATGTCGCCACCGAAGATACGACCTGGTTCTCTTTTCAGGGACAGATTTGGCAACTGGGGCGCAAAATGGAAATCTCTCTTCTGAGCTGAAGTGGCCTGAGCATGTACTGGTTGCCACTGTTTTGTTCTTGTTCAGTCGCTAGCTGTTTCCTGTGCCCTCACTTCAAAAGGTTCCTGCCGTCCCAGTGAAATGCTCGCACTGGTAGAAATGACAAACAAATTCAAATCTGGTACCTCCTGAGGCACATGTGGGAAATAATCCTTTTCCTACATCGCCCATGGGACGAGGGAGGAAAAAATTCTCAGCCACTTCATCAATTGAGCCAATTTAAATCCTCAAAGGTAGACCGAAGGAAACAAATGATTCCCTTTGCAACGGAGCAGGAATTACAGGCCAACAACGGAAAACACGAGGCCGACAGAACGATGAAAGCAAAGTTTGACATAAGTTCAAAGCTCAAAGGGAAACACCAAGTAGACACATTAAGCGTTGCCTATCACAAGCCAATCATAAAACATACATTGCATTTGGAAACGGCTTGGCTTAATTGAGCGCCTTCCATTACCCTGTTTTCCTAGCAATCAGTAAAGTAATCTTTCCATTAGAAGGAAATATGACTCTTGGAATTAATTCTTTATACAAAGAGCTAGCAGGAGTGACATTTACACCAGAAACAACCAAGTCCCTGCAGCAGCATAACACGCAGTGCGCAGCTGTCTTCTTAGACACCGAAGGTAATTTGGTTCAATGTAGTTAAATTAATTGAATATAACAGTAGTTGAGAAAGAGAGTCATTATTTTAAAGCCTTTTTGTTTTTCCCCATTGGTTTGGAATTCATCAATCATGAGGTGGGAAAAGGCTCTGTTTTCTAGAAGAAAAGACTAGCGCTACCGTCTGATCATCAAGGAGGGGTGCGGTGGCATCGCGGAGATGGCTCTCAAGACCGTGTCACTTTAGGAGAGCGTTGGAGATGAAAAGGAAATCAAAGTTTCCACTGATGGAAACTTTTCAAAGCAAGTGTGTGCGCATGCGTGCAGGTGCGTTTGCAGAGGAGGAGAGGGCGGGGCCTCGAGAGCTGCAGCTGGGCTACGCTTCCGGGAGATGGTGCGTGTCATTGTCTTCTACACAAAGCCCGGTTCTAGCTTCATTTTTAAGAACTCTTGTTTTGGATCCACTAAGACCCAAGACATCCGGCCTCCAGAGCCCAAGCCGAACAAGCTGCTTGGGGTTTATGCTTTCCTGGCACTCGGCTGGAGAGCAGGTGGAGAGGGGAGGCTTGTCCTAGGAAGTCTGAATTCACTAAGCTTTGTCTTGCCTTTTGCACTCTGTGCTTTGCAAGTTGCTTAAAAAAAAAAAGTAAGCCCAGGCTAGGTGGATGATGCGATTTCAAACCACATGGGAAATAGTTTTGGCTTTGGGGTGTATTAGTTGTACAGAATAACTCAGATGTGTTTTCCTTATCTGTCGAGTTCTTGCTCTGTGCATACAGTGTAGCATTTTGGAGTTGAGAAATTAGAGGCCCCACACTAGAAGGACATATAAAATCCTGCCTTCCCCTTTATTGCTGCTTTTTCTAACAAACTTGGCAAAGGGAATGCATCTAAAGAACTACTTCTTTACTTTGTAGGTGCTCTTTCCTACCTCTTCTTTGCCAAAACCAAAAACCAAAAAACAAACAAACAAAAAAAACCCACCACACCAAAATACAAAAAAACAAAAAAACCCCAAACCGCCCCAAAAAACCCAAACCAAAACAGAACAGGTTAGAGAGGACATGTTGACATGAAATGGCATCTGGACCCTGGCTTCTGATTTCTGCCGTGACTCTAATTTTATTAGAAAAAATTGCTGGTGATCAAACCTACAGATTGCGTTTCTCTGCTGAAGATACAATGAGCACCAAAATCAGTTTCTTTCCCAGCCTAAAATCCAAAGAAAAAACAAAAGTGTTTTGCGTGTGCTGGTGAAAAATAGGAAACAGTGATTGTTTGGTTAAAAAAAGTTCTGGACTCCATAATATTATCTGTGGCCTAATTCTTAAAAACAGGAAAATGGCTCCAAATACTACCCCCCCACCCCAATATTTACCATCCTGACAAGGCTTTGATGTCACTGAGAGAGCTAGAGTTCTTACTCAGAGGCTGGGTGTTACGTTTGTTCCTTCACAGATTTCTGAATCGGGACCATCCTGCTGTAGACGACAGCTGAAAAGTCTGGCTGGGAAAACAAAATCCTGATTGTCTAACATAAAGGTAACACAGAAGGGAAATAAGAAGAGAGAGCCTGATTGAACCTCCTTCACTAGTGGGTATGGTGTTTTAAGCCACAGTGCACGTGCAGGTGTAAGTAATAATCATATATAATATTCTCGGATATTACATACTTATTACGTACCTGCACAGTGCTTTTCAAGACAGCTACAAATTTTCACATGCATCAACTATCTAAAAACATAGAAATAGGTAAGCCTATTCAGTGGAGTTTTCTTAAATTATATTTGAACAATTAACAGGAAAAGTAATCATGTAAAGTACCGCTCTGTTCTCGTATATATCTACAATAAAATTCTATAAACAGTTGTCTCCCAAAACATACCCGAATAAAATAAAATTAAAAAAAAAAAAAAAAGATAACACCCAGTGTCCTCTAGTTGTATATTTATGGTTATTTCAAAAACAAACAAACAAATAAAAGAGCCCCACTCAGGTGCATATTTACATTCTTCAAACTGTAGCGGTGAAAAATAATTCTATTAAGTGCAGGACATTCCTAATGTTGCAGTAGACATTTTTCTTAAGTCTTCATGAACACATTGCTTTTGTCTTAATGGTGATGCATTCCGTGACTAGGAGACAGTCCTCTGGTCGCCTTCATTTGCAGACGGTGGCACAGTCAGGATTAAAGAGCTCCTTGTATAATGGAGGAAAGAGGGTGTTCACTATGTCTGGATGTGATTGTTTGAATACCTGCAGCTTCTCCCCGTGCAAGTTGCAGACCGCCGTGATGGTGGGGATCTTGGCTATTAACTGCAGAGCGGGGAGAGACGGGGGAAGGGACAAAGCGGGAAGGAAGCTCATTAGTGCTCTGTCTTCTGAATCAGTGTCCTTCCTGGCCTCCAATGAAGGCAATGGCTTTGGGAAAAGACGTTTGGGAAGAGAGCAGGCTCACTTTCAGCTTCTCCTTTCTGACAAAACAAAACAAAACGTGCCTCCCACCCCCAGCCTCCAGAGGGGAAAGAGAGAAAGCACACAAGCAGGGCCAAGCTTCCTGATTTCACTGCTTTTAAATAAAACTGTGTTTGGGAGGTAGTCGATTTTGATGGGTAGGAGTGGGTGCTTTGCACCAGGCCGACTGAGTCAGAATCCTGGTTCCAAAATAGCTAAATGGCCGTGTGGCTGGGATACACTCTGTCTTGGTTTTCTCGTGTGTAAAGTGGGCTTACTCACAGTTCCTAGTTCCTTGGCTTGTTGTGTGGACGGAGGTAATTCATATAAAGTGGTGAGAATAGTGTAGGCATGAAATGCCATTGTTAGCTAATATTATCTATCGTTTCCCACAGATTTTTCTGATATGACTGTGAGGTTTTTGGAAGGAGACCATGAGAGGAAGGTGTGATCTAAACTGTATGAGGCGTGATCCATAATCCTCGGGGCTGCTTTGCTCACTAGCCTGCCTGAATCTTTCTCATTCTTTTCCACTCTAATGCATAAAATGAGACTCTGTTTCATCAGGAGAGAACCTGGGAGGTCACTGGCACTAGCTTCTTCAGGGAGGCATTTAAAAAAACTCATGGGGAAACAGCCACTTATAATTGCTAGATTTTGACATATATGTATCATGTGGGATGTTATTTTTTTTTTTTTTAGTTCCAGTACCCAGAAAACAGGGTTTTATAATAATTTAAAATGTCCACAGTTTGTGAAATGCTACATAAGTCTTAAGAGATGAACAATTCTAGCTTTTAACAGATTTGTAATGTGGGGACTCCTAGAATTTATCATCTCATGTCAAAATTAGTTTAAAACCAAACGTCATCATGATCAAATCACTGTTGGAATAAGATGTGTTTCATAAAAGATAAGCCTGATAGTTCATAGAGCTGACCAAAGGTACACCTGAAAGTAATGATAAAATAAAATTAAATAAAACCCGTCGAATCACCAGTTCGGTTCATGTGCTCCCTATCCTACTCAATAGTAAGAAACCATCTCAGCCTTTGAAGTAAAAGAGAAAATAGATAATTAGTTACTTTGTGGCTCTTCAAAATCATAAACTTTGCTTTCATTAAGTTTCCCTTTAACAACTAATGACTGTATAACCACACTATGAGCAATTCAAAAATAGCATCAGGATGAGAGCTGTTGACACTTTCATTAAAGGGATCTAGAACACACAAAGAAGGTTGGGGTTCAGACATTCCATTTCCATGGATGTTTAATGACAGGGGTAGAAATGAAAAATGTGACATCTTTGTTTATAGAATGCATGTTAAATTTTAAACTGAGAATCAAGACCTTCTTTCCTACAGGATGTTACTGGAACTTGCAGCAGGCACTCTGCTAGATACTAAAGTGCGCAAGACAGTATGACTCGTGCTTATCGCCTGCTTGCGAAGACGGATGTGAATAACGGCATCCCGCCGTCGAAAGCAAACTGGAAAACCATGGTGGGTGCCATGCAGAAATGGGCTAGAAGTGCTAGAGAACAGAATGTTCTCTTCAAGGCTTCCTTGAGAAAGCACCACTTAAGCTGAGCTCTGAAGGGAGAGTGGGAGCCGATCAGATGCTGGGGTACAGGATTTGCCCCGGAGCCACGTGAAATGATGCCGTGGTACTTGGTGCATAGGAAGAACGGAGCGGTGAGTGAGCACGTCTGACGGAAGAGCGGGAGGGATGGGCGTGGCCAGTAGATACAAGTTGATGTTAAGGCTCTTTGGAAAGGTTTTCAGCAAAAGAGATGATCAGAGTCCCATTCTGAAAGAGTCACTTTGGGTCCAGGGTGGAAAACAATGTCTCTTCTACATTTTCATAGGTAAAAGGTATACCAGGGTCCGCTTCCCTGAAGTCCCTCTCAACCAGCTGGTTCACAAGGATGGAGGCTACAGCAAGTTGGAGCACTTGTTACACATTACCGCCTCCCTGAAAGAGCGACTGAACTCGGAAAGGCTCTGAAGGCTTTCTGTGATCGCCTGCAGCTGAGCGGATGCTACCGCGGAGCTCCGAAAAATTCCAGCTGCGATCCGTAATGCCTGTCAACCTCTCCTCTGCGTAACAATCACCGGGGCACTTCCTAGAAATCCAGATTCCTGGGATCTATCCTTAAGGAATCTGTGTCCGAAAGTCTAGGTGGCCTATCAGCCTCCAGGTTGGAGAAAACATCCTTCGGGAGGCTGATGGACTGCGGCCGTGGAGGTTCAAATTTTTTGCATTTACAAGTTGCAAAGTAAATTCGGTACCTTCTCTGAAACAGTCCTGGGAGCTAGGTGAAAGGTTAGCTCCTTTTCAGGAGACAGAGACAGAACTGATCATCCTCAGAGAGGAGACGTTCCATCTGCTTAGCTCTGTTAGTGTAGTGGGGGGCAAGAAATAGAATTCCTAGTTCCCTATGGGACACAAATGCACCATAGATAGGATCCGCCTAGTGATTTATAAAACAACAACAACAACAAAACTAAACCTATGGGTTTTAAATCTCTACTGCCTGGGTCTGAATTCCGCGTCTGCTATTTACAGCTGTGTGATCTTGGGCAAGTCACTTAACTTCTCAGCTTCGTTATTCGACAGATGGCCCCTCCCTCGGAGGGTTGTGTGAGGGTTGCGTTGACACAAGCTGTCAAGAGCAGTGCCTGACACATGGTGGCGATACCGGTGTTAGGTGTTATGCTTCCATTCCCATATAATGCTTCCTTCAAGGAGAGGAAGAGTCAAGGCCACGCTTGTCCAACCCAACCACCCAGGGGGCAAGACCCCAACTTAACTCTTAACCAAGCACTGGAAACTGGGTCATGTGTTAATGTTGCGGAAATCAGCCACTTCCTTTTGTTGAAATGAAAAAACAAAATCATATTTTCATTTTCTTATAGCAATTAAAGTAACCTCATTTAGGAAACTGTGATTTATAAAGTAGAATCTTATACACACTACAATTCTTTAAGCTTTTTTTTTTTTTTTTTTTTTTGCTCCTTTTGGGAAGGGGAAGAAATGTCCTCTCATGCATTTACTTATCATTAAATGCGTAAGAGGACAACCCTTCTATAGTTGCTGATTTGCCTTGGGAATACTTAATTACGTGTTTGGTTTAGAGAGAGTGAATATGGACCCTTGCTTCTTTCCCATTGCAAACTGGGGTTTAAGGAACATCTGATTCAGGACCTACTTCTTCCCTCTTTTATGGGATTTGGATCCTGTCCCTGCTGCTCATCCGTGCAATGGATCAGATGATGAGAACTGCTTTTGGTGAAGGACACTGGGGCCGCGTGAGCAAAGGGCACCAAGGAAGGCAAGAAGCTTCCCTAACCGTGTGCACTTGGAGGCTGATTTAAAGCCACGCAGGCAGTGGGAACAGAAATGCTGATGGGCTTCCATCTGCTGGGAGGCACGAAGGGCCAGGAGGGGTTGCAGAGGCAGCGGCAGCGGCAGCGCTAGTCAGAGCCCAGAAGGGCCTGGTGGAGGCAGCGGCAGGCAGTCACTTACTGCTCGTTAATATTATGTACTGCAGCTGGGGGACCCCCATTTCAAAGGGAGCTCAGAGCAGCCTCAGCGGCAGTTAATGGCTCAACAACTTTTTAAACAGCTGGGGAAGTGATCCAGAAGCACTTGGAGATGGAGGGGGTAGTCGATTTCAAACCATCATGAAATTTCTTCATGTTTAAATAATCCCCCTAGCAGTAGACAGAGGGTCCAGATAAAGGCATTTTCACATTCATGTCTCTCTTATGACAAGCATTTCTTATAAGAAGGAAGCTTTAGCTTATACCTACAGGGGTCTACGAGAAGAAAAAACAGCTGTTGGAGAAGAGCTAATAATCCAACGCTTCTTTCCAGAAGGTGGTTTTATGAGAAAATCCACAATTCTGTAACGAGTATGTTTGATGTGGAAAAATGGAACACGCAGAGGGTAAGACGAGTGATCTCGTTCACAGAGGCTTCCAGGCCATCCAGATGCCCTCTAGCCTGAAGCAGGAAGCCAGCAACGGTTTGACCGAAGTGGAGGAAACTTCAGAAGCACTGATAAAAGCCCAGCACATCAAGTGAGGCCAAATACACCTAGTTTGCATGCCTGTTCACTTTTCTTTTTCAGGGGTTTGTCTGGCTAAACTCGGACACTTAGGTTAGAATTGTAATACTGAATGAACTTGAGATATCTGTCTGCTTGTGAGCCCCCGACCCCTGACCCCATCCTTGGCATCCACGCTGAACCACTGGGTACAGGGGGAGTGCACATGGATTTAGCCGGGGCTGGAAGCCAAGACTGGACTGAGAGCCGGCAGGTTACTTTTTAAATCTAGTAGAAACTGCACTTGAAGAATGTAGTTGGAGAAGCTACATGCTAGCCGAATTTCACCACAGGGACCGGGGAAGCAGGGTTGGCTGGTATTCAGGGAGGGAGAAGAATTAAGGAGATGCCTTAAGAGAGAGAAATGTGAGATGGAGAATTAGGAAGGTGTCTTGATTCCTTGTTCTAGCACCCTCCTGAATGGTGGCTGCATTTTCATCCTTAGGTTCCAGGAGATCTCTCTCCATTCTTTTTTCTTTTTGCTTATGCTAGTGTGAATTGGTTCCTTTTACTTGTTACCAAAGAGTTCTAATGATGACATTGACTTCTGACTTGAGGCATGAGGAGTGACATCAAGGTCTCTCTTTCTCTTTTTAAATTTATTAGAGAGAGAGAGAGAGAGAATAAGCCAGGGAGGGAGAGGGAGAAGCAGACTTCCCACTGAGCAGAGCCTGATGTGGGGCTCCATCCCAGTACTCTGGGATCATGACCTGAGCCGAAGGCAGATGCTTAACTGACTGAGCCACCCAGGCACCCCAAGACCTCTCTTCTTACTTACAGACCGTTAGTCTGATGGAGAACCCTTGGAATTTCTGGGTGGTGGACATGCAGCGTATGCCAGCAGACTTGGAGCAGCTAAAATGAACCAAAATAATCTCGTCTTTCACAGTAACTCTGCAAGGAAACTGGCTCAGTCCATATGGGACCACCGTCTCCCCCTCGCATCTGGCACAGAGCTTATGCTCCGCCAGAAACCTGAGCTGAAGTGGGAAATGGCCGCGGGACAAAGCTATGCTTCTTGGGTATGGACTCGGAACTTAAAAAAGTGGGGGACCTGCTGAATTGTTTTCTATAGTTCTGCCTCTCCTTGGATGACTTTAAAGCATAAACACCATTATGAGGAAGCCCGAGAAGCCGAAGTGGGGCTCCAGGGGCCCAGCTTCATCGGGGCAGTGGCTATGTTAACTCTGTGAACATTCTCGGAGCAGTCTATCTACTTACCCTTTAAGAACTCTTCAGCATGTGTTCTGCTTTTGAAAAGCATAGCAAGTTTGAAGTAGGAAACCAATTCCTAGCCAAGTGGAGGAAAGGGGAGGCTCAGCACCTGGTCAGGGGCTCCTGGAGCGCTCACGGGACAGCTGCTCTTCGAGATGAAATGGACTCCACAGCCCCATAGGCCACCTACTGAGAATCCTAGTATAACACCCAGGGTCTTGCAAGAAAGCGGGCTTTAGACTAAACATTCCATTGCTAATCGGGACATAGCCTATTTGGACCTCATTGAGAAAGCAATGAAGATCAATGGAGATGACCTTGTGCCGTTTCCACGGATCCCTTGGTCAGTATCTGCTCTCCAGGCTCCATCAGAAAATCAACATGGTGAGTTTTTTTTTTTTTTCTTTTAATGTATCAAAAGAGCACCATTAATGTCACAGTGACCAGGCTGGTTTCTTTCCAGTAAAATTTCAACTTATTAGCATGTGCAATAGGGCCGTCTAAGCCTTCCATTTTGTAAGCCTCTATTTAGTAGCTTGATTCTGTTAATAACAGAAGAAACTTCCTTATGTCGATGAGACAGTTTTGCTACTGTTACACTAGAAACGGAGTTAGGAATGACGAAGTTAGTTTATCAGTTGGCTTGTACTTCTCCCAGCTCAACCCATCACAGTTTCCCTGGGGAAGGCTGGAACCTTCCAGAGCTAAGGAGGAGATGAACCTCAAAGAAACAGATTTGTCGCCACACGGTGCAGCCATTTTTCTGGTCTAGGACAGTCTCTTTTCACAGCTGACTTGAGTTCCATGTTTTCATTAACATGGTACAACTTTAGAGTAATACTTATGGATGAAGGGACACGGTGGGACATCTTCACAGGCAGCAAAGGCTTAGAGTGACTGGCCGCCTGGCTAAAATTAACAAGTCAGGAAACAGCAGGTGTTGGCAAGGATGCAGAGAAAGGGGAGCCCTCCTACACTGTTGGTGGGAGTGCAAGCTGGTGCAGCCCCTCTGGAAAACACTAGGGAGGTGCCTCAAAAAGTTAAAGATAGAACTACCCTATGACCCAGCAGCTGTACTATTTAGGTATTTACCCAAAGGACACAAACATAGTGATTCAAAGGGACACATACACCCCAATGTTTATAACAGCAATGTCCACAATAGTCAAAATATGGAAAGAGCCCAGTTGTCCATCGACAGATGAATGGATAAAGATGTGTATAAAAATACACACACAGAGAGGAATATTACTCAACCATCAAAAAGAATGAAATCTGGGGCACTTGGGTGGCTCAGTGGGTTAAAGCCTCTGCCTTCAGCTCACGGTCCTGGGATCGAGCCCCGCATTGGGCTCTCTGCTCAGTGGGGAGCCTGCTTCCCTCCTCTCTCTGCCTGCCTCTCTGCCCACTTGTGATTTCTCTCTGTCAAATAGATAAATAAATTCTTAAAAAAAAAAAAAAAAAGAATGAAATCTTGCCATTTACAATGATGTGGAGGGAGCTAGAGGGTATTCTGCTAAGCAAAATAAGTCAGTCAGAGAAAGATACCATATGATTTCACTCACATGTGGAATTTAAGAAACAAAACAGAGGATCATAGGAGAAGGGAAGAAAAAATAAAATAAGCTGAAAACAGGGAGACAAACCATAAGAAAGGGAACAAACACGGTTGCTGGAGGGGAAGTGGCTGCGGGAACAGGGTGGCTGTGGGATGGGCAGTAGGGAGCGCACTAGAAGTAATGAGCACCGAGTGTTCTAGGCAACTGACGAATCACTAAACTCTACCTCGGAAACTAATAATACAGTATATGTTAATAAATTGAATTTCAATAGAAAATTTTTAAAAAAGTGACTTGAAGAGAGAGAGCCATAGGGGACAAGTAATAACCCTCTGGCCATCCAGGAATAGGAGGAAAGAGAAGCGTGAGAGAGATTCTGAGCTGCGGCATAATCCCTAGACTCCTCCATATTTAGAAGAATTTGAATTTCCACTAGCACAGAACTGTGTGCTCACAAATATCCGGAAGGGTGGTGTGGCCCATCTGTAGTGCACGGCCAGGCACAAGCAATTGAACAGTTTGGAGAAATGGATTAAAGGCACGGTAACTCCCTGAAGTGTGGTGGTTGTAGTAAAATAAGTACCAGCACTCGCTCTAGTCTCTGCGTATGGCAGAGCGAGCGGCTGGTGGCCCGACTCCCACCACAAGTCCTCCAGGCCTTCCTGTCGGGTATGGGTCAGTACGGAGTTTGCTACTTTTAAACTTCTCAGTAAAGATTTGGGCAAGAACTCAGGAGGGTCGCAGGTATGTGCAGGAGGGCTAGGAACAAATAAATAGACTAGCTACTAAGATTTCATGACTCTGATTATCCCGGAGCTGCGACAAGAGGGGACAGGCTGGAGAAGACTTTATCAGACAGGCCTCCAGCCATGGCCCTGGCTCAGAGCTCGCACTGAAGGAAGGCCTGGGATATGAGCAAGATGTCTAGATCCAAGCTTTGCCCTCAGTCGTGAGTACGCTGCCCCTCCCCGGCCCGAGCTAGACTGACTCCTTTTTCTCCTTTGCCCTCTGTCCTCTGGCCAGAGCAACAGGAAGGACAGATTCTTGGGACTGGTGATAAACGAAGTCCATACTCCAGAGAACCAGACTGTCACCAGTCGTGGCGGTTCAAATATACACCCACCCTGTTATTCGTAGCTCAAATATACCTTATACTTCCTTACCTCTTAACATTTCCTCCATCACTTGCAAGGCCACACTCCATCTCCTGAGCCCTCCAACTTCCTTTTTTTGAAATAGTTCTCATCCATTAGTGATTGACTCAAATTTACCACCTTTGGATCAAAATTACCCTGCCGAAATGCACTTCTGTCCACAAGAGCAGCACTCACATACTAGATCCCTTACAGAGTGTGCTGCTTGCTGATACCGAATACCATTTCATCCTCAAAATAATCACAGAACCTGGACATTGTCTTCAGTCACACTTTACAAATGAGGAAACCTAAGCACAGAGAGGGTAAGTCACTTTTCCACAGTCACTCAGCTAGGAAGTGGTTCTGATGATTATTACAAATATGCTACGTGTTATCACGATGCTATAAGGAAAGGAAACCAGAATCTTTAATAAGGCTTTAAAAAATAAATGGGTTCATATATTGGGTTTGAAATCTTCTAGTTAACGGATACAGAATTCCTAATCTTCACACCTTCTGCACATCCAAATTTGGTTAAAAGTACAAGGTTTGGACTTCAATTTTAGGAAGTGGGCATAACGGAAGTGTGTTGGAGCCTGTTCTTTCGGGATCAAGTCCTGTGACTATGTCTAAGCCCCAACCCTCTCACCTGATGTCCGTTCCACTTGTTCAGGGTCAAATTGGTCGCACTATGAATAGTCCCTGCGCGTTACCCAGAAGGCAGATCCGACCCCCTGACTGCGGATTTACCTGCGCCCCTGGACTTGAATGCCACAGTCGGGTGTGTGCCCATTCTTCTAGAGGGAGGTTTCAGGATGTCTGCCAGATTCCCCGAGGGGTCTATAAATTACAAGTATTAAGAATGGCTGCCACTGTTTGAGAGGCATCCTAAAGGCAGACGAGCTCCGTGACGATGGGGGCAGGAGGAGCATTTCTGAAAAGATGAGAATCTGGTGGGACAGAGGAGTGTTTGCTGGATACAAATGAAATGATTCCTTTCCGGGGGGAAGGGCTTCGTGAGAGAGAGTGCCTGTATGTCCTTCTGTGTTCAAGTGGTCGGGAACTCAAGATACTTGCCCATTCCCACCCCCCCCATCTCCAGCACTTGACAGTTTAGGAATCTAAGATAAATAGAGTGACTCATCGAAGGCCACGCAGCTCAGGGCTGGGATCGAAGAGTCCAGAGCTCATTCTCTTTCATGGTCCCTCCCCTTTACTTCACAGAGCATCCTAGGCAATGCTGGCTTACAAGCAGGGGTCCACACAAGAAACCTACAGCCACCTGCAACCCATGGTAGCAGTGCTCATCATCTGGTTCCAGGGAGTTCTATACAAGAAACAATCCTCTTTTAACACTTTCTCTTGCTTCCTTTCTACCCCAAATACTTCTGATGACCACCCTCAGGACACCAGGAGGTAGAAAATGATGTAAGCAGAATTTTTGTACCGTGGATCTCATTTGATCCTCCAAACAACCATACAGATGCCAAAAAAAAGATAATCCTCATTATCCTCATATCAGGACCTCAATTTCAGGATGGCATATATGGGGACAAGGTCTTTGGGAGATCCAAAATGCAGGAAACATTCCCCCTCCATTAACTGACCAGAAGTATTTATCGTATATTCTGCAGAGCAATTATAGAGACAGGTGCATGTTTCCAAAACCATCTCTTCTGCCCAGTGCATCTGGAAGCATGCAGAAGTTTTGTCTTGACTGGGAGAAAACCAAGGTACAGAGAGCAAGGGGTTTTCCTGGGCCATACCAAAAGTACCTATTTCTACTAGACAACTATCCCTCTATAGTGTAAAAATGTCCCTCCTAGTGAGGCCTTCATCCTAACAAAATGTTACCATCATGAAACAGCACATGTAATTCATAGATTTTTATAGATAGGAGTTTCTGTATTTGCAAAGTAGTATGTGGTAATACCTCTGACAGAATTTTCCCCTTTTAAAAAAATAAGGAACTTTGAAAGCAGTGGGAAGGTTTTGATGATTATAAACATAGACTAGGATTCCTCTTGTCTTCAACTGAGAATATGCTTCATTTGCCCGTTGCTTGCCCTCTAAAAAATTCCAGTTCTTAAGAAATCCAAGATACTTTAAGATCCTAAATAATGCTTAGTTTCAATCATTAGGAAATTACTTCTTCCCCTTATGAGCATTTTACTCTGGTAAACATCTCTTCTTAGAACTCTTCTTAAAGATCACAATTCTTAAGTAAGCTGAACAGAGACACTGATGGCAGGTTGCACACATTATGACCTAGGGATACCTCACTATTTTGAAGGAACCCCTGGATAAATCGTGTATGAAAAGATTAGAATTGAAGGAAAATTTACTGGTAATCAGTCTAATCTTCTACTCTGGGAAGGACTCTGATTTACAACACATCTGACAAAAAAATCAAGCAGTGTCCTCTAGAATATGACCAATGCCGGGGAGCTCACTATCTCACAATGGTTTACGCCTTTGTTCAGCCATTCTTATTTTATGGTTCTTTCTGATTTTAAATAAAAATCTCCCTACTCTTAAGAGGGCCTTAAGGTTGGCCCACATCTGACTTCTGAAGAGCCACAAATTCTCTTCGTTCATCACCTGTCAATTCTGAAGACTTGATTCCTTGCTTTAAGCTTTTGTTCTTCGTATAAAACACCCTTCGTTTCTTTCCCTGGTCTTTTTGTGCCTGAGGTTGAGATCCGACAATATCCTCTTGCACAAAGTCATTCTTCTCTCAATCTGTTATAACTTACTGATCTCCTTTTTAAAGCAGCACCTCAACTTTTATACATCTTTAGTAAATTCCAAAAACTGATACTGCTGAGCAATGCCCTTGTTTCTAACTAGCCACTGTGTTTTCCCAGGGACAGTAGGTTTGTTCTCCTAGGACATACCTTTGCCAAAGTCTCATCATCCAGGTGATTCTTCTGAATCACGTGCTGAAGTGCAAAATAAATTTTTTCCTGAAGCTTCTGGACCTTCCTTGGTTCTATCAGCCAGGCTCGGTCTGACAAAGGAAAAGAATTAGGTTAGCGTGGGTGGGGGGGAATGTTAGCTTTCACCGCATTTACAGGTGCTGAGTTTCAGACCCATTTCATTGCTTTCGAAGACATATAGTTATTTATATAAAACACAGATATTTTACAAGAAATACCCTGATGACAGCAATGCCAGATACACTGACCCAGGAAAGGCGGATGGAGGGAAGAACCCAATGGTTCCAGTAAACACCAGCATGTTTCGTATTATCTGTGACAACTTACATCTCTCTCTCTCTCTCTTCTGTTTTTGGACATTAACTTCTACTTTGAAAGAATCTAAGTTTATGACTTGTGAAGAAAATGAATTCTAGAAGAAAATCTATTACACAGGAATATTTTTGGTATTCAGGATCCCCCTTCCCTATTATAAGCTAAGCTATAATGCAAAGCATAAACATGAATCAATTCCAAAAATTTAATCCTGTGTGCTCTTTTTCTACATGGAATTTTTTTTTAAAGATTTTTATTTATTTATTTGACAGAGAGAGATCACAAGCAGGCAGAGAGGCAGGCAGAGAGGAAGGGAAGCAGGCTCCCTGCCTAGCAGAGAACCTGAGGTGGGGCTCGATCCCAGGACCCTAAGATCATGACCTGAGCTGAAGGCAGAGGCTTTAACCCACTGAGCCACGCAGGCGCCCCTCTACATGGGATTTTTAAGTGGTGGGTAGGACAATCCCTCCTTTCCTTTCTCCTATCCTACATTTTCTTTTTTTCCTTCCTATATCTCTCTCTTCACCACCCACTTCCTTCCTTTCTTCCTAGAAGCTTTATGGCTGGTAACAAAAATGCAGCCCAGCATCCATGCCTCAGGTGGGAGCTTCCATGAAGAGACATCTAGAGTCTCCAAATGCTGAACAAATACTCATAGAAAAGAACTTGGAAATGGTCCATTTGAACTCGGTTCAGGTCAGGTGAGAAACTCAATTCTGTAATTCTAGACAGGGCAAGGACAAGTCTAGCCACCGGTTAAGCAAAACCCTTACGTAAGTGAGCACAAAAGCCTGCAGTGACAATTGTCAATCCGAATAAATTAGGTTTCTCTCCCTCTCCCTTCTCTAAACTATCCGGAGCTGAAGAGACCGTGGCTTTTGTGACAAGATCTGGCGGTTCAAGGGTGGGGTCCGGTATGAACAGAGCCTGCAGAGGCTGGACATCAGTCTTTCCTCTTTTCTGAATATGGCACTATGCCAGGATGGCAAACAGGTATCTGGAGCTGCAGAAGCCCCTGAGTTGGCCTGGAAGATTCTTTGCTAGGAAGACAAAGCCAAACGTCATGCTTCCAAACTCTGCAGAACTTGATGGCTATAGGCTCACAGTTCAGCTGATTTCTGATCCATAAACAACAGGCTTACCTTAGGTCTGGGCAGTTATCTTCATAGATAGTTTAGGTGAGTTATGCCACGTCTTACGTATTCGCTCCTAGGAATGTACTCACTTACCACAGACATCCCTAATAAACACAGTGTATTTTGCAAAACTTCCTTTGAGCAAGTGGGAAGCAGAGTGCAATCTCCTCCCTCATCCTAGACCCACAGGCTTAGAACGAGTCTTCTATTTAACTGTATTCCAAGAAAACTGTCAAATGCGATGAGAAAATGGTAGGAGGAAAGTTATCTGGCATGTGGTTGCTATCAGAAATAACTAGTTCTTGTCACTTCTCCCATTTATCTTTGTGCTTCCAGGCCTGAGAAACTTTGGAGGGTTTAAAACAAAACAAAAAACAAAACAAAAAAAGGCCTAAAGGAAAAACTTGATTGTAGACAGAGCCACAGAAGAAACTGTTAGTAATAACATGCCAAGTGATAATTTCTATTTTTGATAGCATGGTTAAATAAAAAAGAGAGGCAAATTGAAAAGTCTTCATAAAATTTAACGATAAATAGATAAAGCCTCACTGATTAAAAAAACGTAGAGGCTAAGAGGCACCTGGATGGCTCAGTTGGTTAAGTGTAGGACTCTTGATTTCAGCTCAGGTCATGATCTCAGAGTCTTGAGATCAAGTCCCACTCCAGGCTCAGTGCCCAGCATGGAGCCTGCTTAGGATTCTCTCTCTCCCTCTGCTCACTCTCTCTCCCTGATAAGATCAGATAAAAAGTGTAGAGACTGCTGTTATTGGTAATACAGCTGGAATGACATGTCAGTATGTGCAGTCATGGGTAAGATTAATTTCTTCCAGTCCCACTGAAAACTATGTAAGGGATAAAAAGAGCTCTAGTCCCTAGGATGAATTTTACAGAAAGAATGAGTCTTGTGGCCATGAAAATTATTAGCAGAGAACTGTAAATGACACTGGTATCCTTTAACCCAAAATCTAACTGAGCAGACAGCTGAGTGACTCTGAGTTCATTCTGGTTGAAGAAGGAGCCATGTACTTACTAGGATTCTAGACATTCTCAAGCTGCCATATATTTACAGCATTTCAATTGCTAGAGTTCTACTGGAGCTATAAACATTACACCTTATCTTCTTTGAAAATTTTGGTATGTTATTGCATTTTAGAGCTAGACATGATCTTCATTTTTTTTTCCTAAGATTTATTTATTTATTTAAGAGAGACAGAGCATGCTGGGTAGGGAAGGGGCAGCGGGAGAGGGAGAGAATCACAAGCAGAGTCTGAGCAAGTGGAGTGTGAGCCTGACACGGGGCTCGATCTCATGACCCTGACATCATGACCTGAACTGAAATCAAGAGTCAGACACGTAACTGACTGAACCACCCAGGCGCCCCATCATCTTAGTATAATGAAGTCCACACTTATTACTTTATAGATGAGGAGACTAAAGCTCGGAGGGGGGGGGGGGGTTCAGGTATTTAAGGTCACAGAGAGAAGTGATGACACATCCCTCTACGGGAATGTCCGCGTCCACATCGGAGATTCCCCCTTTCCCGGTCTTTAGTGGGAATCATTTTTCCCCTGCTGTCCTCATATTGGGGCTTTTCAAAGCCCCTCATATTGGCCATCTTGGTGGAAGAGCCAACAAAGGAGGTGTTTAAAGAGAAGGTTGTACATTTTATTTCCTTTTGTCCTCATGCTGGATCTTTCATTTAAATATATTTCTACTAAGTATCACCTTGATGGACATTTGTTTTTAACCTCCTTTATTCTTACAATCGAAATAGAACTTAGCTGTAACTCAGGCCACCATCCGCCCTCATTAATCTGTTAAGGAATGCTTTCGCTTATCTAAATCTGGAGTGAGCCTTACCACACACCCTTCTCTTGCTTGTGGGGTAAAATGGCTCATTTTAATTAATTTAGGGCTACTTTCTTTTGAAGTGTCCAAAAATATCACAAGCTTGCTTAAGGAAATTTAAATTTCTCCTGAGTACATAGGCTTGGGTAGATATAATTCATGTTAAAGACAGAATTTTTTTTTTTTTTTAAGACAAGACCTCAGACCTCCTTACCTGGAGATATCAGAACAGCAGATGAGAACAAAGCAATCTCCTCCTCAGTCAGCTGCAAGGAACACAAATTCTTTGCAAAGTCAAATGCTTCATTCACTAGGTCATCGGAACCTATAAAAGAAGGCCAGTTAAATGAGAATAATTGAATGGAATGGGGCAATAGTAAGGAAAGCCCCATAATCCAGACGGTATTCAGGGATTTGCACACTCGGCAAAAATTTTTCCAAGTTCCTAGTAATTACAGAATGAGGAAATTGGGCAGCATCTCAATCAAGCACTGAAAATTAATGTTACACCCATGAGGGGCTGATGGGATGTATGTGCCCACTGTAATATTCAACTGGGACTATAGAAGCTAAAAATAATCTTGGAAGTCTGAAATTAGTTCCATCTAAAAATATTTAAATAAGTGATTTTGGGGATCCTTCAGTAGAGAGAGAACATACACAGAAAACCAAAAACATTACTCATAAGGCATAAGGCTATCGGTCTTAGTGGCCCCGGAACCTGGCAGCATAGAATGCTCAGAGACCTCAAACTGAGATGTTCTAGACTTCTTATAGAACGAAGAGGAGGTAGCTTTCAAGTGGGTAACTTCCCTGAAAATCTTACTGAGGGGCAGGCATTCATTTATTTTTACCTTCTCACGGATCCCTTGTAGGTCAGTTGCTTAGCAATGGTGAATTTTGGCAAAAGAATGCTTCGTCCCTACACTGATCCTTGGTAAATGTTTATTTTATGAGGCTGGAAATATACCCAAGTTGCCTGCCAAGGCTTTTCCTCCTTTCTTGAAAATCTAGCCTTGTAGAGGACAGGGATGTGTATCAGCGGCAGAAGGCCAACAATGCCAGCCAGACGGACTTGCTGTTCGCCGCCCTATCAACTGACAGCACAGAAGGTGAAAGGGCACTGGCCTCTGTGATGTCCAGGGGCCACGTATGGAACAAATGGCACTGCCAATCGTTAAAACCTTTCCTGGCATCGGCCCATCTTCGCTAGCGTTCTTATCTGCTCTGTGACCGATGCCGATGTGAATGATACCCAGCACTTTCAAAGACTGCCTGTGTGTGTGCCCCCCCCACAGGAAAGGTCTGGGGATCATGGGAAAGCAGGGTGGCACCCACTCTTCCTGTGCTCCCACCAGAACATCATGGATTAACAGGGAGAAAGTCAGTGCTATGGGAAAGAAGCAAGTGAAGGAGCTCTTTTCGTTAAATATCTTAACTAACGATTATGCATTTACAGAAGACACTAAGAGATCACTCACCCATGGACCACCAGTGGTCTACCTAATGTACTTTGTGAGGCAGTAAGCTAGAAGGGAAAATAAGTTGATCTTACAAAGAATAATCTAGAATGTCTCTCAGTTCTTTCGGAACCGGTCTCCATTGATTTCTGAAGGAGGTGTGGTTGATCTCAAAGGGGGCTGTGGTTCTCTCCCACCTTTCATATTAGGATGCACAACTCTAAGATTCTGGATAACACTGGTCCAGCCCCTGTCAAGTGAGATGCTAGTTCAAATTCAAGAATCAAGGCATTTCATTTACCAACTGCTCAGTGGAGAAACTGACGGCAGCTAAGAAAATTGTGTCACCATCAAAGGTAAACTCACCTAAGGCCTTGAACATTTGCATTCCTCCATATTTTCCTTCAAACAGGACAGTGTTGTTTAATGGGTTGAAGGCACGGCACATTCTCACTAAAACCACTTCCAAGCAACCTATGAATAAAAAAATAAAGGAAATATGTGCATATGTGCAATAATAAAGAAGTTATTATTATAAAGGCCGGGGACTTCCAAAAGAATCTCGGAAACACACACACATATACACGTAGACACATAGCTGCACCCATTCAGAAATACCTCAGGATCTCTTCCCGAGTAAAACAAAACAAAACAAAATAATAGCTCTCTTCATGCTTGTGTGAGGAATTAAAATAGACCTTAAAGGAGGTTAAAATGGAAAGCAGCAACAATATGGTTTTGGGGAAGCATAATTTTTCTTTTCTTTCTTCTTTCTCCTTCCTTCCTTCTCTCTTGCCTTTTTTTTTTTTTTTTTTTACTAATATTACAGGTGGTTCCAATTCCTGGATCCACAAGGAGCTTTGCAACAGGCAAGTCCAACCTGTTCCCTTTTGCAGAAGCTCCGCAGGGGCCACATGTGCCCCCTGTCCGTGTTAGGTTTCAGCACAGGACGACTTTACATAGGGGCCCCTTCAGGGTGTTTCTGGAGGGCACCACGGACGTCTGATGTCTTTGAAAGGAGGTTTTCTTGGTCAAATGAGTTTTGGCAAAATGCTGAATATGATCTCCCTTCCGAGTTACAATCAGCATTCACAGGTCAAAGGCTGGGGAAGCCTCAACATGAAGGAACTTGTTCAGCCGTGATACTTTGACTTCACGGTTGGCCCAGAGAGGGCAGGACCTGTGTCTGCAGACATGACGGGGTTGTGGTTACTTTATTCACTATTACATCTCCAGGACCTAAAAAAGTTCCTGGCACCTAGTAGGGGCTTACTAACTACTTGTTTTTATTATTTCTGTAAAGTTTTCTTTATTTGAGAGAGGTAGAGCGTATGCGGGTTGGGGGAGGGGCAGAGGGAGAGAAACTTCAGGCAGACTCGCTCAATGCGGAGCCCTGCACGCAACTCCATCCCATGACCCATGAGATCGTGACCTGAGCGGAAACCAGGAGTCAGACACTTAACTGACTGAGCCCCCCAGGCACCTCTAAATATTTGTTGAATGAACTAGTTTGCTGCCTCTAACATTTATGGACATTCTGAGGAACCACCGTACAGGTGAATCGGCTAAGCCCCTGGTTTCCCCAGGGTATCTGTGGTGCCTTTCTTACTTGCCACTGAATATTTATGTCTGTGTCTTACTTTCTTTGGTCTGCTGCTTTCTCCCTTATATGTCACCCAGCATAGGGGCTTACACATAGAAGGGGATTTGTAAATCTTAAAACAGTGTTTTTTCTGGGGTGCCTGGGGTACCAGTCGTTAAGCGGCAGCCTTTGGGGCAGGTCGTGGTCCCTGGGGCCCAGGATCGAGCCCGCATCCGGCTCCCTGCTCAGCGGGGTCTGCTTCTCCCTCTGCCTCTGCCTGCCAACCCCCTGCTTGTGATCCCTCTCTCTGCTGTCACTGGCCCAGATAGACCTTAAAGGAGGCTAAAATGTCACTGTCAAATAACAACTTTAAAAACAAAACAACCCCCCCCCAAACAGTGGTTTTTCTGACAAAACACAATAGGTACCATTTATTGAGTGTCTATAAGGGGGAAGGCACGTTCCTTGGCCCCTGACATTTGTTATTTTATTTGATCCTTACAATACCATTTCAGGTGAGCTTTTTTAGTCCCCCCCTCCTTTTTTAGGGGTGAGTTACGAGAGACTTAAGGAGGTTAAGTTCTCTGTCTGCCCTTTATACTAGAGTCAACGTTTTTACAGCAGGCAGAGATGTTAGAAGGTCACATGGTAGAGTGGTTCTCCAGGATCAGTCTATGGGCTCGTTATACCTGAGACTTAGAAATGCAGTAACCTGGGTTCCCTTCTCAAAGACTTCAGATGACGCCCACGACTCAGAACAGGCAGCGAGCTCCTCAATGCTGCCAGTGCAACTGGAAGTTTGGAATTCATTATTTCTACTCCATCTCTTTATTTTGCAAATGAGGAAACTGCCATCTCAAGAGGCTAGCTCAAGGTCACATATCAAATGTGGCAGATTTTTTTTTTTTCAAAGAGAGTCACAAAACTACTTTCCGTCCCACGTGCTTCTCAAGGGCCTCACCACTCCGCCATCAAGGAGGATTCAGGTCTCCTACCCTTGAGTCCAGGTGCACGGTCATGGCTGCCCTGACTAACAGGGTGAGGTGGAAATAACCCAGCTAAGCCAGAAAAATGTTATGCACTTTGGCCTTGGGCGTTCGGAGTGCCAGCCTCTGAAACTAGCGAGCCTGTCGCGAGAAAGTCCAGGCGCGCTGTGGAGAGGCTGACGTGCGTGCATAGGAACTGGGGACTGCAGGCCAGAACCTTGGCCGAACTCTGCACTCAACCAGCCCACATTGGCAGCCAAGTGAGGGGATCCTCCTGTCCTCAGTCAAGTCGCTTGCCTCAGTGAACCCCACATGGAGTAAGAAACAAGCTGTCCCTAGCTAGCTGAGACCCACTCACATGGTAGCTTTGGGAGCAAAATCAGTGATGACGGTCAAATGACCTATAGGTTTCAGGGTCATTTGTACCCAGCAATAGATTACTGATCAATCAAGCTCATGTTCGAGACAAGGTTTGTACCATCTTCAATCATGTGGTAAAGCAGTGGCAGCAACTTATAACTACTCTATCTGGTCAGCTTGGCCATACACTGGCTTTGTGACATTGAACGCAGCCCTTCATTTCTCTGAATCTTCCCCTCCTCCTCTAAGAGGGAATTAATACCAATGTCCCCAGACTAAGTGAGATGTCGTGAGTAAACATGAACATACGTAAAGTATGTTATGACACACACACACGTATATAATCATTACCACGGCCCAGGTCCAGGAAGGTTAACAAACACCATGATGGTTCCTATTTTCTATTTTGAAAGGGGGGGTGGGGGTTAAGAAGGCAAATTTGTTTCCTGTTTGGGTAACAGCATCTGGGAAGTCTGTCGCACGCAGACGTTCCTAGGTGACTGTGCGAGTCAGAGAGCAGGTATGAGAGCAGGGGACGGGAGATTAGAGCTCAGGGGGTTTCTCTGGGTGTAGACTGGCTGCAGGCTATCCTCATTAAAATGACGAGGAGTGACCACAGAGGCAACGCATTGCTAGCCTGGATGTCTCTTCCCACCCCGACAGAAGGCAAGTGGCGCGTCTGAGAGCCAGCTCAGCAGTTCAGCCGCCTTGACACGCTCATGACTTGCTTGGCCTGTCAGGCTGGGGAATCTCAACCTCCGCAATTAATAGCTCCACTTTCAATAAGCAAAATTGTATCTGACTTCAAAGGGGAACGGAACGAGTATCAGGGCATTTTCATTACCGGGAGTCTCCTCTGGGAGTTGGCCGACTGTGTGGGTGGTAAATATGAACTACACCCTGGAAGGAAGGTTTTCCAGAACCAACACTGAGCCAAGTTGGCCAAGGTGACCGCGTCCTGGTCGCCAACAGGGCCCCCCCCCCCATGCTTCTCTTCCCGGCCTACCTGACTTGAGAAGTAGAATCTGATCGTTCTGACAGAGCTCCATGAAGCCCGTGATCCGCTTCGCGAACTCCACCACGTACTGGATGGCGTGAGTGATCTGGATGGCGCACTGCTGCCACAGCGCTTCCCTGGACTTCAAGAGAGAATCACGGAATGAACGTGGGGCCCAGAGCAACGTGGAGAGTCAGTGGCATAGTCAGGGTTTCCCTCCTGGTGCTCCCCTCTCACGGGAGGGCCCAAGGCCAGGATGTACCCAATTCCTTTGAAAGAGGTAGAAACTGACAATATTTTCTGATATATTGTTCTGATCTGTTCAAACCTTGATACACGATTAATGTACTGAGACGAAAATAATGGAAGCATTGCACTCAGGTGTAAAGATCGATGTTTAGTTTCTTTGCTCTTTTCCCCTCCTCTTCCCCTAAACAAACTTGGGCTCTTAGTCCGTTCTGGGAGAAAAAAGACTCTCACACTGAGGAGCAGTGATTTCGTTCCCAGGCTTCTATCTGGTCATGTTCGTGGGCACCTAAGGAACACTGAACACTGAACTTGTAAGATTTTTACATTGTGTTCTTTTTCCAGAACTTACGGAGAGTGCTGTTTGCTATAAAAAGAATTTCACAGGGAAAGACCTCAAACCATCAAATCACTCTCTTAAGTAATTTAGAATCTTTGAAATGTATTTTTTGACCCTTGCATTATCTTCCTTGGAACAGGATACATAAATCCAAGTGTGTGAATTCTGCTTTTTATTGATCATAACAATACCTATGGTTTTGTCTTATTTATATAAAAGGGATAAGATTTAATTATGCCAATGGAGAAAAATCAATGTTATAATCATGTATTTATTGACTTATACATATTTTTTTTAGATTTTAAGTCATCTCTGCACCTGCTATGGGACTTGAAGTCACAATCCTAAGATCAAGATCACGATCCTGAAATCAAGCATGCTCTACTGATTGACCAACCCAGGCGACCTTCATATGTTTAGATATAGACCCATTTATGTATTTTATTTAAAATTTCATTTACTGGTAGATCTTGTAATTGTAGATCTCCATCCCAAAGAAAAGTGATGTGACTATATAACAATAGCAAATTCCTTCTTTTAAAAACTTCTCTGGTGGATACAAAGTAATAATAATAAAAAAAATATAATTATAACATGAGGTGAGCTGTCCTTTTTTTCCTTTGGTCCTTTTTAACATGCAGGGCAAGAAAAAACATTTAGGATGCTTTATGACATATCTTTGTAGTGTAAATTTGCAACTATTACTACTGCTACAATTTCTTAATTGTTTCTCTTCCTTGCCTGGCCCCGGGAAGCCACCATGAGAGGTCTTAAGGTCATCTGATGTGGGCACAGTCTCCCTGGTCCCTCGAATAGGGCAGTGTTCTTTAATTGGGGTGGTCTGGGTTCCCAGGGAACATCTGGCGACATCTGGAGACAGCTGATTGGCACGACGGGGTGAGGGACTGCTACGGCACCTGGTGGGCAGAGACCAGGGATGACGCTAAGCATCCGCCAGCGTGCGGGACAGTCCCTACACAGAGCATTATCCGGCCCTAATTGTTGGTAATGCTGAGGTTTGAGAAAGCCAGAAATTGAGAAATCCCAAGAAAAACGGTCTCGTGATTTCCTAGAGTACCTTGCTCTGATAGGCTTTAATTTCTTCATAGGTGTGGGTCTGCCACGCCAGCTGGTGTAGCTCCTCCATGGTGTACTGACACGTCTCCAGGTGGGACTTGATGATGTTCTGTGCGATTCGATCTGTGAGAAGGAAGATCAGTTAGAGGGTCTTTAAGTTCCCGCTCTGCAAAGAAACTAGCTGTTACTATTTCCTACAGGAATCCCTTTGGAGACACTCCAATTGTATGAGTGTCTTTAACCCTACTATCTGTCTATGTATCTCCTAACTATTGTCTTTTTTTTTTAAAGATTTTATTTATTGAGAGAGAGAACACAGTGAGAAAGTACAAGTGGGGGAGCAGTAAAACAGAGGGAGAGTGAGAAGCAAGGAAGCCCAATTTGGGGCTTGATCCCAGGGCCCTCAGGTCATGGCCTGAGCCAAAAGCAGATACTTAACTGACTGAGTCACCTAGGCATCCCTCAATTTCTAGTCTTTTAATCAAAATATACCACCTTTTACTCCCTCCCCGCTTTTGGGTCACAAACCCAGGGCTTTACAAGTTGTGAAGTGTTCAAATAATAATTATTATTATTATTTATTTTATTTTATTTATTTATTTGCCAGAGAGAGAGAGAGAGAGCGCGAGCGAGCACAGGCAGGCAGAGTGGCAGCAGAGGCAGAGGGAGAAGCAGGCTCCCCGCCAAGCAAGGAGTCCGATGTGGGACTTGATCCCAGGACGCTGGGATCATGACCTGAGCCGAAGGCAGCCGCCTAACCAACTGAGCCACCCAGGCATCCCCAAATAATTCTTTTAAAAATAAATACAAATGACATGTTTCCTGCTTTTTGGCCTAGAATACCAGTAACACGGTTGACATTTCACTCCAAAGACTTTAAAAATATTTTGAAAATCACCAGACTCCCATTGTTTATCTCAGAAAGGGGGAATTTATTTTTTTTTTATTTATTTGTTTGATAGAGATCACAAGTAGGCAGAGAGGCAGGCAGAGGGGGTGGGGAAGCAGGCTCCCCGCTGAGCAGAGAGCCCGATGCAGGCCTTGATCCCAGGACCCTGAGATCATGACCTGAGCTGAAGGCAGAGGCTTTAACCCACTGAGCCACCCAGGTGCCCAGAAAGGGGGAATTTAAATATAACTTTATTGGCTTATATTTTTAAAGAGAAGATAAAACAATAATCTAAAAAGCTAAGTTCTCTGTTGAGAAAAGAGAAGAGAGTAGAAGGACAAGGTAGAGGCTAGATGCTCTGATATTACTTTTGTAGATTGGACTTTGGAACCATATAAATATCTTACATGATAAATAATGGCAGAAGGAATATAAATGAAACAGTATTGACTCATGAGGTGATAATTATTGAAGTTGGGCCATGGTGACGATTATATTCTCTTTTCTAATTTTTCATAAGAGGAAATTTTTCTTTTAAAAATGAGAAGATAACATTCATAAAAAAGTAGGAACAAACAAAAGAAGTCTTTTGGGGCTATTCATCTCAAATGAGCTGTATCTGGTATTGTATCTTAAATACCGAACATTCTGGGTTTGGAGGTATGGCAGTTGAACAATACAACCAGATCTCCTCAAAAACCTGCAACATGTCTCCTAGAGCTAGACAGAGCTGGTAGGAGGTTCCTTCAAAATCCCCTCAGCTATTTGAACATAGGAATAGCATGAGACCTCGGGAACCCAAGTACCCAGGGATTCTATATAAGCGGGGTGAGTAGAATGAAGATGACCAAATCTTTTTTCCACCTAATAACTGTTCTTGGCTCACACAGGAATAGAATTTTTCTATTGTCTCAGGTTATGCAATTTCAGATGCAATTTCTGTTCTTTCTAAATGGCCATAATTCATTCCTCCAGGATAACTCCCAGAGTGGTGCTGAGGCTCCTTCTTTTTATCTCGCTAAGCTTCTGGGACACGTGGCGTGAAATATATTGAGTTTTGGTGATGTAGAGAATAAAGACATGTACGCTTGTGCTTCCAGTGAGCTCTCCAAATAAAAAACCTTGTATAGCCCACTGCCTGGTATACTATAAACACTGAGTAAATGCTAGCCACACTGGTCATTATTAGGACACTCTATAGTATTTGTCATCAGGGAAGCTATGTGAGGAGTCCAATGGACACAAAACAGGGAGATTTAATTTCACAATCAGTACCACTGGAGGAAGATATTTCAGTATTTCTTAGTTTTCCAATCAGAACCATTAAGTGCTAGATGTAGAAGATGCTACAAAACGCTAAATTATGATTACAGTTATTCTCTGCAGTTGAACTGAATGAATTTCTAGACTTCCATTGCTTATCATATCCTAAAATCCTTTCTTTTAAAAAATCCTATATTCAAAATTTTATTGAATTTTTTTTTATTATTAAAATAAAGGGCAGGAATTACTTTATACATCATATTAAAATAGATTGGTATGTCATGGTTCATCATTTTTCAATTTCACTTGGGCAGTCTAATTATTTAGAATCTAAAAAAAAAAAATCTATTCCTAAGAATATGATGAAAACATAAGGTTTTTATGGCTTTCTAGTTTTCAAACCTTTATCTTCTTGCTGTAGTCTGCCTTCATCTTCAAAGATATGCTGATTTGTCACTAATTTACAGGCTTCAGGGTTTATAAGCAAAACTGCAACTGCCACTCAAAATTGCATTATGGAGAACTCTTTATCTGTCCCTTTATGCCATCTCCTGGGAACTACTGGCCAAGGTTTAAAAACTGTCTAGCCTTCTGCCACCAAAGCTTGGGGTCCTATGGGGAATAAGAAGAGGTGGGCTTAATAAATACATGGACGGGTTAAACAAAACCGGAAGTAAAATCCACACGCAAGCTCGGATGTCCACCCCCGCTTCCCTGTGTTCTCAGGTGGAGGGGTCGGCTGCTGTTACGCGTGATTCCATGTCCAAAGAGCCCTGTTCCACTTAAACTTGGATTGTGGTTATTTGTGCCGATCGGACTGTTCCAGACCTTTCGAGGTTGTGTGTGTGTGTGCTTTTCAAGAACCGCACTGCGGAGCCGAGCAGAGTGCCTCCACACGCTCATTCAAGAGATATTTTTTGAAAAGCTATTTTAGACCAGGTTAAGGTACAGATCTTTTAAAATAGGACATTGTCTTTTTTAAGGGGTCTTACAGTATCATACATCATGACATATCATATCATAATGTAGTAAATGCCCTTGAGTTGTTCTGGGAGCCCGAAGGAGAATGTCTCCAACTCAGTCTGGGGGAGGCAGAAACATAGCCATAGAGAAGGTGCCTGTTGGTCTGGGTCTGAGCAGGTTTGTCATGGGGAGAAGAGAAAGGCACACACCTCAGGGAGAGGGGCTGCCCTTACAAAGGCCAAGACAGAAAGCTATTAGGAGATAGATAATTTCTGCTCCTTATAAGCCTTACCTCTTACCACCAATTTCCCTTTTACCAAGAGAGAGACTGAGTACCTCTAGAGCCATTTTTACAGAGCCAGCAAATGGGGATTTGGAATCAGGTATGTCTTTCCTGGCAAGAGCTCTGTAGCGCGCAGCAGAGAGCGCGTGCAGAGATGGGAGAGACGAGGCCGGGATAGAAACCAGCACCCAAGAGCGGAGCGAGCCTGAAGAATGTGGGCTTCTTGTGTTAAGGCAACTGGGAGCCAGTGGAAGTTGTGGAGCAGGAGAGTGACCCGCTGGGGTTTTTCTTTTATGAAGGCGACCTTGGCCATGGCAAAGAAGAGGCAGGGGCATGAGGGAGTCCCCAGATTAATCAGGCCATGGTGAGAAGTCAAGCAAGAGAGCAGGAGGCTCTGGCTCCAGGACAGTTCCGAAGCGGGGTGCACGGGACCCGCGGGTGTGGCAGCGAGAGAGAGCGGGACAGGAGACAGAGCATTCAATGTGGGAGGTACTCAAGCAGTGCTGAGTTAGTAACGCGATGCCCAGAACGGCCGTCCCTCCGCCCTCCCTCCGCTCACTCGTCTTCCCTTCTCTGCTTTAGTTCACAAAGGACCAACGAGAAAGCTTACACCGCCCCGCGCTATTGGATCTTAAAGCCTAAGCACTCCCAGCTGTTTTGAGGTCAAACATGGAACGCGCACCATTACTCTCACACCGTCTCGGTGAGAAATCAAAGGTAAATCTGACGTAAGAGCCAGGAATATCCGCGGGGCGAAGGCACAGCGCAGCGCTGCTCCGTGTGCTCCCGGCAAAGGTGAGCCGCGCGCAGGACCCACGTGGGCCCCTCGAGGTCACCACACCGCAGGGTGAACTAGACCCTGCCCCAGGGAGCAGGCCCGAGGGCTCCTGCTGTCCATTAGAAAGACGCGCGGCCATCAGAGGAGATGCTCTGCCCGGCGGAGAGTCTGCGGTTGTGCAAAGGGGAGAAGGATTTCAGAAGAAGGGACAAAGGGAGCGACAAAGAACACAGGAGGCGACGTTCCCGCTAGGAGCCAAAGGAACTTTCCAGAGCCCTTGCCTGGAGAAAGAGAAAGGGTGAGAGTAAACGTAGTCCTCTCCAGGGACTGACCGCATGAGCAGTCCGGACAAAGAGACTGAGGGAAAGGAGCAGAACACACGGAATCTCTCCGGGCAATCGCACACCTTCATCCGTTTCCCGGGCTGGGACTGCACTTGCTGGTCGGAGCCTACTTTCTGTCTGATTCTTTAACCAGCCCGGGGCCCTGGGCGACACAGGTCCAAGGGGGAGCCCACCGCCCCGAGCTGGGATAAGGGCTTCCAGGGGGATATGGCCCGGAAGGCTGACAGAGGGGAAGGTCTCCCGCCTTCAGGGACAAGGTCCATGAACTCTACCTTGTTCTTCCTGAGATCAGGGATGAGGCTGGAGGTTTCTTAAGTGGATATAAAGACACAGATACATTTTCTCAGGAGTTAAGGCTCAGTATATATTTGTTCAGTGAGATGCAGGTTCGTCCAGTTCACGCGAGCTGCTTTGATAGCTAATAAAGTGATGTCAAGGAATGAGAAAAACAATCTTACATGCTCCGTCTAGTCATTTCTTTTCAATCACGATGAGGTAAAACACAAACACTGATGCTGCGAGGAATAACTGGGTGTGTAATTACAGGCTAATGTCAAGTCTATGAGCCTTGTTTTCTGTTTGTTCATTTCACAAGCAACTTCTTGTTCTTGCTTTCTCTCCACGCCCCTCTGCCCCAATAAAATTGATGTTTTGTTTTTGGACTTTGACTCGGATACTCTTCTTGAAGGAAGGCTTGTTGGAACACAAGACTTTTAACTGACTGGCAAAATTTGCAACTCCATATATCAAGTAACTTTATAAGACACAACATCCAATTCAAGTGAAAGCATAATCTCAAAAGATTTTTAAGTAATTGATACAGGGATACGTTTATGGCACAGATTGTAGCTAACAGATTGCACTTATCTCCAAACTCACTCAGTTGTATATTTAATGGTATGCATAGCTTTTTGTATGCCAATCATACCCCAATAAAGAGGCTTAGAAAATAAGTGATATAAAGCAAATATACTTAACCATTTTTGATTAAAAAAAACAAAAAACAAAAAACAACCAAACAATATCATTAAAATTGTCACACCTCCCTGGAACTCTTAGGGGTAATCTTCAATCCACTTACAATGTGGGCATTAAGAAGAGAAAAATTAAATTTTCGAAGGGAAATCTAGAATAAAATTGATGGCAATTCTCAACAGTGTGTGCAAAAGTTATAGAACCCTGGGGCTGGAACTAACCTCCGTCTTCCACTTCCAAATGGACTGTATCTAAATAATTTCAGAAGTGAACCGGCTCTCTATTCTCCAAGACTTACAGGACTGCCACACCCCTCCCCCATCCTCATCAATCTTAACTGTGATCTGCTGAATAAATCTAAGAAGTAGGCAGGGACTCCTTCCTTAAGGCATTTAGAAATGGTTGAGATGTGTGTGATAAAGTTCACAAAGGTAAGTGGAGTTTTAAAGATCAGTCCTGTTACCCAATGTAAAAATAGTATTTTGAAGTAATGCTTAAAGAAATACATGAAAAATACTTTTGCATACGTACTGATCCACAGAGTAAAGTGAGGTTGGGAAACAAGTCATCCAAATTACCTAATCCAATGTAGAAAAAAAGGTTATGTGTGTGTATTTCGGTGAGGAATAAGTAAACTGACAAGTAAGGTGACAATTCCTTGTTTATAACTGTAATGCTATAAAACGAGGACCAGCTTGCAGCTTCTAAAATAGCAAGTGACCTTCTGCAGCTCTGATTTCAACCACTCAGCGGGTTTTTTCCACCAAAGGGGCTTATTTTAGCTCTCACTAGACATTTCAGCAAATGGTGCTCTCCAAAGGCTGCAGCATCTCTGACACGGATTACACAGGTGGTTTCATTAGAATCCCACATCCTGGGAGCGGGGAAAGTTGAGTATATCTTTAAAAACTGCTGCTTTCAGTGTTATTACCAAGAGCACCCGTGGCCCAACTGTACCAAGGAGAGAAAGCTGAGACTCCACGCTATATATAGTGCATCTGAACTTCCTAATTCTTTCTCCGCCCCTTCCCCCCCCCTTTTTTTGCTCTGTAAGTAAGGATGGTTTGTTCCTGGTGAACTATACCCTCTATTCATTTTCCTTCACAAGGGATTTCTTTTAAACTTGGAAGTATTCTCCCTAAAATACTATATCTCCGCCTCAATCAAAATGATTAATGAATTTTTAATTTATCGCTTGCCTTAAGGATTTAGAGAACCACTCAAGTCTCTGTTTCGTCTGTATTACTGGTGTGAAAGAGGAATTCTTAGGGGATTCACTTTGAATTAATGCCAGGATATCTTCACGGACTTGCTCAAGGCAAGTTTTAAGTGCCTGCATTAGGTTTTCAGAATATCAGGATTCCTCAGAATCCATGCTCTGAGGGAGTAACTATAATATAGTAGAACAACCGTTTGAAAGGTGAAGCATTTAACCAAGTGTGCATTTCGTCTTTTTGACCCGCAGACTACTAGCTTTGTAAGTTTCCTGTCACTGAATAGAACAAGTACACTGGTTGGGGTGTAATAGGTGACTATCAATTTCAAGTCCTTTCTGATTTTTCCAATCTCTATTTAGAGCTTCTTATTTTTTAAGCATAAATAGAGCTGTGCTGTCAGCATAAAACCATCAATAACATTTAAGCTTAAAACAGCCATCTCTTGGGGCGCCTGGGTGGCTCAGTGGGTTAAAGTCTCTGCCTTCGGCTCAGGTCATGATCTCAGGGTCCTAAGATCGAGCCCCACATCGGGCTCTCTGCTCAGCAGGGAGCCTGCTTCCCCCCCTCCTCTCTCCCTACTTGTGATATCTACCTGTCAAATAAATAAATAAAATCTTTAAAAAAAAAAACCCCAAAACAGCCATCTCTTAATGATGCATAACCGCAACAGGAAAGTCGTATATTTTTAGCATTTAAGTTTCTTAAATTCTTTTAAGAAGGAGTTGGGGGCATAAATAACCTATAACTCCTTTGTTGGCTCAGTTTCATGGTCTAACCACTCACTACTCCCTCACCAGTGAAATAACATAGCTTCTAGTCTCCTTTTCATACAAATTCTACTGCTGATGAGTATATCAAAAAATGGTATAACAGATTTTTACTTCATGTAGACCTGAACCAAAATATTCTTAGAATTCTTCAGAAAAATTATATTAACAAAATGAGACTATGTAATTAACTATAAAAAATGATGAAAATGTGATCAACAGTTTGATGAAATATGAACACAGAGTAAAACAATGAAAAAAATTAGATTACTATTACTTCCAGTAATATTATCTGGGCAAAGACCGAATGAATGGATGGTTAATAAAAATGGTTACTATTTCCTCAAATTTTAGGAAGCTCAGGTAAGAGCACTTTATTTTTTTAAAATTTTTTAAAAAGATTTTATTTATTTGAGAGCGAGTGAGAGAGATTAGAGAGTGAGAGAGATCACAGAGGGAGAGCGAGTAGGAGAAGGAGACTCCCTGCTGAGCTAGGAGCTCAATGCAGGGCTCTACTCCAGGACCCTGGGGTCATGAACTGAGCCAAAGGCAGATGCTTAACAAACTGAGCCACCCAGGTGCCCCAAGAGCACTTTAAATAGAAGGTAAGAAAGCAGAATGTAAAGAGGAAAAACTGCAAGAAACTCTATAGCATTGATGTCTAAGCAGAGTATAAGCCAAAACACAAAGCGTCACAAAGCAGCGAAACAGATGAACTATGTAAGAGGGTGCTTTCTTAATACTTTAATAATGGAAAGCCATTTGGGCTCAAAGATGTTTTATTTTATTGCGATAGTGTAGAAGTCTAACTTTTGGGAAATTACAGCTCCCTTTCTTCAAACTAGTTAATACAATCAAGAAAGAGTCTTTTATGAAAAACATTTCAAAATTAACTTTCATAGCGAAAGACCTCTTTCACAGAACAATCAGGAAACATCAACTTACTTCAATGTCCTAGAATTGATGAGTTCTAAGGGAGCTATCTTCTAAGACAGAGGAAGCCAATATGGACCCCTTTGGATTTTTACTCTGTGGCCTTTGGGAAGTCACTTAACATCCTAAAGTCCTAGTGTCTTTGGGTTTGATTTTCTTTCTAAAGAAGGATTTGGCAGGAGAGACATATTCTAAGGACTGTGTGAAGCATGGCGACTTGAGTCTGAGGGGCTACATGGGAATTTCTCTTTGTTCCAACTCATGAGGGAGAAGTCTCACAGAGTTACGGAGGGTGTTCTCAGATGGAACAGACAAGAGCAATGCAACCCAGAGCCCATTAAGATCTCTCCCCACACTCTTTAAAAGACCGCACCTCTGCGCGCCACCCGAAGGACAATTAGCGGGTCACAAATGATGAAAACCTAATTATGAAAATTGCTCAGGGCCATCATTAGCATTGACTTTTACTATTTGGATTTTGTTGACCTATGGATTGACTATGAATTTAAACTGAAGCAATCCCCCTCCCTCTTTTGGAAATTTAGTCAATGTACTTCTGACCTTAAGGAGGAACTATTTCAAGGGAAATCTTAGGAGGTAAACTTTTAACATTTCCAAACATTAAATCCAAATTTTTGAAAGTAACTTGATTCCTTAAATAATACCTTTAGTGGACTAATGTTTTAAAACAAGCTCTTTCTTTCTTTCTTTCTTTCTTTTTTTAAGATTTTATTCATTTACTTGACAGACAGAGATCAGAAGTAGGCAGAGACACAGAGAGGAAGCAGAGAGGAGGAAGCAGGCCCCCCGCCGAGCAGAGAGCCCAATGCGGGGCTCGATCCCAGGACCCTGAGATCATGGGTCCTGAAGGCAGAGGATTAACCCACTGAGCCACCCAGGCGCCCCTAAAACAAGTGTTTTCTAAAAAAAAAAAAATAAAATAAATAAAAAATAAAATAAAATAAGTGTTTTCTATATAGTCTTGCTCTAAGTCATCCTACAATAAACCTGTCTGAGAACAAGAAAGCAGTTCCACAATGGGCCTTAGAAACACGGCTCAAATTTAAATAGCACATTTTTTCTCCTTAGGGTAGAAGGTATTTTGCCTCAGGAAAGTTTAGATCCTAAAAATAAAGTCAAAACAATAAGAAAAAGAATAAAACAAAGAAAAAAGTATTTCCAGCTAGGAACTTCCCCCACAGGTCTCCCCAAACTCATAAAAGTCAAAGAAGTCAATCCTGAGCCCACTGACAGGGAAAGCCTCTCAAGCTGGTTGTATCCTACGCCAGTAACACTGAAGTGCATTAACCTCCAGTGATTTGGCCATCAAATGACATTTCTGTGTTCCTCGATGACCCATGTGGGTGCATGGGTGCATGGAAAAGTTGTTCAGGGCTCTTTCCAAGAGCCAGTGTCAAAGCTTGCAATGACTCTCTCTCTCTCTCTTTTTTTGGTTGGTGGATTTTAGAGTTTTCTTACGAAGTTGTGAATTCTGAGTCAAAAATTAATCCCGAACTAGAATTGCTAGGAAAAGTCCAGTGAGGAAGATCAGTTTTGTGCAATTTCAAGTCAAAACAGAGAAGGTGAGTTAAGATATTTACCTAATGGAGTGAATGCTAGCACATTAGGAAAGCTGTATTAATAGAGAGGTAACGCACGTCGTGACAAATATGCAAACATGTACACGAACTTGAACTGAGCATATACCTTTGTATTGCTTATAATGTAAGCCATCTTTATATTTGTTTGGAGCCTTGCTGATCACAGAGTACTTCTGTATACATTATGCCATTGACTCCACTAAATGCACAGAGCTTGATACTAGAGTGACTACAACATATCACTAGGTGATTTTGGAACATCTTTGTGAGGTTATTAAAGGATATCTAGGAGGATATGGATTTGAATGACCGTAGCAAAGAACTGTAGTTCTTTGTCCCAGGACACTTGAGAGGAATGCACAGCCATGGACTGGTTAACACAAGAGTGTGGCCACGGTAGAGATCCCAGAAATGTGACAAATGGAGTTGGTTAGACCAGTCCCCATATCTGGGAAATTTCCCTTGGGATAGAAAGCAGGATTCTAGAAATGGCAGCCAATTCTGTAGGTGGCAAAGAACAAGGGGGTGTAAAAATTTCAGAGGAGTCAAGTAAATCTCTTTCCAGTGCCAGAGATAACTGGGTAGGCCTGGGGCTAGGACTAAGGCCCTTTAGCAGTCCAGAACATATCTTCATTTTATAGTCTCCTCTCTTCCCACAAGAGAGGCTCAGAGAGGTAGTCAGGTTGGAGTGGGCCAGTGAGGGTGGGTGGATTTACCCTGAACTTGTATCTGCACAGCATCCCATCCTCTATACTGAATGAACATGAACTCCGGTATTCGGAGACTGCTTGCCACCTCTTCTTGAGCCTCTGGTTATCCTTGATGCTCGTTTTTAACCTAGGGTCTTGTGTTTTATTTTGTTTCAGGAGTGTGGATGGAAGAGAAAAGGCTGGTGCCGAGTTCTGGTCTAATTGTGGTTATTAACTTTATCACCGCTAGGGTCAGCCCGGCACATGGGTCCCCCTCCTCATGAGGGAGGTGTAGTTGGCTACAGCCCCAGGCAAGAGCTTGAGCACCTTGTAGAATAGCCCAGCTGCTTGCAAGCCCCTCCTCTCTACCACCCTACCCTTCTCTTTGGGGAGTGGCTGTAACAGAGGGAGTATTTGTACAGAGGGCTGAACCTCCCACAGGAGGTGGGAGAACCATAATCCTTCAAAGTCATTTAATCCAACCCACCTTATTTTTCTGAACGAAGAGACTGAACCTCAGTTCACACAACTGGTATGTGGAGTAAGGATTCTCATCCTCAACATATGGTCCCTAAACTGCCTGCAAAGGACCTGTGGTTGGGGGGAGGGAACAAGAGGTGCTGGAGGACAGTGAAAGTTCCCAAGATGTCTTCCCTCAAAGCAAGAACGCAAGAACAAAAGACACCGACTTTCCTTTCCCGGTGCTGCCTGAACAATTTTTCTCACTAATTTGGTCTACTTCTATTTATTTCTTTCTTTTTTTTTTTTTTTTTTTTAAGATTTTATTTATTTGACAGATAGAGATCACAAGTAGGCAGAGAGGCAGGCAGAGAGAGAGAGAGAGGAGGAAGCAGGCTCCCTGCTGAGCAAAGAGCCCGATGTGGGACTCGATCCCAGGACCCTGAGATCATGACCTGAGCCGAAGGCAGCGGCTTAACCCACTGAGCCACCCAGGCGCCCTATTTATTTCAGTGATTTACTAGACAGTTGCTCTCGAATCACATGCCTGCCTGTGTTTGCCACCAGTGCCATTGGGGGACAAAGGAGATATGCAGCTAGAACTAAATTCTATTCTCTGTACCATTTCCAAATAAGTCATTAATTACATACAGAGAAATGTATATTAAATATACATATGAATATGCATAGAAAGATTTAAGCAGTTATAAAAGATTTATCTGCAGAAGCATATGTCATTAAACATGCCACCTTAAGACCATAGCACCTGCTTTGGGTTCTAAATAAGTAAAAACTGAAACACCAATATTGATAGACTTCCCCCAAATAAAGCATGCTAGTGAGATCTTCTGTGTTTCTATGTGGACTTGATAGAATGGAGTAGTAGTGAAGGGGACTAGATCACTTTCATACCAATCTCTTTGCAAGCTCCTCTATTACTACTCAGTTCTGGAATAGGTAACTTTAAAAAAAAAGGCTTATGTCTAGTTTTTAGGCTTAAATTTCCAAACTCCATAAATGGAACACACAAGAAACAGGAAACTAAATCTATATTTAAGATTATATAGGGAGACCAAGGAATTCATGTTTCTTTATCTAGAGAGAAAATTACTAAAAGCAACAGCAAATTCAGGCGGTGTGTGTAAAAGGTAATTCATTCCCTTAGCCTCACAGTGAATTTGATGGAGCTCCCCCCCACCCCTGATTTTAAAAGCATATTGTTTGGCTATTTGTCTAGTACCTTGCAGATATGTTGTCAATCATCTTTGAGCTTAAATGAGCTTTTCTTAAGAGTACTGGCCCTAGGGGCGTCTGGGTGGCTCAGTGGGTTAAGCCACTGCGTTCGGCTCAGGTCATGATCTCAGGGTCCTGGGATCGAGCCCCGCATCAGGCTCTCTGCTCAGCGGCGAGCCTGCTTCCTCCTCTCTCTCTGCCTCCCTCTCTGCCTGCTTGTCATCTCTCTCTGTCAAATAAATAAATAAAATCTTAAAAAAAAAAAAGAAAAGAAAAGAGTACTGGCCCTATTGGGTCCCCCAACCCGTCTGATCGCTGCCATGGAGAGCACATAGAGAAGCCTCCCTTCCTATTGTTGCTCGCTCACTGGGTACCAGCTAGCCGGCATCCTCTCCCTGACACCAAGCACTGCAAAATTTTATCTCCAAAGATGTAACACATCCTTATGCGAGCCTGAAGTAAAGTTCCAACTAAACCCAATTAATACTGCTGCCTAAATATTAATTTGCTGCTTACTTTTGTCCTTGTATTATTTCACACCTTTTTTTCCTACAGGATTTTGAGAAACCCAAGGATATAATTCTTGAAATGTTTCATATTTTTCTGTTTGTTTACTCACATTTTGTTTTCTATTTCCAAGACCACAAGAATAAACTATTCCTATTAAGAGCTACAGCTCAGCATAAGCAATACCTGCCCTCCCGCCACCTCCCTTACCTCCCCGAGGGTCTGTGGTAGCATCACGCCCAGGCCTTGTAATGTATGACACACTGAATTACTATCCTTTGTTTTCATGTCTGCTCTTAGCAGGTGAGGGCAGGAGCCACAGTCTGCTGGTCTTGAAGGCCAGGCACATTTCAAAAAATGCCTGGTAGTCTAGGGCAGTTGAGGTCTTACGTCAGAATTTAAACTTTGTCACCTAACTAACTCTACTCTAGGAAAATCCCTTTATTTCTTTATCTGCAAAATGGGATTTCTTCACTATACAGCTGAAGGCATTGGTGTGAGGATCAAAATGGCTAACATGCATTTTATACACTTCTCTCCATGAAGTAAGTTATTATTATTAGGTCCTTAACCTAAGAAGTTTGTAGTTTCTTTGGTACATTTTTGGAAAGACAAGCTTGGATTTTCTGGGGAATATTCCTGACTCTCCTGACATTCCTTTAACTCACTTTTTGGGATGACCCTGCTATTGTTTCCACGGCTGTTTCATGGTTCTGAAACATGTGGTTTTTAAAAATTAACTCCAAGCTGTAAGACCATATTCTACACGACCTATTCCCCAAACTGGTTTAAAAAAAAAAAAAAAAAAGCTGCTTTTATGATAAATTCAATAGCAGAATAATGTCATGCTTGTACGCAGTTCATTATTCCTTCAGAAACCAGGGGAAGCAGATCAGGGCTTCTAATAGCCAAGAGTGATGCTCAAAAATTCTTTAGTGTCATATCACTTTCAATTCACCCAGTGAGAATGTGGCTAAAATCAGACTTTCTATTTTGTCTGCGCAGAGTTCTCTCTGTGACAACATGCTACCAGCCACATTAGAATAGATGCTCATTAATCAAGGCAGGTCAAAATGTCAGCTTTCTCACTCTGGGTGCTCCTTTGTAGCACCTAGAAGGACGGCAGGCAGGCAGCAAACACTAGACATGCTTTGCTGTGCAAATGCCAATTACCTTGTGAGGGGTTCCCTTTGGTGGGAGGACATACAGTATAATGGTTCAGAGAATGGCTTCTGATGTTACTCAGACCTGAGCTCACATGCTTATTTTGCTTTTTTATACATTTTGTAACTTCTGAGCCTTTTTTTTCATCTGTAAAATGGACACACGCCTACTTCTGTAATAGGCATAATACAATTGTTATAAGAATAAATGGAGGACATTGCTCAGCGCAATGTAGGTGCTCAATAAAAGGTACTTATATTACTTGTAATAACCACTAATGTTATTAATTATAACGATACGAATCACATTGCAATATCAATTACATTAATAATAATAATAATGCAGCTTACGCTTGATAGGTGCCGATCTAAGAGCTTACTAGTCTTAATTCATTTCATCAACACCCTCTGGTGGGACTACTGCTGTTCCAGGTTTACAACTGAGACCCAAGGAGGTCAGGTAGATGGCATACGGGAAAGGGCACACTAGGATTTGAACTCAGGCTATTCAGCTTTGGAAAGAATTCTTCACCACCATCCCATACCACAGATGCTTTTCTGCTCAACGATAATGCTGTGGACACGGTGTTTTAGTGAAACGAGGGACAGTTTTTTGGATGGTGCAAGAAAGAACAGTGTATCGCCTTACTGTGGCTTGTCATAGGTTATGTGCACTTGACACGCATAGCAGGAGTCTGCGTCCACTAGATGGCATTGTTGTTTTAATGAAATGTGAACCAAGTCGCTACTTGGGTTTAGGGGCCTGCTAAATTGGCGAACAGCAGCAGGACAAGCCCGCTGGATCCCTGAAAGTCTGATGGAAGAAACCCCCCAACTTTACAGCTCAGCTAGAGATCTCTAAAGACTAAGGGTACCAAGAAATAATCAAGAAAAAATACATGCTAGTTTTTATCTGGGTGTTGATGTCTACAGAAAACCTGGATGAGTTTTGCAATCATCTTGTCCAAACTCATCAATTCATAAATAAATAGACAGAGGGCCAGAGAGAAAAAGTTACTGGGAGACGGAGGTCCAGACTTGATGGCTCTGGCTGTAGTTCTCTTTCCCTAATACTTCCGACCGATTCTAAACCACAAAGGAACTGTGGTTTCTGAATTCTTAGAAGCCTTTCCTTTGGGGTATGGGACAGAGGACTGCTCAAAAATGAAAAGTTCTTGCCTACGTTTTATATGTATGTTCAAAATCAAGACCAGACTCAGATACTTAGATATGAAGGAGGATAAAAGCAAAAACTGGTGCGCATTTCCTTTTCTTTTTAATATATCGTCTTGGAAAGACTGACTGACTGTACTTTATTTATTTAAAAAATTTTTTTTATAGAGGGAGAAAAGGAAGAGGGGCAGAGGGAGAGAGAGAATCTTAAGCAGGCTTCATGCCCAGCGAGGAGCCTGATGGGGGGCTCAATCTCACAACCCTGAGATCATGACCTGAGTCAAAATCCAGAGTTAAAAGCTTAACTGACTCCCAAGCACCTGGAGTGACTCCACTTTGAAAGACTGACCTTCCTGGCTGACAGTGCAGTCTGTGGATATTAAACCCAAGCAGGTAGCAGAGTAATGGATAAGCCAAAGGACTGGACTCAGACTGCCTGCATGGACCTGAAAAACCTGGGACAATCCATGCGACGCCCCTAAGCCTCTGTTTCCACATCTGTAAAACGGGAATCATACTTTTACTATGAGATGTTTGTGGAAATTAAATGCATGTAAAGTGCCTAGGACACAGTTAAAAAGCCAAGGTTAAGGGTGGCGTTGAAAGTGAAGGTTTTTGTCATGAAGGCTGATGCTTAGTCTTCTGTGTCTCTGGGCTATGAGTGTCATTGCAGATGCTTTGTCAACAACTTCCTTACTCACTGTCACATGCTAAACTGCTAAAAAAGAGAGATAAGGTTTCAGGTTTTATAACTGTGTAACATCACTCCTTCCTCAACCAGATGGTGGAAGTAGCCAAGATACATATGGCACGGACTTCATTATGTGTTCACATCAGCTTTATTTAAAACACTCGTAGGCTTTGGGCTCCTACTCATAGTTTAGACAGAGAAGGTGACTGGCGTGCAAATAATAACCATTGAACACTTGCTGAGTGTCAAACATTGCTCTGTTTTGCAAGTATAAACTCATTTAATTCTTACTACAACCATGTGATCTAGGAACTAATACTTTTCCCTTTATAAAGATGAGCAAACTGGGATCTAGAAACTTGCTCCAGCTTAAATAATAAGCCAGAGTCAGCACTGGAACTCAGGTGGCCTGGGGCTTAGTGACTCTCTCAAGGCAGGACGTGAGCAGGCGCTTCCTCCAAGGTTCCAGAGGCCCCCCTCGCTTCCCTCCCACCCCCATACCTAAGACCACAATGAAGTCGGATGGAGCCACTGTCTGGGTAGCTCTTCTAGGCTACTGTTAACAGGCAACTTTGTGACCCAGGAGGCTCACGTGAAACCTACATCAATAACTTTATGGCAGTTAGTTAACGAGATCCACTGGTTAATAGACTCCTGAGCTTAACAGGGTAAAACAAAGTTGTAACAGGTCAGAAGAGAGCATGGCTAGGAGAGCGCACTCTTGAGGACTGCTCCTTAAGGGATCAAAGATCATCGCAGCCAAAGGAGGCCTGTGACTCGCCCTCTTCACGGTAACTTACTGGGTGCTCATACGTTCTGTAACATTCCAGACTCCCCTCTTTCCACGCCAGGAATTCAGACTCTCTTCCCAGGTAGAATTCTTGAATTCAGACTTACAAGAGACACAGATCTTTACACAGGTCTCTGGTCTACTCTGCTTTTATTTATTTTTTTTAAAAAAGATTTTTATTTATTTATTTGACAGAGAGAAATCACAAGTAGACTGAGAGGCAGGCAGAAAGAGAGAGAGAGAGAGCGAAGCAGGCTCCCTGCTGAGCAGAGAGCCCGATGCGGGACTCGGTCCCAGGACCCTGAGATCATGACCTGAGTCGAAGGCATCGGCCCAACCCACTGAGCCACCCAGGTGCCCCTACTCCTCTGCTTTTCAAAAGAAGGAAATGGAGGTACTGTTTGCTTCTGGTTTGTCCCAAGTTATCTTAGAGGACGAGCTGGAACCCTGTTCATTCAGGTATTACAAACTGCTTCTACATCCCTTAGCTATTTTATTTTAAATAGCATCACTCTGAATACTTGCTAAAATTCTCATTTATGCCAATAACATTTTCCTTCAGTGATGAACCCAAATTCAACAGAGAGCACCTTTACACACAGCACCTTCCTGCTGGTCATGTCCTCTTTCTTCCTTTGCCCAGCATCAAATTTTGTGGGCCGGGAGACCAACGACATTTATCACAAAAAAGATTTTTAACTCAAATAGCGTTTTTCACTAGAAGCCATGCACACAAGCCATCGAACCTAGACCTGTGACAATGACCACACTATGAAGGACCAAGGCAACTGACTTCAGAGCAGAATTGCCAAAAAAAAGCTGGGAGGCGACTCCCACTTACCGATTTCGGTCATCGTGATCCCTGGCGCTAGCTGCCCGTTGTTGAAAGAGCTATAGGTAAACAAGTTGGGTACGGACGTGAGGTCATAGATGGGTTCTTGCTTTATCTGTTTGATTCCAGTCATGTCAAGTCCAGATTGATCCGGGGATGGCTGGCCGGAATCCACGCTGTAGTAACCCTCGGACTTGGGCAGGTCGATGACGTGTCCGTTGGCGTAAGCGCCCCCCGCCTCGCCGCTCAGGCTGCCGAGGCCGTTGCTGAGGCCACCGCCGTACACCCTGGCCAGCGCCTCGGCCTCCCCGCTCTGCTGCTGCCGCTGCTCCTGCAGCCGCTGCTGGTGCTTCTGCACCTCCGCATACAGGCTGTCCCGCTGCTTCTTGGACATCCTGCCGAACTTCACAGCTGCGGGGGAGGGTGAGAGAAAGGCAGGAGAGAGGCTTGGGGTTATCATTTCGGCAAGTCCAAGGGGTCCTGGGTCCTTGTCCCCTCCACATCGATGCGCAGAATCCCAGCACCTGGATGCCCAAGAGTGCCTTCACCTGCTCCCCGCATCTGGGGAAAGGTCAGACTTGGGAGGGTCCGTCCTGGTTTAAAATGTGCATAGTGAGAAATAAATCTAAGCTTCGAAGAAATGTCCAAACTTACATATGTATCTCTTATTGCCATGAAGTTAGAAGGCATAGTTCCTGGTTCTTTGTTCTGTGCAGGGGAAAATCCACAAACCAAAAGCTACCAAATAGCGCTTGCTTTTAAAATGTCAACCAAGGGGCACCTGGGAGGCTCAGTGGGTTAAGCCTCTGCCTTCGGCTCAGGTCATGATCCCAGGGTCCTAGGATTGAGCCCCACATCGGGCTCTCTGCTCCACGGAGAGCCTGCTTCCTTCTCTTTCTCCCTGCCCACCTCTCTTGCCTACTTGTAATCTCTGTCAAATTAATACATAAAATATGGGGTGCCTGGGTGGCTCAGTGGGTTAAAGCCTCTACCTTCAGCTCGGGTCATGATCCCAGGGTCCTGGGATCGAGCCCTGCATCGGGCTCTCTGCTGAGCGGGGAGCCTGCTTCCTCCTCTCTCTCTGCCTGCCTCTCTGTCTACTTGTGATCTCTGTCTGTCAAATAAATAAATAAAATCTTAAAAAAAATTAATACATAAAATAAAATAAAAAAAAATTTCTAAATTAAAAAAAAAAGTCAACCAATATTCTTTCTTAGCTTCCTGGGCTAAGCACTAGGGTTACTAGATTGTTGGAGAGGGCCCTATTATTTCACATTTTTTAAAAAATACTTTATTTATTTGTCAGAGAGAGAGAGAGAAAGAGCACAAGCATGGGTGGGACAAAGGGAGAAGCAGGTTCCCCACCAAGCAGAGAGCCCAATGAAGCACTCGATCCCAGGACCTGGGGATTATGACCCAGGCTGGAAGCAGATGCTTAACTGACTGAGCCACTCAGGCATCTCAGATTTCACATTTTCTAAACAGCACAGTTGGTGAGACCAAGGATGATAAGCACCATTTGAAGTAAGCATTTGACTTCAGTTGGCTTTTGGGACCAAATTCAGTCTTTGGAAAACAGAAGTTTTGTCTATCCAGTGCTCGGCAAGTGAGCCCACCGTTATCCTTCCTTTCTTGTTCTACCACCCCCGAGTTTTATATTGCCTATCTCTTCAGGAAAAATCCTTAGCCATTGTGAGGAAAAAGAAGGAAGAGGCTCTGTAAGCGGTTACAGAATGATCTGAGGGTGTTTTGATCTGAATCCACTGTTTCTTAACTAGAAGAGCTTAACCTCCTGAACTGCTATGGATATTGACAGTTTTCCTCACAAGCGAGTATTTGAAGCCAAGGGGCCACCTTGTCTGAATCATCAGACACTGTATCGTTCAGTTCGTGTTCATGGTGGGGACTCTAACAAACATGGAGGCTCCTCTCTGAGTTTCCACTTTCTTTTCTTTCCCAACAATGTTCCCATCACCTTTTTTCAAAGAAAATATTTTTATTTATTAATTTATTTTAGAAAGAGAGAGAACCCAAGTGAGCAGGGAGAGGAGCAGAGGAGAGGGACAAGCAGACTCCCTGCTGAGCATGGAACCGACTTGGGGCTTGATCTCACCACCCTGAGATCACGACCTGAGCAGAAACCAAGAGTTAAATGCTTAATGGACCGAGACATCAGGTCCCGCTCCCCCAATCACCTTTTGGTACTGGAAGCCCAGGGAATGTAGAAAGAAGAAAGTGGAGGGTAGAAGCAGGTCCAATTCCTGGATTTAGTCACTAGTGCTGGTGAACATCATTTCTGAGAAAGACTAAATGAGGAAGTGCTTAAGAACTCTCCAGAACAGAGAGTCCCCAGAGAGATACCTACTGTGAAAGAGCTGCCATTTCACAACGCCCCCGTCCCCTGCCATGTTCCATCAATGTTCATTTTCTCCTTCTGTTGGTTACAGAGCTACCAAATTCTCTCTAAGCGTTGGCTGTTCAGAATGGAGACCACATTCCCCAGCCCCCCTCGCTGGCAGGTGCCGCTGTGACTAAGTTCTGGGTGGCAGGAAGTAAATGGAAAGGCTACAGATACTTCTGAGAGTGGGGGCATGCTGTCTTCTCCTTCCTGCCTGCTGGAAGGTTGTGGCTATGAGGCTGGATTTAGAGCAGCCCAAATTTCCTGTTTCTCCCGAGTCCTCCTTAAAAGACTAAGTTGTGGTGCTGCCTAAGCAGAACAACAAAGGGGTCATTACCCAGTAAGTTTTCTGACCGAAGACAATTCACATGTTTAATTCACACCGAATTCCCCTTTCCACCTCAACTGTCATTTTTATAGAGTCTGGAATCATTCAGATCCCTGCATTTAATTTTGTTGGTAGAGACACACTCTTTTTTAGATTCTGTATCTCAGACGTACATTTATGTGCTGTATTTCCAGTTTGTCCATGGACCAAATTCTAAAGAAAATTTTAGGGAAAGCATCCTATGTACCTCTATACTGTATCTTTACAAATAATATATATAACATTTTAACTATAATTTCATAAATTTATTAATAAATTCATATATTTTATTTAATATATGAATTCCTTTCGGAAAACCTTTTTTGTTTAAGAAAAAATAAGCCGTGATAACTCTGGATTCAGGAAGAAGAACTTTTCCCCCCAAGAAATTAAGTGACATCCTTCTTTATTTGCTAACCTGTGCTTTGCATTCATGTAGGTTCAGAATAGCATTTATTACAGATGGATACAAAATTTATGCAGATGGATACAAAATTTCTATTTATTGTTTTAGATTGAAATTTTATTTTGGCTAGAGTAGATCTACCTTTTTTTTTTTTTTAAATTTGAGAGAGAAAGGGAGGAAGAGCAGGAGAGAGCATGAGCAGGGTGGGGGTCAGAGGGAGAGGGAGAAGCAGGTTTTCCCCTGCGCAGGGAATACCATGTGGGGCTGGATCCCAGGACCCCTGGGATCATAACCTGAGCTGAATACAGCTGCTTAACCGACGGAGTCACCCAGGTGCCCCATGGAGTATATCTACTTTCTTAGTTACTTTAGTAGAATACTTTTGTGTTTAAGATCTATAGAGGGGGAAAAAAAAAAAAAAACTGGGGAGAAACTCCTCCGCTGCGGAGACATAAATGCAACGTCTCTTTTTAAAACCCTTTCTGTTTAAACCTTGCTTCAGATTTCCATACACTCTGCCTTTAGGTGAAATATACATTGAGGTGAGTTGATTGCTTTAATGAGCCTGATTCTTCCTACCTATTCCCAGGGTAAATGCACACCACCCTATCATTGTGGGCAGGGCCGCCCTGCCCCACCCCCTTGCCACAAGGTCATGTGACCTGCTGTGGGCCAATCCCAAATGGGAGATTGACACGTGACAAACAGAGGCTTCAGAAGTACTTGTGTGACTGAATTATCTCACCAGGAAAAGGACATGCCTAAACCAGATTGCTAGAGGATAAGCTTTGCGAAGCCCCGCCCGAGTCCTCTGGATCTTTCCAAACAAGGCTATTTGCCTTCGGCAGAGGCACAGACTGACCTATAGCTGGAGGCAGATGAATGAGTGAACCCAGTTAAGACCCTACATTAAATAATTTTAGGTTCGGAAATGTGCTATTAACCACAGATCTCATAATCAAAGCGAACGAGGTCAAGTAAGTATGCTGTCCAGACCTCTGCCCTAGTAAACACCTGAAAACCCAATGGTGAACAGTTATGCCCTTTCCAGGTCACCAAACAAACCGAAATATTTTCAGAGACAACTTAAAGCTCTCCTACATTTTGGAATTATCTGGCTTCATCCTGAATCAAGAACTTCGCTGACAATTACTATATTATTTTAGAATAAATTTTCCATTTATTTCAGAAACACTGATGAGCCAGTATTTCAGTTTTGTACCCCTTCCTGTTATAAAAGTCGTGATATATTTGGGGGAAATGATTCTAGTACATGGAATAAGTAAATATACTGAAAACTTTCCTGACAGAGATATATTATACATATAAAAAATTCCTTGTCACCATTTGTAAAAATGTTTGTTATATTCATAGGCCTACTTCTAATAAAGGCTGCATTACTATTATATTTTCAAGTATTAGCATTTTTCTTACCACTACTCATTAATCAGAATGGCACATATTTTAAGCATTTGCCCCTCTCAAACTTGAATTATTCTGTTAATGATTTTCACTTGAGTACAGAGGCAGCCACTTGTTAAACTGCTAGCTCTCAAACTCGCACGATTCTGTATACATCAGAGTGCTTTATAAATATTCAGTGATGATGATATTTGCTTATGATATGCTCTTATCACTCATTTTGATCCCATACTAGCAAAGAACAATTTTATGCAAAATATTGGGAATCTTTTCATATTTATTTAGATTGTGGGACTCTTTTTTTTTTTTTTTAAGATTTTATTTACTTATTTGATAGAGACACAGTGAGAGAGGGAACTCAAGCAGGAGGAGTGACAGAGGGAGAAGCAGGCTGCCCACCAAGCAGGGAGTCTGATGTGGGGCCTGATCCCAGGACCCTGGGATCACAACCTGAGCCGAAGGCAGATGCTGAATGAGTGAGCCACCCAGGCGCCCCAGACTGTGGGATTCTAAATGGACAGAAGTTTTTGGAATAATTATAAAACAAAGTCATCGATTCTTTGAAGATTTGTATTTACTAACACATGACATCTAGAGATGTGTTTTTGGCTTCAAGAGAACCCAATCGTAGAACTACCATACTCATTTTGGAAATTATTTTATCTTACAATCTTTTGGTTGTAAAGTTCTCTATGCCTACATCTTGCTGCCTACCAAGGAAACCGGTCTTAATTTAACTCTTTTTAATTTCAAGGATATGCCTTTTTTATAGTGCTCTAAGCTTTGTAGAAAAGATCAGATTCAACCTACCCAACCCTATTCATAGTTTAAAAATATTCTCTCTCCTCCCTCTCCTTTCCCAGCAGAACTTCCTGTGATGATTGAATGTTCTATATGCTTTCCAAGATGGTAGCCACAAGCCACATGTGGCTACTGAGCACTTGAAATACAGCTCGTGTGAGTGTAGAAGTAAATTTTAAAATAAATTAACTTTTAAAAGTTTAAATTTAAACTTAAATAGTGACATGTGGATACCGTTCTGGATATTGGACAATGCTGTTCTGGAGAAGTAGAAGACTAATCTGTGATGCCTGGCCTTGTAGGGCAGCTGCTGCTTTTTCATTGATGGATGTCATTTAGGAGGTCACACACCCAAATTATTGCAAGGTGAGCGTCCTGCTTTTGCTTTGGGGCTCCACATCTTCCTGCTGGCACCAAGCATTTTTTCCTGGGTTTTGTTTGTTTGTTTGTTTGTAGTAGTATAATGGGAAAGAGTTTATCCTGAAGACTCCTGAAACTAACGTTTGTGAAGGGCCCATTAAAAAGAAAAATAAAAAAGAATATGGAGAAGATTTGGTGGGCGTATACATGCTATCAATTCTCACACATATAAACATGCGTGCCCTCGCCTTTTTAGACACATGTGTGTGCATGCCAAGTGCACTTTCTGTCTGAAGGAAAATGGGCAAGGTATATGCAGAAAGAAGTTAGGTGTGAGGGTATCTTACCTTGGCCACTGGTACTACCACTCAAGGACCTTGAAGTACTTGCCTAATCACCAGAAGGTAAGTATAATAAATTAGTGGCAAAGGAAGTACGATTTCTCATTGTTGAGTCCTTACTAGTCAAGAATTGTTTTCCCTTAGAAAGAATCATCTTTTGCTTCTGCTGGAGCCTCTTTCCAGCAGAAGAATTATCCTTATTCCCAACCACTATACCCATTCCTGAGCATTTCTCCTCATCATTAGGTTTGACATAAAACATGTTTAGGACATCTTTTTGAAGAAATCTCTGGCTGCCTCAGGATTGTCTCTGGACCTAAAATTAAGGTAGATCATTATTCTGAATTCCCAGTGTCTTTAAGACATTTTCATTGTATTGCTTTTACTTGCAAGTTTTTGTGCTGTGGTGAATTTCTTCCCCCTTGAGAGTAGATTGTGGCTTTATCCATTAAATAACCCTTCCCCCCAACATATTTCTTTTATGCCATGGGATTCAGACAGTCTCCTAGATTTTGAGAACTTTGGACCATATGCCTTTTTCTTGCCCATAATTCTGTTCACCCAGCATGGACTCCTAAGACCTGCCTTCCAAAAGAGGCACTTTCCTTTATTGTAGGAAGAAGTAACAAAGACAAATAACTAATGACTTATTTTTTTTTGCACAATTATTAATATATACTCTCCTTCAAACACTATCAATTAATATATTGCCTCACTATGGTGAAAATAAAATATAAAGTCATCAACTCAAGTTCCCATATAATTTCACTAAATAAATCCTTAAGACTACTAAATCCCCACCCTCTACTTTCTTTACTTTAGTTATGTGGAGGTACACAGTGTAATCAATTTACCCTAGGAGTAAGCTACACAGTTAGCAAGTAAAACAAGAAAAAACTAGAAAAACAAACAAAAGCAAGAAAAAAAGGCAAGAAATACAAACAAAAAGTCAGTTAATAGAAGAGTTTTGGAAACTTACATCCTTGCAACTTTAGAAGCTACCTATAAACTGAAAGGCTCAAAGTCAGATTCTTTTTTTTTTTTTTTTTTTTTGGTCAAATTGGTCTCCTAGGTATATGTTTATGCAAGGCAAAGTTAGGTGGATTGGAAAGTAGCAAAAGATAAACAAAAAATTATAAGTATTTTGAGAATGCAAGCTAATAACTGAGTAGTTTTTAATGTTTAGATACCAAGACTTATGGAGAACTGATTTCATCCAAATAAGTAAAAGGCTCATGGTGATTTAATAACTCATAAAATCCCTTTATATCAACAGACAGTGCATGCTAGTTACCTGTATTTCTTTAAAATCTGGAAGCCTTCCTCCCTCTCTTCCTTCCATAGTACCTTGACCTTCATTAGGTGTGACCAGAGGCAGAGAATCCGCAACGATTTACACACAGAGAATAAGTACCAGGGGAACTGCCTGTATGTCAGGCTCCAGGTAAAAGAGAATTCCATGGTTCATTCAATAAACATTTAGGTGCCTGCTTTTAACCAGACTCTGAGGATACAGTGAAAACAAGACAGAAATGCCCCCAGGACTCAGGGTTGCTCACAACCTGATATAGGAGTGCTGTGGCCAATGTCATTGGGGAAATAATTAGTTGAGATGAGTGCTTAAAAATGAAAGCAATACTAGATGAAATTCTTTGTGTGAGTTTATTTGTCCTGTTTCATTAATCTGTGGAATTCAGCTGGGGACCCACCTCCCCCATTTGGGCTGTATTATGAGAAGGACACCACCCACACGGCCTTTTTTAAGACTTGGACTTCTGTTACAGCCTTTGCAATTTTCATGATGCTTTCCCCAAATCCATGCCCAACAGCAGAATCCTCTGCTTCCTACAGACATGCAGGTCGTTCCTTAGCATCTCCACGTACCAAGCAACCTATGCACCTGTCAGACTTACCCAGTGACCTAATGGTCCTGGTTTGCCTGAAACTATCCCTGGTTTTGGCTCTGAAAATCTCACATCCTAGGAAACTGTTCCTGCACAGGCAAACCTAGATAGGATCCAACCTAGGCCTATGTGGCTCTCACCAAGCCTTGTTAGCACAGTTTGCTCCATGAACAACAGGAAAGTCTTTCCTTTCTTCCTATTTCAGAGGCAATACAGTATTTTTATACTTTCTTATCTTCTTCATGTACAACCAGCACATGGTTTTCTTTTCTTTTATCCCCAATTCCCTTTGTCTAGAATCCTTCCGGTGGCTTAAACAGACTCCAGCAAAGCACCCATGTGAAAGCCTTTAAGTAAGAAATAGGAACGCAGTGTCTTACCATCTCTCGACATTCCTAGGGCAAGACACTTTTGCAGTCGGCAGTGCTGGCAACGGTTTCTGTTGGTTCTGTCGATTAAACAGTTTCTCTGCCGTGGGCAGGAGTAAGAGGCATTGTTTTGTTGGCTCCTCCTAAAGAATCCCTAGAAGCAAAAAGAGAATGGGAGGGAGGTGGATCTATAAGAAGGAAAATGGAGAAAATTAACATATACCTTTGCTACGTTTTCTACAGTGACTGGAACTGGGTTTAAGTAAAAAAAAAAAAAAAAATTTTTTTGGGACACTTCTCCTTGGTTAGCTTACAGATGTTTGCACTGGGGAAATGTGTACTATCTGCAGAGAGATGAAGGTGTCTTTCATTCATTCATTTAATCAGTGTTTACTTAAGACGTCTGTGACCTGGACGGATCTCTGCAAAGAAAACCAGAACATAGCTCCTTCCTTCAAAGAGGAGGGCGTGGGGAAGGAGTGGCAAAGGACAGCGTGATTGCCAAGCCGAATGCGACAAAACACGAGGGGGACAGTAATGCAACCTTACAGCAAGTGCAAGGGGGCGGGGAAAAGAACTTGGGCTGTTGGTCGCAATAGCTGTACTGAGGAGGGTGGGCCCAGTGTGTACCATCACCTTCCTATAGTTCCTAAGATGCACACTCACCTATTTGAAAAATTTTAAATTTGGCCAGAATGCATCTGGAAGGTTGTTTTTTTTAATATTAGTGATGTCCCTTATAATTAACCTCATCTCTAAATAAAGGAAATATGGTATATACATTGTTCACTAAAAATCAGCAAAAATAAAAGCTGAACACATGCTCTTTGCTTGGCCTCAGGCTCGGGAGATGTAGGAGGTTTTCCTACAAGTAAGTCTGGGTCTTTCTGGTACAAACGTAACTGCCATGGACTGTACATAACCCTTCTAGATAAATCCACAGCTGAGTTAATCATTTAAAAATTCTTTGGATACCCTTGCCTTAATTAGAAAACCCTACAGGGGAAAATCTGTGTTTCCTTAGTTATCAACAGCAGGATAGAGCAGGGCTGGGTCTACAGTCACAGCTAGTGAGGCACCCATCTTGGCCATAAAATTTAAGAGGAGCCAAAAAACTTGTTAATCAGGATAAGTAATATTTTAACACAATATATTGAGAATCAACATAAATGCAAAACACCCCAACAAGTTCAAAGAGGATCAAGATTATCGATTTTCTTTCAGTTTGGGGCTCTCCTACAGCGTGGCCTGGCACGTGGAGAGAGCTCGGCCACTCTTGTGAGGAACTTCAGAAATAGATGTGTGGTGCGTATCTTTTTAGAGAGTAAAAATGCCAACCAGTTTTGTGTTTAAGCTCCAAGTCATTCAAAACAAGGACGTCTTTGGTGCCCACAGGCCCACGTGTATTGCTTACATAATGGACCAGTGATGGCAGAAGGAGCTATCTAATTGTCTAGTTCGAATGAATTCATGGAGCCTTTAAAATGGAGCTCACATCCAATCCCCAGGGATCGAAATGATGTACTCCCTACACAAATGGCTCCTGACATACAATGGTTCAATTTATGATGTTTTGACTTTACATGTGGAGCGAAAGCAGTGCGCGTTCAGTAGAAACCATACTTTGAATTTGGATCTTTTCCCAGGCTAGTGAGAGGCAGTATGGTGCTCTCTTGTCATGCTGGGCAGGGCTGTAGCCCCAGCTCCCAGTCAGCCTGGCAATCACGAGGGTCAACAATCCCCTATACTCACAGCCATTCTGGTTTTCACTTTCAGTATGTTATTCAATAAATTACATAAGATATTTGACACTTTATTATAAAGTGGGCTTTGTGACTTTACCCAACTATAAGCTAATGTAAGTGTTCTGGGCACACTTAAGGTGGGTGATGCTAAGCCTCGATGTTTGGTAGGTTAAGTGTATTAAATGCATTTTTGACTTCAGGTATTTTCAACTCACCCTGAGTTTGTTAGGGACATAACCCCTATGCAGGTCAAGGAAGATATATACCATCAAAGCAGTCAGAAGCCATAACTTCGGCCCATCAGTCTTGATAAAAGAGGACTTTGAATTTATATTTTAAGAAAGCATTGGTGGTTTTTATCTTTGGATGCTTTAGTGCCACTTAGCAAAAGAGCTGACAGAGAAGACTTTTGAAGTCATAGCCACAGTCCTAATTTAAGGCCAATTTGACATTAATTATGAGGCATTTCTTGCTTATCTGTTGTTCATTATTGCAAATGAGGTCTTTGGCATAAAAAAGAGATTCTGTTTCAAGTTTTATTGAATGAGGAGGGATTTGAATAAGTGTACAAGCTGAATTGATGTTATTTGAAATGGGCTGTTTATGTTGACTCAAGAACCATATTATGAAAATTCAGAGGTTGATAGTGAACGTACTGATTCCGACATCTTATTCTGAGCAGAGTTTCTTGAGTTTTCTATTTGAAGAAAGATGCAGCAGATTGACACATGTGGGTTTTCCCAGGACATAAAAAAAAAAAGTAGTGTCATGTACAATGTCATTCTGGCTACACCTTTAGAATATGGTTAGAATATGGTTCTGAATGGCAATGTAGTTTCTAGTATTGGATCTTTTCCCTTTAAACAGAAAAGATGACAGGAACCTACACACTTGTTTCTGGCTATTGACCTGTTCGAATATCTTTGTTTCAGAGTCAAGTCTTCTGGAAATTACTGTTTAAGATGTTTTGCTTTTTAACATGAGCATACACTCATATTTTGAAATCGGGTGTTTTCTTAATAGAGCTTATATGTTGAAACAAAAAACATCCACACTTTGACACTGGTTAAAAAAAAAAAAAAATGTATGTGGTGGATACTTTGTAAACCAGACCAGAGGCCTTAACATTGCATAATAAATCAAAACACAGTGGTGGGACTGCTTTCCCTGGAGGGTTCAGATTCTTAAATTGTTAATGTTAGGAAGAAAACTATTTGTCTAAGGAGAATAAAAAAATCGCTGATTTGTAATTTTGCTTGTTTCTTCTGATGAGCTGGAAACAACTGCATTAAGTTGGGTAACACACAGTTCTCAGCTGTAGGTCTGCAGAGGACCAGAACGCAGCCAGCGCAAGTCTCAGGCCCTTCAAATAGGGATGATCACTCACCACTTTGAAAGCAGGTCAGTGTATCGACAGGTTAGTTACATTTATGTTATTCTCCCCTCTCTGTCCTTTTCCCACTTTATTTTCATTTATTTCTTTTTCTTTTCTTCGTCCCAGTTTCAGTTCCAGGAATCATACATTTTTGAGACTATTATGAAGACATGGCCAGTTTTTCACATACCACGACTATCTGACCGTTACGGTGAGTTTCATTTCACATGTTTTTGAGTCTGTTAAGATTAAGGCTTGTTGTTAGAATCTATGGTTGTGGTACATCTCCTTCAGTCTACAGATTTAAAAAAACTTTTTTTTAATTTTTTAAGTCATCTTTCTACCCAACGTGGGGCTCGAGCTCAAAACCTTGAGATCAAGAGTCATGTACTCCACCGACTGAGCCAGCCAGGGGCCCCTGTCTACCGATCTTCAATTAATTAATGAGTCGCTCTGCTTCCATCTTTGATCAAAAATATGATTGCTTTTGCCAATAACTTTGCAACATGTCATTTTTCACTTGCAGAGTGTAGCTACATTTTCTGTGTTCTGGTGACACTTTGCCCTTTGAAATTAGGTGTGGAATTGTTTTTTTATTTCCTCCGTGGTGTTTTGCCTCTCATTCCTACCCCCCCTTCTAAGGAAGAATTTAAAAAAACTTACTGTGAACTTTCAAGTTTCTCTTATTTCAGATTAGGTCTGTGTTAACTGTGATTTTCAACTTTGTATTTTGAGAGCAACTTGCTCATAGGAATTTGTCTTTTGAAGGGTTGGTTCCATCTCTCCTTGGAGAAGAACACTAGATTGAGAATAAAAATCCTGTGTTTTTGGCCATACTCTGTCACTAACTAGATCAGTGACATTGGCCTAATGGCATGATCTTGTTTATACCTCACTCACTGAAAAATGAGGAGGTTGGGGCAGATAATTTTTAACTAATTTAGAGTCTGGTATACTTCTGACAGTCTATGCTTCTACTTTTATTTTTCTGGAATGTGAGAATAAAAGATGGTCCTGTGCATACTGCAACTGTTACCTGTGACTTCTTTCTCAAGCAGATTAATAAATCTAGGCCATTGGCTTGCAATCTTTAACCTTTAGTAGTTTCACCTAGTAATCAACACCCTTGAGTTTACTAAAGACAGTACTGTTAAAACAGGAAGAGGCTGTATTTCTATCTGTAAATGTGACTAAGTCAAGCTTTTAAAATCCATTTTTAAAAATCCATTTTTAAGTAGCTGCTGACCAGGTATGCAACCGCGAAAAAGCTGGAAGGCCAAAAAACAGAAAACCAACCCAGCCACACACCAAGCAGAAGCTCCCATGGGTCAGCAGCAAGCACAAGCACCCTTCAGTCCTTTTTGAAAAGATGTCACCACGCGCATGGGGAGGTACACCGATGCCTGAGGCAAACACGATGCCTGGCCAGTGCTGTGTTCAAGCCCCCTACCTTGCAGCCTTCACACGTGATCACTCCGTAGTGGATCCCAGAGGACTTATCGCCACAAATTTTGCATGGTATCACTTCAATTTGTGCTGAAAGGGGAAAAGACACATTTTGAGTTTCATCCTTTTGCTCTCCTGTCTCCTTCCCCACCTCTTCCCAGCATGACTTTAGGATTTGAGGACGCTGGGGTGGGGTCGCCCACCACTCCTGGAGAGAAAGGACAGTCATCTACCACCGTTTGCTTTGTTTTTCTAAAACTGAAATATATAAGCAGGGATCAGAAGTTTTCTAAACTCTTAGTTCACTGCTTCCTCTTTTTTAAGCTTGACCTGGTTACTAAGTTGACTCAAAAATCCCTTGAACCTGTGGCTTTGGTTCTCTTATTTTGCACTTCAAACACGAGGTCACTGAGAGCTATCCCATGCCTCATTTCAACAGCATTTTAAATAAGTAAATAAAGCAAAACTGGAAGGGATGGTGGTGGCTTTATACATGATGTGGCTGGATGTTTACTGGTGAAAATGTCAACGGAGACAATATGTATTGATCATACTCCACATGACCACGAAACTAATAAAAGTTATCGACACAAGATATTATAAATTAAGGACACAAATAATTTCACTAATACAAAAAAATTAATCCATGGAGAAATCAGGGGAAAATGATAAAAACAGGTGGCTACTATGACTTTAATATACACAAAGTAATTTCATGGGGATGAAGATATCTGGGCTGAGTTTGAAGATTGTGTACGATGAGGTTAGGCCGATGTGAAGGGCAAAGGGCATTTCTGCCAGCAGAATGGAACAGAAGAGATCTGGAGTGACAGTGCCTCATGATCATTGACAATGGCTCACAGACAACTCAGCTCTACTGGAAACGTGGGCCATGTGGTTGGGTAGAGGGAGTGATAGGAGATTATGGAGTTCCTGGGAGTTAGTAGAGGAATTTTCACCTGATGCCACTGGCCATAAGGATTCAAGGAAGGGAATAGGGTGAAGACATGTTGGAAGTGGTGGTTTGGGTCCTTCAGAAGGGTGGGTTCAGCCAGTTGAACAAAATGAAGCAGAAGACCAATTCAAAGGCTATTCCAAAGCTGGTGTTAGGAGATCAAAGTATGGATTACATCAGTGGCAGGAGAAAGGGAGAGGAAGAAGCAAATAGGAATTTCAATTGGGATCAACAGAAGAAAGGACACAGAGGTGGAGACTGATGGAGAATCAAAGGTGACTTCAGCTTCACCCTTGAGGGTCAGGTTCAACAGCAGGTTTGACAGAAATGGGGCTGCTGGTAAGGCAACTACTTTATGGAATGTGGTGGAGCATGGGATTTCCATCTCGCCTGTGGGCACAGGTAGGCACCTGTAGATGGAAACTTGTGGAAAGATGATTTTAAGGCATTGAGGTTATGGATGAATCCATGAGATAAACTTTATTTAGAATATAGTAATTCCTATGTCTCTGGTAGTATTCTAAGTGCTGTTAAAATTGTACACACCAGGAAGAGCTGCTATTCCTGTTCCCAATTTAAAATAATTATGCAAAATATGCCTCAAAATGCTTTGTACATCAATCTGCCATTTGGATGCTTTTCTACAGTTTCTCACCCTGGAATATACAAAACAGATAAATGTAAGACATAACCCTCTTTCTCTTATTGTTTTGCATTTTTTAAAAAGAGAATACTTAGCTTTAGGAGAGTGTATTCAATTTTTTGAAACCAAGTATTTCATGGTAAGTTCAAGTCATCTTTATGAGCAAAAAATTCAGCGTTATGGCCCTATTTTTCGTATGAGAAAACTGAGGATCGAAGTGGTTAATGATGCCCGTGAGCTGCTTTGGGAGATGGCAACTAGAAATTAGCCAGCTTTCCCAACACTTTGTTCAGTAACCCTTTCCCTCCCTACCTCAGGTTTCGGACATGAATACATGTAATATACAATATAATTCCTATATTAGTCCAATAGCACCAGCCAGAGATAATGATAAAAACATCAGGAGATGAGACAAAGTCAACTAAAACAGTTATGAGCCTAAGTATATTAGTTCTGTTCCTTTAGCTTTCAAATGAGATGAACTGGTAATTGTTTTCAAGGTTTTGTGATGGGGGAAAAATGTGAGAGTTGATGTAATTCTATTCTCTTTTCCTGGATTCCTGTCCTTAATCTGTTACTGATTGGGTCCACGGCCAAGACCAAATTCTTGTTCTTTGGTTTATCAAGTTTAGCTGACAAACGTCATAGATTGGTGAGGATTAAATGAGATATTTTATGTGAAGTGCCTTGCAAAGAGTAAAGAACTACAAAATGTCAGTCTTCATCAGCATCAGAACTATTGTTAGCTGGTATTTCTAATGCTATTGGACAAGAATTATGACAGACCACGTTATTATTCCTCTATTACAAAATCTTATTTAAGAAACTCAAGAGTGACACTATACATTATTTGTACTTTTTTTTTTAAGTGATAACCTTTCAAACAGGGGATTCTTTATAATGATTACAAAACTGACTAAAAATAACAGGTATCCGCTGTACAGTTGTTAGGCGTCTATGATATTAAGTCAGAGGCACTCTTTGCATAAATTACTCCCCAGGGAGTAACTTACACGTGGGGAGAATCTGCTTCAATAAGTTCTTAATTATAAAATGATCTAACTCTAAAGGAAATGAAAATAGAGGTAATTTGCCCCCCAGGGTGTGAGAAGATGTTTTTGAAAGCCACAAAGGTTATCTTATACAACTTGGAAAATACAAATGGGAGAAGGAATGATTCGATAGAGCATCTGCATATTTATACATATTTATTATCCCAGCTCAACGTGTAATCCTGAAGAACCATAAACATTTTAACAGTATTTTTTAAGAGAAAGAAAAGGGCATATGTGTGTTGCTATATGTAGGAAGGCATTATCAACTGGAAACCAAGGACTGTTTTTACCTATCATGGCAGAACAGGTCATCTGAGGCATATTATAGGTAAAGATAAATTTAAATAATTTAAAGGACTAATCCTATTCCTTTGCCTTCGTTTAAAATAAACTGCTTCTGTGCTACAACATCACAACTCGTCCTATGCATTTTATAAAGCACGTCTTCAAGGCAGAGAATTTTGGACACTGATTAGGACAACGAGGACGTTACTGCTCCAATGGACACTTCTAAACGTCCTGCCAGTACTCCAGCCACGGTCTGGTAGGCAGTTATCTTGCAGTGAACGCAGATCTGCGGACATGCTATTTATCACGGGTCCAAGCTGAACATCCAGGGAGGATGTGGTGGCTTGGACCACACCAGCTGTAACAGTGAAGGCGCTCTAAGGTAACTGAAGGGGGAGTTCAACTGTCCTGCTTTTGTGCGACTCATGGATTAATTCAACAATAGTGTTCTCTGAGAGACAAACACAGAGGAGCCGCGATGCCCTGAGAGACGGCTTGAGATGTGCTCATTTCACAGTTTCCCCATTTCTTATATCTTCTGCTCACTTCTATTTTCCTACTGGCAACCCTCTGTGAAGACTTAAGTTAACATTTTATTTACCAACTAGATCTTTTTGTTATAAAAGCAATCCTAGATAGTATTTCGGAAATGATATTCATACAATATCAAAGACTATCATGAAAGATTTGAAAGAACTTGATGTTTTACCTTATAAAAGATCACATTAGGAAGTACAATTAGTTTAATACTCCCTGATTTGGCAGGCAGGTCCTATTCGATAATTATCAACTAGTCACAGTTGGTCTCTTCTTTGAAGATGGCAGTTCTCTCTTCTCCCCCTGTACCCGGTACCTCCTGAAGGCTCTCCCTTGCTTAGAGCCCCTTACTACAGCAGCGCATGAAGTCACCGTGTGTTCAGTGCTTCCTGAGGATCAAAATGTACATATCTTTTGTTCTGCTCCCTCAGAACCCCCCGCTGCTGAAGGCAGGTGTGAAGTTAGATTAACTAATCCAGGCGAATGCATGCACTAGGAAATGCATCACTTTGATGCATCAAAATACCTTCATTCTTAAAAGAATCCACCAGGCACGGTAGTAAGAGTGGACTGTTCAGGTACTGTCTGGTTGAAGGAAACTGCGGATGTTCTTGTGGCACTCAATCCCCACTCCAACTCCTACAACTCAACCTGGCCATTTTTATCATCAGGGCATTTTAAGTCCATGGAGGAAAGTGTCCGAGTTAAAACAACAACAACAACAACAAAAATATATATATATATATATTATTTATTTGGCAGAGAGGGAGAGAGAGCACAAGTAGGGGGAATGACCAGCAGAGGGAGAGGGAGAACCAGGGTCCCCGCTCAGCAGAGTGCTCACCATGGGGCTTGATCCCAGAACCCTAGGATCATGACCTGAGCCAAAGACAGATGCTTAACTGACTGAGCCACCCAGGTGCCTCAGGACTTTAAAAAAAAAAAAAAAATTTTCTACTGAGACCAAAGATCATTTGTATGACTCCTAAAAGCAGTAGTCCTAATTTTCTTTCTTTCAGTACAACCAAGAGATTCCACATATTCCCTTTTAAGCAGGGGTGCCTGGGTGGCTCAGTTGGTTAAGTATTTGCCTTAAGCTCAGGTCATGATCTCAGGGTCCAGGGATCAAACCCCACATCAGCTCCCTGCTCAGGGGAGAATCTGCTCTTCTCTTCCTCCTCCTTCTCTCTCTCTCTCTCTCATAAATAAAATCTTAAAAAAAAAAAAAAAAAAGGCTTTAAGCAATACAGATTTCCCATGTTTGGCGTGAGGAGAAGTAATCAGAATCTTATGATTGGGGTGGATATATATTTTGGAAGAGATCCGCAAGTGATTCTGCCACAGTGAGGCTCCCTCCCATTGAGGATTAAATAAATAAAGGGGGGCTGGGGCAGAGAGAGAGGGAGAATCTCAAGCAGACGACCCACTGAGAGTGAAGCCAGGGTCAGGGCTCGATCCCAGGACCCTGAGATCATGATCTGAGGTGAAATTAAGAGTTGGATGCCCAGTGGACTGAGCCACCCAGGCACCCCCATTTTTCTTTTCCTGAAGGGAAATAAGAAACATCTGCCCCATCAACAATAACTTCCATTCCTGGATACTGGGTTTACCCCTCAGTTTCGGTTTCCCAGAATTTTAGTTATGCTAAAAGTGGGCAGAGCAGGAAAAACTCTTACTGTCAGAGTGAAGCAAAATTTGCACATACAAAACTTCCAATAAGGTTGACTATTTTGGTTAAAATTCCTTTTGCACATGGTCTCAGTAGTTGTGTAAGTTGCGGCTCACCTACTGTTTGTGGCAAGTCCTAATTAAAATCCCTGTTCGTAGTCCCTCCCTCTCTCACTGGCAGACTGGTAAGTTTCTACCTCTATCGGGCATACAATCTTCTGATGTCACAGAAGAGCAAACCTACAGGATAAAGCGAGTATTTCTAAGATCTGGTTTCAGTGCAACTCTGATTTATCAGAAAAGAGCGGAAGTGCGGAAAAATGAGACCCTTAGGAAAAAAGCAGAAGTCTTTGAGCTTTTATATCACGCTATGTGGTGACTCTAAAAGATTCCTGACATCGGATCAGGTCTGCGTTCACGTGTGTCTCAACGGGGCGCACAGCATCTTTAATCCCAGCTTCCTGCTTAAATACGAAAACCAGTGCATGCAACTCAGTACACTCTAATTCCTACGAGAATTCCTCTAATTCCTCTATCAGCATTTGGGATCTCCCTTTCTTCTTCAACTTTCCTCTGTAATATTCTGGGTGGTAGACTGTGTGAACCTTTGGTTCCATTCAGTTTAGACAGACAGCTTCTGAATGACCTGCAGGTAACATTTATTTTTATATTATTATATCCCATACGTCACTAGGAACAAGATTAAGAAAAAATTGCTATCATATGAGAATGGCAGAAAATGATTTTTTTCAAAGGCCTGATTTATAGGATTATCATGAAGGGCGTTGATTTATCTTCCAGAGGAACACTGAGCCCCAAAGAGTTGCTTGCTGACTCTAACTCCTCAATAGACCGAAACAACAGAGAACGAGAATGAGACCAACAAAGGACAGTAGCAGCAATTAGTATCATCATCAATAGCAATTACTGAGAGTAAGTTAAATATCCCCCTTGGAAGTCGTAGTGGTTTTAAACTCATTATTTATGAATTGGTTCCCATTAGCTACATCTTATCCTATCAGAGTTTTAATTACAACAAGATAATGTGTGTGTAGGATCTGACATCATTCAGGATAAAAAAGTCATGTCTTTGGTGACCACCCACAGTGTGGTCTGCACACCAGTGGCACCGGCACGACCTGGGGGCATGTCAGAAATGCCTCGAATCAAGACTTTCCCAAGACCAACTGAATCAGAATTTGCTTTTTAACAAGCTGCCTAGGACAGCATTCAGGTTTAAGAACTGCCCAGTGATGTCCAGGCAATTACAGCTGTAGCTATTCTGAGAACTAATGGAATTTTTAATTTCTCTGGCATTAAGGGAAATAAAAAAGTTTATGGCACTCAGGAAAAGGAGTTTCTACTGTTGTCTGTTAGGTATATCTCTTTTGTTCAAAAGGCAGGAGGAAGGACACTCAAAGAATTTGTTACAAAAAACCCTTGTCATTAATTGACAAGGCAGAAGAAAGAGAAGCCAGTGTATGACCAGAAACATCTTGCATTACTGTAATTAACACTCGGTGTACTGGGTTTCCTTTACAGATTTTAACGATTATCAGCTGGGTCTACATCTCTTCACACTGTAACCCTGTGTGGTAGTATGTCCCCCCGCTGCTTTCTGCAGACCTGTTTTTGGGGTCTGACCACTACTAGCTCACTCACTGGATGCTCTTCAAAAAAAGCCTTTTAAGGAGATTTTAAAAAGTAGTTTTTCTATTTTAAATTTTTAATCACACAAAGTTTACTCCATTTTGGTGGAGATAAGGAGGTCAAACAACATTTGCAAAGAGATGAGCTCATTTCAGCTCTCTGTGGTAATCCTGGAGAGGATACGTTCAGAAGACTACCCCATCTGGAGGAGACATATTCACTAACACAGAGCTCAGTAGTCATGATGGTTTCTCACTGCATTCCTCCCATCCATCATCACGCTGTCCTGAGCCCTATGATCAAAGTGTGGTCCCTCACCAGCTCACTAGAAATTCAGGCCTTAGGGGCACCTGGGTGGCTCAGTTGGTTGAGCGACTGCCTTCGGCTCAGGTCATGATCCCAGAATCCAGGGATCGAGCCTGCATCGGGCTCCCAGCTCCATGAGGAGTCTGCTTCTCCCTCTGACCTTCTCCCCTGTCATTCTCTCTCTCACTCTCTATCAAATAAATAAAATCTTTAAAAAAAAAAGGGGGGGGCGCCTGGGTGGCTCAGTGGGTTGAGCTGCTGCCTTTGGCTCGGGTCACGGTCTCAGGGTCCTGGGATGGAGTCCCGCATCGGGCTCTCTGCTCAGCGGGGAGCCTGCTTCCTCCTCCCTCTCTCTCTGCCTGCCTCTCTGCCTACTTGTGATCTCTGTCAAATAAATAAATAAAATCTTAAAAAAAAAAAAAACTTAAAAAAATAAAAAAAGAAATTCAGGCCTTAGTTTCTACCTTGGACCAAGATAATCAGAATCTGCATTGTAACAATGTTTCTGTGATTCATACTCACAGTGAAATTTGAGAAGTCCTGGAAGAAAGAAGGAGAAGGTATTCTATAATTTAACTCTCAGAGTGTCTACCCCTAAACCACAACTCCATGTGAGGAAACTTTCATCTAAAAAAAAAAAAAAAAAAGACATGGGGCACCCAGCTGGCTTAATCGGAAGAGCATGTGACTCCTGATATCAGGCTCATGAACTTGATTCCCACATGGGAGTATAGAAATTACTTAAATAAATTTTAAAAACTTAAAAGGAGACGTGTATTCTTGAGAGCTAATTTTTTTCAGTTATAAAAAGAAGAAAACAGCGATTATTTTGCTTCAGTGAAAAACCAGTCTCTCTGTGGTTCCTTCTTTTGTTTCTGAGCCTCTTTCTCTAGTCTTCATTTAGCTGAAATCTTCAACAGAAAGCTCATGTTTATGCAGCACCCCCTTCACTGAAGGAGAACAGGAATGGAGAACTCCACACACCAAAGTCACACACAGATGACTCAGAGAGAACAGGCAGACTTCATTCCCTTGATAAAAATTCAAAAACAGCAAAACCCCCTCTTTCTGGGAGATGAAAAAATATAGCTTTTCTTTGTTAAATATCAAATTGCATTAAGACAGACAAATTACAGACAGGAAAAAAATATTAGAAAACAAGAATGTGACCGAGGGCTTCTAACCAAAATATTCAAAGAGTTTTCAAAATTAAAAAAAAAAAAGGGCAAAAGACCAGAAAAAACACCACAGCAATGATGTATGGTTGGCAAATCAGCATATGAGGAGATGTTCAATGTTGTATGTCATTAGGGAATTAGAAATTAAAACAACCTTGTGATGCCACTACACACTTACCAGAATGATTAAAATCTAAAAAACAAAACAAAATAATAATATCAAATGCTGGCAAGGATGCAGAGCAAAAGGAATGCTTATTTGTTGCTGGTGGGAATGCGAAATGGGACAGCAGCTTTGGAAGGAAGTTTAGCAGTTTCTTATAAAACTACATGGTCTGGCCATATGACCCAGCAACTGAATTGGCAACCTACATCCACACAAAAACCTTTGCATTAATTTTGCTGGCCACTTTATTCATACTTGCCCCACAAAAGAGATACTCTTTAATAGGTGAGTGGATAAACCAACTACATTGCATCCAGACAAGGAATATCATTCAGTGATTAAAAAGAAGGGAGCTGGGGCGCCTGGGTGGCTCAGTGGGTTAAAGCCTCTGCCTTCGGCTCAGGTCATGATCTCAGGGTCCTAAGATCGAGCCCCGCATCTGGCTCTCTGCTCAGCAGGGAGCCTGCTTCCCCTCTCTCTCTCTGCCTGCCTCTGCCTACTTGTGGTCTCTGTCTGTCAAATAAATAAATAAAATCTTAAAAAAAAAAAAAAAAAAAAGAAGGGAGCTATGAAGCCATGAAAAGACATGGAAGAATCACATAGGCATAAGGTAAGTGAAAGAAGGCAGTGTAATTCCAACCATATTACATTTTGAAAAAGGCAAAATAGAGACAGTAAGAAAACAAAAACATCAGTGCTTGCCACAGATTCAGGGGAAGGAAGGGAATATAAATAGGTGAAACAAAGAATTGTTAGGTTAGTGAAATTATTGTGCATGGTATAATGATGCATAAATATCTATCCATTGGTCAACACCCATAGAATGATACAACATAGAGTAAACCTGATATAAAGTATGGACTGTAGTTAATAATGGATCAGTATGGGCTGCCCCAACTTTTTACTAAACATGCCTCCAGATGCAAGGGACACAAAAGCAAAAATGAACCATTGGGGTTCAAGATAAAAAACCTTCTGCACAGTGGAGGAAACAATCAACAAAACTAAAAGACAACCTACAGAATGGTAGAAGATATTTGCAAATGACATATCAGATTAAGGGCTAGTATCCAAAATCTATAAGGAACTTCTCAAACTCAACACTCCAAAAATAAAAAAAAATCCAGTCAAGAAATGGGAAGAAGGTATGAACAGATACGAACAGAAACTTCTTCAGAGAAGACATACAAATGAAAAAAAAAAAAAGACATACAAATGGCTAGTAGACACATGAAAAAATGCTTAAATCACTCATCATCAGGAAAATACAAGTCAAAACCACAGTGAGAGACCACCGGTCATAATGGCTAAAATTAACAGCTCAGGAAACAACAGATATTGGTGAGGATGAAGAGAAAGGGGAGTCCTTTTACACTGTTGGTTGGAATGCAAACTGGTACAGCCACTCTGGAAAACAGTACGGCGGGTCCTCAAAAATTTAAAAATAGAGCTACCCTATGTAGTAATATTACATAATATATAATTACCCTATGTAGTGGTTGTGCATAATATGGAATATTATTACATAATATTTCATAATTATGTAATAGTGCATACTTAATATGCACTATTAGGTATTTATCCTAAGGATACAAAAATAGTGATTCAAAGGGGTACCGGTACACCAGTGTTTACAGCAGCAATGTCCAACAGCCAAACGATGGAAGGTGTCCACTGAGAGATGAATGGATAAAGAAGATGAGGTGTATATGTATGTATGTATTTAGGTGTATAGATATATATATAGATCTTTATACACACACACATACACACACACACACACAATGGAATAAAACCCAGCCATCAAGAAGAATGAAATCTTGCCATTTATAACGATGTGGATGGAGCTAGAGTGTATTATTCTAAGCAAAGTAAGTCAGTCAGAGAAAGACAAATACCATATGATTTCACTCATATGTGGAACTTAAGAAACAAAACTTATGTATATAGGGTAAAGGAAGGAAAAAATAGAGTAAGATAAAAACAGAGAGGAAGGCAAACCAAAAGAGACACTGAACTCTAGGGAATAATCTCCAGGCTGCTGGAGGGGAGGTGGTGAGGGGATGAGGGTGACTGGGTGATGGGCAGTTAGGAGGGCACTTGATGTAATGAACACTGGTGTTCCATGCAGCTGATGAATCACAACATTCTACCTCTGAAACTAACAATAGAAAAATCTAAAAATAGTAAAAAAAAAAAAAAAAGGAAGAAAAGGAAAAAAAACAATGTATCAGTATTGGTTCATGACTTGTAACAGATATATCACACTCATGCAAGACATTAATCATAGCGGAAACTGCATGGGAGGGGGTGAGTACATCTGTGGAACTCTATTCAACTGCTCTGCACATCTGTAAGTGCACTAAAAATTCTATTAATTATCAAAAATCATTGAATTACACAAAAGCACTTCTTTTGATGGAAGTGGTCAGGATCCTCTGAGATAGCCCAAGAAAGACGAGCAAGGAATACTTTAAAAATAATTAATTCTGCAAGTATTTGTTTATTTTCGTCCACAAATACAAGCAAGTCCAAGTTTCTGTCTTCAGAATGAATCCAGTGATTGTACAGCCCCACAGAGGTCTAAATAATTTGAATGCAAGGCAGACTGAGAGAGTGCTAGAAGAATATGGAGTAGAAGATGTTGATTTCAAGTAGGAGACGCTGGGAAGGTTTGGCGGGTGAGGTGGTTTAGAGAGTGAACAGAACTTCAAGTGGTAAATAGGTAGGAAAATGTCAAAGTTAAAATTGGTGACTAAAGATTGAAAGAGGAAAATCCAATTATGAGAGTAAAATTCTAGATGAGCTATTTAAACTTATCTTGGGGGCTTAGTTATTGGCGTTAAGTGAACAGTAGAACAGAATGCTTTTAGATCTATCATACGGCTAGGCTTTCTATCTGTAGTCACATGCATCTGGTTGAACTACATGAAATTGCCACTTTTTTGTGTGTGCAAGGGAGCATGCAGGATTGGCAGTTTCATATGGCTTGTGTAGTATGGCTCAGTGCTCTAAGAGGTAGTCTGTATGCTACTTTCTTTTCAACAATACTTGGAAAGACCAGTTAACAGGGACATACATGATGAATATGAAAATCAAGACATCCTATTATGTATCTGAAGATGGAAGAGTCAAAGGTTGGAACAGGAACACTAATTAAACACAGACAGAAAGACACACACATCCCCTGCAAGTAACTGAAGTTTGGGATGGAAACCACACAATACTACTTCTTGTTTTCTTTATTGGTAAAGCAGGAGAGACCATTCTGGAAGCTCTCAGCCCTTGTTTAGTGAGTTCAGAGGGAAGAAAAATACATCTTTCTCTGCTTGGTGGCAAAAAAAAAAAAAAAAAAAAAAAGGCTAAATCTCTTGAAGTATGTTTAAAAAGAGACAAGGCAGGACCACAGGGAGAAGAACTAGGTTATATTCTAAAAGGCAGTGATCAGAATCCAATTTCAATGCCTTTGCTCTGGAAAAGAGAAACCTTATAAAATAAAAATGGCGTGCCATCCTCTTGTAAGGTATTTGGGTGGATTACTGTCCTGCAAGAAGACAATGTCCACATAAGATCAGAATGTTAGCACTATATTGACTTCTTTTTTTTCCTGGTGCCATAATCTTATTTAACTGGCTCATAATGTCCTACAATTTGCTTGGATGGTCCCAAACTGAACTCTTTCATATTTAGAAACATCTTTTTTTATATTCCCCTAGCTATTAATACAGCAAATTATTACATAAACAAACTTTAGGACATGAGAGTTTTACATCTGTTTTGTGTCAGAGAGAGGGAGAGACAATGAAATGGAAAAGGAATTGTCAATACAAAGACTTGCTTTGCCATCGGACAGTTGATTTGGTGAAAAATTTGTACAAAGAGACACTCCAATATGACATGAGGCAGTTTTAGCTTATAGGAAAACACTTAGAACATTTAATGGCATCACTGAATATTCTATAAGAACTCAGATTTTTAGGCCCTCATTTTAGGCCCTCTCTGCAAGAGCTCTGACTTTGTTTTTAACAGCTAATGCTACCATAGCAAAATGTACTGCGAGTTTCTGTGCTGAGAATTACATCCTCACATCACGTATGTCCTAGCCAAGGCAGGTATGGGCTCAGTTTCATCCTTACATAAATAGCCTTTCCAAAAAAGGAAGACATGCAGATTTTAAAGGAAGGCGTTTGCATCTTCACGCCACACTAGAAATTATTTTAGAGGTCAAATGATAATTCAAGATGTCACTTTCAAAGCTCTAATAACTTCCTCCTACGCCAAACATCACAAAGGCCCTCTGTCAATGTAGGCAAAGGTTTAGTGACCAGCAAATGGAGAATTAGGAGTGCCCAGCTCTCTCGAAGACTGAATGCCCGTTCTGCTGATACTGCACACTTTCCCTAAAGAGATTACCAGCATAATCCTAAATATTATAGGACCCAAGCTATCTTATTTTTGAGCTCATCAGATCCAGCATGCTGCAGGTAATCTGTCACAGCTTTATTCAGTGTTGACGTAAGCTGGCAAAAAGAGGTGTAGGAACAAAGGTGACCAAGTACTAAGAACAAATACCGTGATTTTCCAATTTCACTTTAACAAGTTTCCTTTGTTGTTGTCTTTTTTTTTTTCCCCCTACAACCAGAAGAGTCACAATCATTTATAGTTTTTGACAGTGTCTGCATGGAGATGTTTACGGTTGGCCCATTTGTTAGCTGTGTTTCTTATACATTAATTTATACCCAAGGCCTTTTGAGGCTATCAGTAGACTGAATCAATAGGAGAAAGGGAAGTTTCCTTTTTCCTGTCATTTCTTTAGAGGTCTGAATTATTTCGAAGCTGCAAAGATATTTATTTGGGGGGAAAGAGACTGGTGAAAACTACAGATTGCTGAGCACAGTACTAAGTATTCTACGGTAGTAACTTTTAAAAGAAGCTGCAGATTTAATTTAGCATATTCCTTTTAATTCCACTAAAATTGAAAAGGAAAGTAAAATATTTGTTTCTCTTTGCAGAACGTAAATACACATTTGCTCATATAATTTATTTAAAAAATGTGTGTGAACACACGCGTAAGCTCTTAAAATCAAACACTGGGTTTTCTGTAATTTTGCAACAGAGGGGGAAACTCCTGTTCTTTTCCCCACCAAATCAGGAGAGAAAGGAACGTTTCTGTTCACCTGTCAGCCGCTGCTAATTGTTAATTCAGACGCAAAGAGGATTAAGTGCATAGACGTTAATATGTCCAGTGTTATTAATTTCTAAACAACAATAGCAACAATATCCTGAGTAAATCTGTCAGTAGTAAGGATAAATAGTGTTTAAAGAATCCATTGATGTCAGAACTGCAATCTGCTTGTAATGGCTTCTTTCACCAAGACGGTCTTTAAAAACATACATTTGAAATCAGTGAATAATTGCTTTAAAATAATATCCATTCTTTTCTAAAATTGCAAGCACCAGGAAGCTATAAACAGGCAAAGATGTAATTCTCAGTTTACATAATATCCAAAGGACTTTTAGTTTAATTAGTAACTTTTTTTTGCATGGTGGTAAGATTTGTATTATTTGAAACAAATAATTGTGTTACATTTTCATATTTTCAACTGTTGTTCATTGCTCTCTAGTCCTAGGGAAAGAAGTATAGCAAATCATCCATCATATTGCCCTGATATGTTTTTAATACAAATGCTCAAAACCAATTTCAAAACACGATGAGATAATATGCATTCAGGGAACGAGGTACTAACTTGTAAAAAAATTTAGGAGAAAATCTCAAATATGATTCACCATATTATTAGTAATCACTCAACCAAATAGATTTCCTTTTTTGGAAACTAGGTTTCTTACGTATGAGAAACTGCCTGGCATCATATAACCATAACGTGAATTTTTTAAAAATCAGAGAAAGTAAAATCGTCCTAACGGTAGCAACGCCAATGACTAAAATCAGAGCCACAAAACTGTGACAAGGCTGTTCCCAGAGTTAACCTCATGCTAGGGTCATGTGACTACCTGAATTCATTCTCAAAACTTATGCATTTGGTAATATAGGATATGGTAACACTCACATATAAATATGTTCTCCAGGGGGAAAAAAAGCCTGAGTCACTTTATTACAGACATTCTCAAGTCAGAAAATATGTATTGTTCCCACCCCTAGCCATCAATTCATTGTGCCGAGAGCTTCTACCCGCTTCCTGTTTGCCTGGAGGACAGTAGGTACAGCTAAGCGTCCGAAGAGAGAAGAAAACGCAAAACTCACCAGTGGCGTCAGCTTTACTCTTGGGCTCGTTCTCACACATTTTGACGTAGCAATTACAAGTCTAACTGAAAAATATTGCACTTTTCCCTGGAGGTCTGACGACTGCCCTGATGTTACTCCTCAACTAGAATCCCAACAGACTGCATTAATGAGATTACATGAAGGAGGGAGTTAAAGGTATCAACTGTTCCATTTCATTAAGTGAAGGGTGAAGGCCTGCCCAGGCAGGGAGAATATTGGCTTTTCCTTCGGATACTACTTAGTCATGAGGTAAGGCAGCATTTGCTAAATCACGATCAGCAGTTTAAGAGCTGCGTATCCTTCCCTGCACCCCCCTGCATCCAGCCCCCAGAACTGTTATTTCTGCACTGAAATTCTCCTTTGTTCTCAACCCCTTGGAAGCTGATCCAAGAGGCCCATGGCATGTAACAAGGGTCATCTCTGTGATTATATTTTCTTCGGAATTACTTTGCTCCCATGAGTTGAGACCCCTCTGGAGGTCCAGGGATGAAGGATGGACCTGTCCTTTCAAATGCTGGACCCCGGCTGTCCATGGAGTACTTAAAACAGCCCACAGGCGTTTTACAGAAGAAAACACAGGTGCCTTACACCATGCCCGTGGCAACAGTGTGTTCTAACCCTAACCTGACCTCAACCCTGGGCTTTAAAGTGACTTCATTTTCCCCGCATGCCTCAGTGCTCCCACTTGTAAAACAAGAATGACAAAAGACACACGGACAGAAATTTCTGACTTCATGACTATCATGGCTAGGTAAAAACTGCTTTAACTCCTACAGAAAAGAGCACTATTTTTATGCACGAGCAAAACGCTCTCCCGAGGGGCAGCTTTATTTAACCCTTCCTTAGGTTTACCATATGGATTCACTGATGAACCGCAATGCCTTCTCTTCACCATCACCTCCTGCGACCACCTGGGGCAGCTCTCATTTTCTTTTCTCTGATCACCTGTCACAAATGGTTTCTTGATCTCCCTCCCTTCTCTTCCTCTCTTTTCTCAAGCACCTGTGTTTTTTCTTGGCCCACACTGTACTGGAAAATGCTTTTCAGCGGGAAGAAAGGCAAGGAGTGGTCAGGTGGATTGGGGAGGCCGTGGGCAAGCCCATCGATAGTACTCTTGGTGGAGCTGAGCCCACTGGTTTCCAACTTCGGATGCCCAATGGAATAATCCAGAGAACTTAAAAATATCAATGCCCAAGGATTTCTGTCTTATCTCCCGATGATTTGTTTTGTGTGGGGGCCAAGGTATCTGGAATTTTTAAACATTTCTAGAGTGATTCTAATGGGCAGCCAGGACTGAAGCCCCTGGAATGTTCCTCAGAATCACCAGAGACACATGTTAAATGTATAGATTCCTGACTCCTTACCATTACTGAGTCTGGATCTTCTGAAGAGGAGCTTGGGAAACTATGCTAATAAGTGCTCATGCATTTGCAACAATTAGTTTGGGGAAAACCCTGGACTTGGAATTAGAGCATCTCTTCTGAATTCTTGGGTAAGTTACTTAATGTTTTTTATGCCTCGGGTTGCATATCTGTAAAATAAGATCACAACACGTACCCACTAGATCACTGACCACTTCATCCACCATGAATCCCACCCTGGGATCCTATTTCTCCACCATTCATGGGTACTGGTGTTCTTCATTAATCCTTTTTAGGCTTACATTTCACCTTGACTATAAGCTCCTTAGGGATAAGCACTCTCTGTGCGTTTCCAGGTGTCTAGCATAGAGAGTCAATAAAATGTATGGAGCCCATCAGTGACAGCAGCGAGCTGGCCCGTCCGGGGAGAGGGGAACCATACACAAGTCTGTCTACTCCAACCATTTCCTTCACCTTTCTAGCTCATCTCTGGGGCACGTGAGCTTATCTGCTTGGTGCTCCTCAGTGGAAATGAGACAAGGTTAAGAACAAAAAGCATCTGCCTCTTTTTGTTCTTTATTTACTCACAATTGGTTCTCAGCATAGGAGCAAGGAGGCTGGCACAAAAAAATTCTCTTGATTTCCTCTTTCCCCTTAATCTACTACTCTTCCCCTCATCCCCTCTGTCTGACATTTAATTGCCTTTTTGGACTGTTGTCCCATTGGTTTCCGTCTTTCTTCTGTCCCCTTGGTGGATCTCGTTTTCTCCGGTTTAAGTATTATCGTTAATTGACCTCTCCTCCCGGATGGCTCTCCCTCCACCCCACCCCACGGTAGGCAGAGCCCATTATACACCTGCCACACTAACGTGTACTTGGACTGTCCCTGGTACCACAAGACATTAAGCTAGTGGCACAGAAAAGTTCTTAAAAAACAAGGAAACAGGTCACCTGGGTGGCTCAGTCACTGAAGAGTCTGCCTTTGGCTTGGGTCATGATCCCAGCATCCTGCAAAAGGGCTCCCTGCTCAGCGCCGAGTCTGCGTCTCCCTCTACCCCGCCCCCCAGCTCATGAGCCCTGGGCCCTGCGCATGCGCATGCGTTCGTGCGCGTGCGCTCTCAGATAAAATCTTAAAGCACCAACCAACCAACCCCCAAAACAAACAAACACAAAACAGCTCCCAAAATTCAGGGAGGAGGGGGGCGATGAAGCTTCTTCCACAAAAAAAGTGTCATAAAAGAGAAATGGATTGATTTCATACACAACTGTCCCTCGTTAGCTCTGTGGTTCTCAAAGTGTGGTTCCCCAGACCAGCAGCATCCGCGGCAGCACCTGGGAGGGAACCTGTTCGAAACGCAAAGGCTTGGGCCTTGCCCAGATCTACCCAATCAGAATCTCTGGCGTGTGTGGGGGAGGGGTGTCCAGAATTCCACGTGTTCCCAACCCTCCAGGTGCTCCTGGGCACCCACCTGTTCAGAGCCTGGCTTTTCCAGACAGGCGGAGGGAGAGGTCATTTGCAGGCTGCCCCAGACTGGCTGTGTGGATCGGACCAGTTACGAAGTCTTCTAAAACCTGGGCTGCGTCACTTGTAAGATGGCCCTGAGAACACCCACCTAATGGAAGTGCGGACGAATTTGAAGGGAGATAATGAGAGGATTCCTGTAAAGTATTCAGCCTGGTCCCCAAGCACAAAATAAGTGCTCGGTAACCGTGCGCCATTGCTCTGTTCTTACTTTAGAGGAGAATGGGAAGGGTTTTGTACTTTAAAAAGCGCCACTCTTTGTTTTTACAAATTGTCTCAGAACCTAGCTGCACATTAAAATCACTTGGGGGAAACTTTTAGAAAAATATCTGATTCCCAAGAGAATCACTGGAAACTAATTCAGTAAGAAGTTTTGGAAGTGAAATCAGGCATTTTTACTTTTATTTCACAGAAGATACCCGGATGATTCTGTTTTCTTTGAAGAGTTTACTTATTTGTCAGAGAGCAAGACAGCACAAGCAGGGGAAGCGTCAGGCAGAGGGAGAAGCAGGCTCGGAGCCGGATGTGGGGCTCGATCCCAGGATCCTGGGATCCTGACCTGAGCCGAAGGCAGACACTTAAACAACTGAGCCACCCAGGGGTCCCAGATGATTCTGATACACACTGTAAAACAACTCAATATTGCCATGAAAAAGAGGTGTGAGATTAAATGCAGGTAAAAATTAATCATCTGTAAAGTCAGATGTCATATTCATTATTTCCATGATTTTGTCCCAGTGCATTGGCAGAAAAGCATAGAGAAATACTTAAACATGGGTTCTAGAGCAGTCCACCTTGCCATTACTGACATTTTAGGCTGGACAATTCTTTTTTCTGGGGAGCTTTTCTGTGAATTATAAACATTCTTGGCCTCTTATCTGTCCGCCAGAAGCCAGTATCATCCAGCAGCTGTGACAACCAAAAAGGTTTCCAAATGTTGCCAAATATCCCCTGGGGGACGAAGTAGCCCCCAGTTGATAACTGTAGTTCTTGAGTTTCAGTGTCTGGACACAGACCCAGGCTTTATTATTTAGCAGCTCTCTGATCAGAGGAAGCTACAACCCCTCTGTGCCTCGGTTTCTACTCTAATGAAACGGAAGGTAATAATAACACCCGCCTCACAGAGTTCTGTGATCCTGTGCGAAGACAGAAGAGAAAATGCATCTAAAGCCTTGAGAACAGTATCTAGAGTGTGGTAGGTGTTATAGTCGGAATGTTTATGTCCTCCCCAATTCAGATGCTGAGATCCTAACTCCCAGTGTGATGGTAATAACAGATGGGACCTTCGGGAAGGGATTAGGTCCTGAGCTAGATCCCCATGAATGGGATTTGTGCCCTTCTCAAAGGACCCCAGAGAGCTCTCTGGTTCTCATTCATATGGTGCGGATACAATAAGTCAGAAGTCTGCAGCCTGGATGGGAGCTCTCACCGGATCCAACCCTGCAGGGACCCTGATCTCAGGCTTCCAGCCTCCAGGACTAGGAGCTATTTGTTGCTTATAAGCCACCAGTCCATGCCACTTTGCTGAGGTACCCTGAATGCGTACTAAGATACTACGTATTCAGTAAACGTCAGCTATCATTTCTGTGCGCGCCTGTGTGATGTTCTTATATATGCATATATACGGCCTGTGCATGTGTTATGTTATATTGATGTCGATATCTCAATAGTCTTATTTTGATGCCAAAAAAAACTGAGAAAACTCTTTGCTTGAAGTCTTTACATACAAGCTGTATATCCATTCATCAATCTGTCCCCTGAGTAATGAACCAGAATGACTAAATACTTGTATACGTGTTAAGGTCTACAGCTGGTGCAGAAGGCAGAGGGAAGAGCAGAAGCCTGTGGGGATTGGAGTAGGGTTGTCCCACCCTGTTGCAGGGTGGAAGTACATTTTTAAGAAGTGATTTAGCCTCTCAAACCACTGCTTTGTCCTTTGTAATGTGGGGAAAATAATTACTGTTCACGTATTTGTTTTAAAAATGTGAAAGCATATACATCAATATCCTGGTATACAGAAGGCATGCAAGAAACATTTAGTTCTGCTAAGTAGGAATCACATTAGTAGGAAACAAGGTGGGTATCATCTCTGTCTTCATGGGCGTGTACTTCAAGTGGCATCATTTTGTCTAAATTGACAAGGAAGCAGTGGAAAGTGTTTCTCCAGTCATGAAATCGTTTTGTTCTGTCAAAGTTACATTTGCAAAATGAGGTTTCTGAAGGGTACTTAATAAAATTAAGTACACACTTAAAAATATATACACCTTAGTGTAACCAAAACTATACGTTCTCCAGAAGGTGAAAAGAATAGTTTAACCTATTGAAGGTTTTGTAAATGCAGAATTTACGCTACTTGTAAACATCCTTGGCTTCTATGCACTAGATGCCAATATCACTCTCTAGCTGTCACAGTCAAAAGGGTTTCCAAATCTTGCCCAATATCCCTTGGGAGACACTTACCTTGTACAACCCATTTAAGAAAGTCCAACACTTTCCTTTTTAGACACCGTACAGTAGTGATCAGTGCTTTAATCAGTAGCTAAATTATTCTGGTGACAGAGCTTGTAAATATTTAACTTTGGTTCAAACCTGTATTATAAAAACCATTTACATGTCCAAGCATTTTCCCTACAGGGCTCCTATTTATTTTTCAATCAAGGGGAAGTTATATAGACAGTGGAATCAAAAACAAAGAGACTAGCAATATGCTAACTAGATGATGACATCGGTCCCAGAACGCAAAACTAAACTGGCAGAAATTCTGAGCCTTGGTTGCTCATACACTAACACATTCCTAAGCTCCCTTCCAAAATATCATGTTTTAAACTTTGAGAAAATGAACAGGAATAACTTCCCGGTATTCTGGAAAATAGATTCCTTTCATTATAGGACTTCTTAGATCGATAAAATACATAAGGTAGACTTTGGAGAACAACTAGTTTTTTCTTTACATAAAAAAAGTGCTGAATATTTTTTTTAAGACTGTTTTTTAGAGCCATTTTCAATTTACGATAAAATTGAAAGAAAGAGATTTTGACATACCTACTGCTCGCACACATGCAAAACCTCCCCCATTATCAATATCTCTCGCCAGAATGGTACATTTTTTAAAACAAGGATGAACCTATACTGACACATCATAATCACCCAAAGTCCATAATTTCCATTAGAGTTCACGCCTGGTGGTGTACATTCTAGAGGTTTGGACAAATGCATCATGATGTGTGTCTAGAATATCATACAGAATATTTTCACTGTCCTAAAAATCCTTTGTGCTTTGCCTATTTATCTCCACCTCCCTTCCTTAAGCAACCTGCGATCTTTTTATTTCCATTGTTTTGCTTTTAATGTTTTTGATATTAAGCAAACACTATCTAATTCAATAGAAATCCAAGCCTTAGGAGTTCAAACATGAGGATACGGCTGAAATCCAACTTCTTGCATTTTGACATTTGTTCATTCAGCAAACACATGTGTTGAGGGCATCCTAAATTCTGGTTAACTGAGTGAAATGAATACCTTCCTGAATGAACTCTTGGTATGTAAGCGAATGGTGCAAGAGAGCCAAGAGATTTCTCTGGTTCTCACGTGGCACCTGTTTGGTGGTGTTCAATGATGGGACGTTCAGGACTTTGCAAGACAACCACTTTCACTATTGCATTCTCCTGCTGATTAATCAAGCATGATTACCTACCTAAAGCCCACATATTGTAGGGTGTCCACAAGCCTTGCATAAATATAAGTAGGAGTCCTCTGGTGTCCTGTTGGTCTTATCAGTGTTATAAACACTATCAAAAAGTGCTTGGAGTTAGCATGTCATTACTTAATTTTTGGTGTCTCAATATGAACGCCAGCGATACAGATTTACCTCCCAAGTTCTATAGCTCTACTCTGTCATTTGCTCTAAGTTCTTGCTACTCTGTCATTTGCTCTGTTCTTGCTACTGAGGGTTTTCAGTGTATATGTGTATATATGCATATATACGTATACACGTATCCATATCTATATACATATACTTATATGGTATAAATACTTGCCTATATGTAATTCGTCTTCCTCTGCCTGTTTCTGAATGTGGGGCATTTGAGTTATTTCTAATCTTTGGGAAGCTTTTTAGTTTGCCAGGAATCTCAAAGATTACCACTAAAGAAGAAACAATCTGTAATCTCCAATATAGCATTCATCTGGAGACTTGTCCTTACTTAAAGTGGCAAACTTCACACTCATAACCTTCTATTCACTGGTGAGTTTCCACTCTGCCTTCCTGACTCTTGTACCTCCTTCCAATCTAAAAGTCATTCTCCTGAGTAGAAGAGACACCATTCTTAAAAATATGCAAAAAAGACTGATACCATGAAAATGTTTGCCAAGGGATCTTCACTTGGAAGTCGCCTTCAGATAAGCTCCCTCATAAGCCTGCCTGTGATGGAGACCACCGTTACTTGGTGCCATGAGAGACAGCAGTAATTCTACATCTTGCTGAACATGCAACATCAGAGGACAAGCTTTGATTATTTTAATCCAGGACACATGGCTACCAGCTGCTGCACCTGGAACCTGTATTACTATGAACTCTTCCATGGGCTTTGTCCACAGTAGCTAAGAATTTTCTAGCAAAACCATTCTTACTTCTTACGAGCCTGGTCTTCTTGCACTGTGGTCATCAAAAAAAATAATTTTATAAACATCAGTGATCTTTAGCCCTATTTCTCTAGGTTCTGTCATATATTGCTACTGTTTAGATTCTTTTTTTCCCCCTTTCTGTACAAAGGCACCAACAAGGTATCTTAATTTACATGAATTCAGGTATAGTCACAAGAGCTAAGACAACTCAGTTTTGCTCCAAAATCGGCAAAGGAGCTGAGTTTCTCATCTCGTGTCTTCTACGGAACATATTCGCCAAGAGACAGCTTAACAACCAGATACAGCAAATTTACTTAAAAATGTAGAAAGTCCAAGAATGGTAGCATTATCTCTGTGTGCAGTCCAAGTTTGCATTCGTACAAAGAAATCTGTCCCTAAAGTATCCTACAAGATAGAACTGCGTATGGTTCTTCTCCTTCACTCATCCTGGGACACCTTACTCTTCTTACAGCCAACCAGATCATGAATATTTTATTGGACAGAATAAGAAACAAATGGAGAGTGTGAAACCACATAAACAAATCACATGTTGGTAAACTGAAAGTAGATTTAGCATCTTTGAAGAACAAAATCTTTCCTAACTTCAAAGTGAAAATAGCAGTGTAGTCTGATCTAAAATTAAAAGCAGAAAATCCAGAGGAGTGATCAAAGGCAAATAAATGAGGTGCTTGGGCTGTCTCATTTGGTAGGGCATGCCACTCTTGATCTCAGGCTTGTGAGTTCGAGCCCTACACTGGGTATAATGATTACTTAAAAATAAAATCTTTATTTGAAAGGCAAATATATGAAGCTGTTCACTGTTTTCATTTGCAGAATCCCTCCCCAGGGACCACAAAAGTAAAATGTAGTTAACACCTAGCATAGACTGAGACCTTAGTTCATGTTAGACACGTGTTAAGAGCGTTAACTGTGGGGCGCCTGGGTGGCTCAGTGGGTTAAGCCTCTGCCTTCAGCAGATCTCATGAGCTCAGGGTCCTGGGATCAAGCCCTGCATGGGGCTCTCTGCTCAGCAGGGAGCCTGCTTATCCCTCCCCTCCCCGCCCCTCTCTCTCTGCCTGCCTCTCTGTCTACTTGTGATCTCTGTCAAATAAATAAACAAAATCTTAAAAAAAAAAAAAAAAAGCTTTAACTGCATTATCTTGTCATCCCAACAACTATGGCAAGTGGGTGGTGAGGAGATTGAGGCACAGTGGGGCTTGGGAAGAGAACCTAACAGTGGTGGTCTCAAAATGTGATCTACAGACGACTAGCCTCAGTGTTACCTCGCATTCCTCTGTACATTATTCTGTAATGTATTTAGAAAGGCACATTCTCTGGCACACCTTGGATCTCCTGAGGTGTGCTCCCAATACTACGGGAGTGAACATTATACCAATCTGTGTTTTAGGGAGCCCTCCAGCTGATTTTAATGACTGCTAAAATCTGAGGACCATGGCTTATATTACATGCCTAATAATGGTGGGTCCATTTCTGGTTGGACATTTAAGGCCATGCTCTAAATCACATGCTTAAGTTATAAGCTTGTTCACAAAGGTGAGTGATATTAGGACCACTACAACTGAGACACACTTTTTACTGTTAAGCATTAAGCATTGCTTGTTTCTTCTATTCGAGGAAGTCCTGAAGGCCTGTTTCCAGCCTTGGCAATTTCAGTAGGCCTAGATGATTCCGCCGAACAAGGACAAGCTGCACATTATGCAAGCCTTCCACTCTCTCTCTCTTTTTAAAAGATTTTTATTTATTTATTTGACAGAGATCACAAGTAGGCAGACAGGCAGGCAGAGAGAGAGGTGGGGGGAGGAAGAAGCAGGCTCCCTGCTGAGCAGAGAGCTCGATGTGGGGCTCAATCCCAAGACCCTGAGATCATGACCTGAGCCGAAGGTAGAGGCTTAACCCACTGAGCCACCCAGGCACCCTTCCCCTCTCTATTTTTAAGGAGCAAACTGACATGGGGTTATCTCCTTGCTGGAGGCAAACTGGCGATCGCCATGGTAGATACAGTGCCCACACTGTGAAAAACGGGGCATGTCACCATTGCTAGGGTTAAAATTCCACAAAATGTTTCTCTTGGGGACAATGCTCACTGGTCCATAGGAGGTTTTACTAACCCAACAGTAGCGCTGAGCTTTTGGTCCTAGAGATGATCTAGGATCCTCCTAGCCCTCAGGAAATTTGATAACCTGTCATCAAACTGTGTGCCTGAATGAGAAAAAAAATTGTGACTTATTTTCTCTTTCTACATTTTAATCATGATATTAGGCTGGGGTAGCACTTTTGTCACAACTCTTTTTACTTAGTATCATTAGTACCTTTACTATACTTCCTGCGGAATGTTACTTTAGGACTGAAAGGAAGATTTAAACTCCAGCCTCCCTGAAGAAAGAAAGGGAAACAAAGCAATACATGTTTATGATGAGATCTCCCTTTGCTTCCTAGGATTAAAGGGTTACTGTATACCATTTGTAGGCTTTCTCTGTTCTGCCAGAACAAAGGGTAAAATAATGCATGGGGATAACACTTAGAAAATGCAGTAGCATCTGCCCTCCCATTTCATTTATATATATTTTTTGTCCTTAATACTTATTAGGTGTGCAAGTAGCTGTCTTAGGCACTATTAAGTGGTAAATTACAGTTATTTTTAAACTGCTTGAAAAGCATCATCAAAATATTGCTGTTTGGGAGGTCAACAAAGCCTGGGGAATTTTTAGTGATAAATGTCATATCAAAGACTTAAAAGACTTCTTTTCTTACCCTATTTAGGCAATTTTTTTTTTTTCCTGGGCTGAGATAAAATCACCAAGTAGAAATAATTGCTGTTTACCACCACACTTACTAACAAATAATGACTGGGTGATCTTTAGGAATGAACAGTGAATTATTGTCTTATTGGCTGAAAATTAAAAACTGTCCCCCAACGGCTAAGGAATTTTTCGGATGAGTCGGGCATGAATGCTGCAGGGACATTTCAATAAATAAAGGACAGTACAGATCTTCGACTTTGTGACAAAAACGCCCATGGAGTGAATATAACCCAATTTACCAATGCCCTTGCAGCTAATGGGTCCAAGAATAGTTAATGCTCGGAATCTAAAAATTATCTTTTGTTTGCTAAAGGCAGTTGATGGGAGACGTGTTGGAGGAGCAGCTGCCTTCGGTATGTTTCCGAAAAGTGCTTATTCTGACTTTCTGTAAAGAGACTAGATGGCTTAGCCGAAGAGTTTATGTTGCTTGGGGTATGAAAGAGACAGAATCGTTAGGATACCTTAAAACAGGAAAGGATTCAAACATTTACTCAAAAAAAGAATCAATGTGAGACTTAAGACAGAGCATATCAGTGCTGAATGCGCCCTGCCTTATTTGAGATTCCGGATCATTTGTTCTGAAAATAACAATGGAGCTTTTTTTTTTTTTTTTTTTTTTTTTAAAGGATCCTATCTTGGGGCACCTGGGCGCTCTGTGGGTTAAAGCCTCTGTCTTTGGTTCAGGTCATGATCTCAGGGTCCTGGGATCGAGTCCTGCATCAGGCTCTCTGCTCAGCAGGGAGCCTGCTTCCCTCCCCCACCCCCACCTGCCTCCTGCCTACTTGTGATCTCTGTCAAGTAAATAAATAAAATCTTAAAAAAAAATAAAAGATCCTATCTTACATAAACGATAGGGATGTGTGAACAAAATAACATCGGACGCTTCAGCTCACATTCCATGTAGACGAAGATAATACCAGTGTGCTCTGTTCTGGTGACATGTAATGGAATGAACTCTTTGCAATGGACTGAACATTTGTGTCTCCCCCAAATTCATGACCTCCTATGAGGTTATGACAGTAATATGAGATGATGGTAATATGATAGTATTAGGAGGTGGGGCCTTCAGGGGGTCATGCGGTCATGAGGGTGGAATCCTTGGGAATGGGATTAGTTTCCTTCGCAGAAGAGGCCAGAAAGCTAGCTAGTATTCTTATTCTGCCATGTGAGGATTTAAGAAGTCTACAACCCAGAAAGGGGCCAGCACCAGAATCCAATCATGCTGGCACTTTGGTCCCAGACTTGCAGCTTCTAGAACCTGGAGAAACAAATTTCTGTTGTTTCTAGGCCAGCAAACTCTATGGTACTTCATTATAGCCGCCCACGTGGACTGACTCGCCTCTTTCCCTTTTCATGTTAGTATACCGGTTAGGACAGTGGTACTGAGCCTTATTAAGCTGGAACACACTTAGGCCAGACCAATACCTCAGGGCTCCTAGGCCACGCCACCCTCTCCCACTTTGCAGTGGATTTCCGATCATCTTTGTGGTAACATGCGTAAAGTGGCAACTTTACAACATGATCTGTTAGTCTGAATTTCTTACAGAATTATAAATTAGAGCCATCTATAAGTACTTAATCACATGTTAATTTTAGTTTCTGAATATCCACATTTTAATATTTTTATTTTTATATTGTATATATTTATTATATATTATGTGCACTGTAGTCTTTTTATTGAACTATTTAAAATTTAAAATCAATTAATTTGAGTGTCAACATTTTGACAGCTCCTTGTAATCCATTAAGTGAGTAACTAGTCTTACGTAAAAATGGAGCGCTGTGGACTTGTCATTTGCCTATTACAAGAACTGAAAATAAGAAGGCTCCTTAATATTTAATTAGAGGTTGGCCTCGAGGTTGGCCCTCCCAGCGAATCGAGGATCACACTCTGAGTGTGATCGCGCTGGTTAGCAGCGTGGGTCCTGACCTGCACTCACGTCCTAGTCCACCCAGGAGATGTATACTTTGTCAGGATGACCGACCTCTCTGCATCTAGGTCTCCCGCTACCAAACTGGTGTGATGACTCCTACCTCATAGGGTTGCTGAAAGAATAAAATGATATCCTGTGGTAAGGTCATTGGTCCATGCTTGGCACACAGAACGTGGTCAGCATATGGTGGCTCTTACTGAGCATGAAAACTGCCCACCCCATAGCTGAGCTCCAACCCAAGGCATGCTGGGTACCTGCAGCTTCCTTACTGCTGAAGGTGGAGGGTCCTCCTGGAGGGCCACCACTGGGGACACGTATGTTTGAGGTTTGGATACTTGAAAAACTTTTATGACTTGGCACATCATACTGCAAGAAGAGCTGTCCCACAGACCATGCATTCCTCCCTCCGAGGGCGGGACCTCACCCCCCCAAGCTAGCTCTTACTCTCTCTATAATCCCCTGACAAGAAAAATTACACCTACTGATTAATTCAGCAATAAATTCCCACCAAATGCATACTAACTGCCTAGGAAGTACTCATTTACACTCTCTAGTTATGCAGTGAACAAGTTGCCTGTTATTTTGGGAGAACATTATAAACACTATCACTCTTACACTAATTATAACAGCAATAATAGTTATCATAAATAACAATACTTTATGTGGCACATTTTTATGTACATTTCTATGTGCATTTTAAAATTTGAAAATGTTCACCATTTATAAACGAAACTAATTTACATCGTGAATAATTTCTTGGCAAAACAGGAGGAAAGGTATTAAATAACCAGATATGGGGAAAGGAATTATTGCCTGAACAGTGGAGTTGTTCAGACACACACACAAAAGGTGCTAGGTAATTCTGGGATCATCCATTTTTACCCCTCTGCGTGGCTGGCTTGGTTCAGATGAAACAGCTTGAGGCCCCAGCAGCCTGTTAATAAGGCCAGCTGCAAAGGGAGGGCCAACACTTGTCGCCACGTTGAGCGTCCTGTCATCATTAAGGCCTTTGAACCAAATGCTGCAACAAATCTTTCTCAAGCACAACAGAACAGGTTCTTTTCTTGCCATCAGAACTCCCCCCCCCCACTGTTTTTATTTAACATAATATACAGTGCCAAAAGGCATCATGTATGCCTCTTAAAAAAGTATTCTTTGAAACAATACAAGATTCATTCATTTAGGCATCTCTTTGAAAAATTATTGAATGCTTCTTTGTGCTGGGCTCAGGAATTCAACCAACAGCTTATAGAACAAATTTTTTATCTTCTGATTTTAATCTGAGGGAAAAGCATGACGTCTCAGCATAAAGCCACAATGGAAGATATTTTATTCTGCCTGGAAAAACAGTGGGGAGGATTGCTCTCTAGGCTTTGGGGTTTCCTGTAGGCACAGGGTGGCACTGACGGAAGGCCAGGCTGGGAGTCAGATGTGCTGTGATGATGGAATTAGACCCTGGTCGGCGTGACGTGGAGCAGAAGTCCTCGGTGCTGGGTGGCCAGCATACTGCTGACTATGAGCAAAGCCAAGTTCAAGTCTAGTCTTGCTTCTAAGGGGACAATGTGGTTCTTTCTTGGCACTATAGCTTGTGCCAAGATTGGGGGGGGGGTGTTACTGCACATTTACACTAAACGTGGCCATAACCTGGGCTTGAGAAAGACCCACTCTCATTCGCCCACTAAACTATAATAGGTTATTGGGAGTCCAGAGGGAAAGTGCCTGCAGGAATACAACTCCTTATGTTTTTGCTCTTGATCACAGGTCTCTGTAGAGATGCGGGTAAATAGGATTTCTAGCAATGTCACATGATATTAAGTCCTTCTTCTACAATAACTTTTAGAAATCTCATAGGAAGCTTTATAGCTTTCTAAGTATAGATACTTAGAGTTGAGAAGTAATCTCTTTTAAAGCTACAAATTTAATATGAGTGTCCTCAAGGGAAAATAAACATTTTATTCACACTTGTTAGAACTCGTATATGCATAAAATATCTCTGATGTGATAAATAGGAAACTGGTAATACTGTTTGTTTCTGGGGAGATGGTTAGAGGTGGAGGGGGCATTTAGTGGAATACCTTTTGAACCGTTAAAATCTTGTGTATATATTACTCAGATATTCATGTGCAAAATTAAATTCAATTAAAATTTAAAATAAAACCCAAACAGGGCACCTGGGTGGCTCAGTGGGGTAAGCCTCTGCCTTCAGCTCAGGTCATGATCCCAGGGTGCTGGGATTGAGTCCCGCATCGGGCTCTCTGCTTGGCAGGGAGCCTGCTTCCCCCTCTCTCTCTGCCTGCGTCTCTGTCGACTTGTGATTGCTCTCTCTCTGTCAAATAAATAAATAAAATCTTAAAAAAAATAATAAAATAAAATAAAACCCAAACAGTTGTTAAGATATTCTCAGATAGGGTGCCTAAGTGGCTCAGTGGGTTAAGCCTCTGCCTTGGGCTCAGGTCATGATCTCAGGGTCCTGGGATCGAGCCCCGAATCGGGCTCTCTGCTTGGCAGTGCACCTGCTTCCCCCTTTCTCTCTGCCTGCCTCTCTGCCTACTTGTGATCTCTCTCTCTCTGTCAAATAGATAAATAAAATCTTTTTAAAAATTTCTCACATAAGCATTCATTTTAGTAGATACATAGTACTTCACATAGTTTGCCTTAATTAATTCGATTTTATCATAAGTGGGTATTTAAGTTGTTTCTAAGACTTTTTCCCCTAAAATAAAATGCATATTTCTGCTTACTTATCTTAGATTCCCATTAAAGGACCAGCTAAGAAAAAGGGCATAGTGATTTTACAGGTTCTTTGAAACAGTGAGCATGTTATGAGTATGCCTATCTCTTTATACTCTTTCTGATACTATTATTAATATTTCAAAACAGTAGTTGCTAATGGAATAGGTGAAAAACGGCTTCTCAATATCTCCGGGTTATAATACAGTAAATATTTACCCTAGAATGACTTCTATCTATTATTTAACATGAAATTTTGGCTCTTAAATGTTTTGTATCTGAGGAATGCAAATTACTAAAAGCATTAGCCTAAGAAAATGATAATTTTATTTTTACTTTATTTTTTTAAGAAAATTATAATTTTTAAAGGAAATCTGGTTAAGCCTGGCTAGAAATAATCTTTAGGTTTCCCATGATTTTGGTAAAGTCTGCACTATTTTAGTTCTTCGCTGGATAAGCAATGCATACGATACTGTACTATACAATAGGATTGTACTTCAACAGAAGATTTTAATTTATTGATGTTTCTAGCTCTGGAATTCATCTTTGGAATCTTTTACTATCTTAACATCTGAGTCTATCTCAATGAGAAAACTCTACCAGAGCCGACAGGAGATCTTGGAGCTGGTTCAGTTCATGTTGCACCAAATGACAGGTGTCTTTTCTGTTTGTTTGTTTTGTTTTGTTTTTAGATTTTATTTATTTGACAGAGCTCACAAGTAGGCAGAGAGGCAGGCAGAGAGAGATTGGGAAGCAGGCTCCCCGCTGAGCAGACAGCCTGATGTGGGGCTTGAGCCCAGGACTCTGGGATCATGACCTGAGCTGAAAGCAGAGGTTTTAACCCACTAAGCCACCCAGGCGTCCCCAAATGACAGGTTTTTGACCATCTGTAGTTCAGGGGATGATCCGAAATGACCATGACTGACAGTCTGCGTGGTCCATTAGTGATCTCAGGGACACCAAGGATCCTCAGGAAGGCCTTTGCGAAGGTTTCTGTATCCTAACTTTAGGGTAGATGGGCAAAGCATTTCAGTGGTGAACAGGGAGATTTAATTAACTCTGAATACAACCTTCACCTATAGATGACAATTCCCATAATTTGACTAAGGACACCACCAAAAGTCTGAAAATACTTCATTTCTGGTCTCCCTTGTGTCTGAAACTTCCCATTTGATCACTTATTTCTTTGTTGAAGACACTGCTATCTCTAAGGAATTACTTTTAAGAATAAAACCATCTCTACAGGCCACTGTGATTCTAAATGTGAACTAATGGTTTAGGGGTCAGGAGCTCAGCAAAGCTCCAAGTGAAGGAGACCCAGGATGGGTAAGTTTTAATGAAGAAGGGCTGAGGGATGTGTTTAGAGTTTCCCCGAGGGCCATCGTTGAAGAGTAGTCTTTAGGAAGCAGTGGCAAAGTTGGCTGCCTTATGAGATGACAAGAGACCAGCAGCCAAGAGATGGCAGGATAAGAAGTGAAATCAGGTATTTGTTAAAAAAATTACTACTAGTAAGTAGTAAGTAGTAAGTAAAGTACTACTAGTACTACTAGTATGGGAAGTTCCATACTAGTAGTTTCTAAAGTAGCTTGGGTTTCTGGGATGTTTGAAGTTTGCTTGGCATGGTCTGGCTCAGAGATGATCACGGGGCAGCTAGTAGGACCCCAGATGGTGCAGAATCCTGGCTCTGCCACAGCCCACCATTACGACCCGGACATATCATTGAATCTTAATCTCGATGTAGCTATAGTACTTACAACACAAAGGACCGGGGAGGGGGGGAGTCCTCTGGAAGCCACCCCTCTGTATGTCTCTATAAATTTGATTCTCTAGGTCCTCTATACCTCTCAAATACCATCTGTCCTTTTATGACCAGCTTATTTCATTTAACACAATATCTTCAAGATCCAACCATAGTCAGAATTTTCTTCCTTTTAAAGATTGAATAATATTCCATTGTGTGTATATAGCACACTTCATTTACCCATTCATCTATAGGTGTGTGTTAGGTTAACTTCCACCTTTTGGCTATTTGAATAGGGCTATTATGAACATGGTATATTGATTTCATTTTTTAAAATTTCATGTACATGTGGTAGAAGTAAATAACCTATTTTTGACCTTGGAGGACATTGAATAATAGCTGGCAATTCAATTCATGGGTTTTTGTGTCTGATGGAAAGAATTTTTGGAGTTGGGAGCCCAGTGTTTTGCAGGGGAGAAAGATTATCTCCTAGCAGTTCATCTTGTAGGAACTGCAGAATTTTAGAGCATTATAGGGCCTTTGGAGATCACCAACCTACCACTCCTCCCCTCCAACCTATGACTACAAATAACTGGTAGGCAATTAATAGTTCAAGAGAGTGAATAAGTTCTAGGTAAGCACAGCCCAACAGAAATATAATGCAAACCAGATATATAATTTAAAATTTTTTTGGTAGCCACATTAAAAAGTAACAGGAAACAGGTAAACCTAGTTTCAATATGTTTTCTTTAACATAATAGGTACCAAACATTATCATTTCCTTATGTAATCAGTATGCAAATTATTAGTGGGATATTTTACCTTCTCTTTCCATACGAAATCTTCGATATCTGATATGTACTTTACACATACATCTCAATCTGGATGTTACATTTTCAATGGTTTAAGTTAAATATAATTCTGCCAAAACAAGATCGCTAAAATAAATGGAAAAACATTTTACACTCTTTTAATATTTAAATTATAATTAATCCAAGTTAAATAGCATCCACATTTTCATTTTTAGGTGCTTATTTCCAGTGCTCATGAGCTACATGTAGCCAGTGGCTGCTGTATGGGTCACTGCAGCTCCAGAAACACTCCTTTTCAGTTCCAGAATTGAGGCTTGATATTTGTAGCCCTGTCCTTAAGCTGGTATCACTCCTACTACATACAGAGCATGGTTCTCAAAGTGTGGTCCAGTGAATGGCCGCATCTGCATCACCTGGGATCTTGTTAAAAATGCAAATCTGAGGGACCCCCTCCTAGACCTACTGTGTCAGAAATTCTCACAGCAGGGCCCAGCAATCTGTGTTTTCACACCCTCCAGGTGATTCAGATTCATGTTCAAGCTTGAAAACTATCATGATAGGTCTAAAGGTTTTCCATGGTTGGGGGGAGGGGGCGTGCCAAGACAACGAAAGCTTCTAATCTGCAATGCTGTCCAACAGAACTTTCTACACTGTCCAATATGGCAGCCATCAGCCACATGGCCACTGACCACTTGAGACATAGTGAATGCAAATAAGGAATTGGGTTTTAAATTCTATTTAATTTTAATTACCTTGAATTTAAATTTAGTTAGCCACATGTGGCTAGTCGTTATTTAATAAGCCGCTCTTACAGACAGGCATGGGGTTCAGTAACTGTGCAGGATCGCTGACCCAAACCTGGAGTGAGCTCAGGGTTAACTCGGAGGTAGAATCTGATAGGCAACAGCTCTGCCTTCTCCAGGGCTACTCACTTAGAAGAGAGATGAAGTGGATTCACTCAACCCGTGTGTGTTCTAAACCCAGGATTATGGTAATCAAAACAAACTGTAGCCCTCTGCTTGATCAAGACCCAGGGGCTTATTTTTCCAGGTCCAAAGTAGAACCACAGATTCTGACCAGGAGGCCATGACACCATAATCTTATTTTGTAATTAATGACTGCACAAGCTGTTCTCTTCCTTTGGCCCTTGAGTTATCATAACTGACAGTCTATTAATTTTTTAATGGTCCAGGCAATCTGGCTGTGCTTACAGTGACCTTTCTTATTTATTACTTCTCTTTTCTGAAAAGTGCTTTCTGGAGCTGACAAATGTCCCCACCTTTATTCTGGACCCTTTCTCCTTGCGCAGTTCTTGAGCAATTACTACGGTCTCCTTACACTTCCAAAGCACAAGCGTTTTCCATAATGACAGAGAGAAAAAGAAAATGACTGTGTTTTCAGGTACTAAGATGAAAAACCCTTGGTGCTATGGCTCTTATTACCTAAAATGAGAGAGGATGAGAAGAAAAGTGGCGTGGATTTGCTGTTGTTCAAGTCAGCACACCTTTCTTTCTTTCTTTCTTTCTTTATTTAAAGGTTTTTTTTTTTGTTTTTAGAGTTTATTTATTTATTTGACAGACAGGGGTCACAAGTAGGCGGAGAGGCAGGCAGAGAGAGAGGAGGAAGCAGGGTCCCCGTTGAGCAGAGAGCCTGATGTGGGGCTCGATACCAGGACCCTGGGATCATGACCTGAGCAGAAAGCAGAGGCTTTAATCCACTGAGCCACCCAGGTGCCCCTCATCACACCTTCCTTTTTTCTTTTTTTAAAGATTGTATTTATTGATTGATTTGACAGAGAGAGAGAGAGAGATCACAAGTAGGCAGAGAGGCAGGCAGAGAGAGAGAAGAGGAAGAAAGCTCCCTGCTGAGCAGAGAGCCCGATGTGGGGCTCAATCCCAGGACCCTGAGATCATGACCTGAGCTGAAGGCAGAGGCTTAACCCAAGTGCCCCAACACACCTTTCTTAAACCAACTTAGATCCCATGATTCCCTGGACATGAGTCCTCTTTGATCATGTGACTAAAGTGGGTCCTGTGGAGCTGGGATGTGGTTTCTGATGAAGTGGACCAGGCGAAACAGAGGAATAGCACAGCTCCCACACCATTGGGTTTCATCACAACGTGCTTTGTAACACAGGCGCAGCCAAGGGACTCAGAGTGACCTCAGAACAGCTCCAGCTCCTGAACCCGATCCCCATCTGCTTATTCGTCCCAGAGAGAGAGACTTAATTTGTATCTAGTTATAAATGCTAGAACTCAATGATGGCCATGCCATTTTTATTTGTAAGTAGAACCAAAAAACCACCAAGTAAGGCACAGAGAGTATCACGTAAACTGATAGGCTGGCAAAATAATTCTGTCTTTGACCAAAGGAAAGTGATACAAAGTTGTCATTTTCACCATGCCCACCTGAAACCTTCCCGAACAAGGGTCTACCTCATCCTTCTAACACTTTAATTGGCAGACAGTAAAGCCTGATGGGAAAATAATGATCTCTTAAATACCTGAGAATGAAAAGCAAATTAAGTTAGCACAATGTAAAAGGCAAGTAATTACATAATGTCAATCCCATTTTCTACTGTTTAGTCTTAAACAGCATATCAAGAAAGGGCATGCTGGAGAGAAAAAAATAAAACTACCTCCTTAGATGAGTTATACCCTGCTTAGTTGGCTGAGCAATGACTCTACCCAAGAAGAGGCTGCCTGTACCCAAAGTCTTCTCTTTCTCCAGACTTTCCTAATACTCAACAACTCCATGACAGAGGGACTGTCCTTTTGAGCCAAGGATTTTTTTTTTTTGTTTTTTGTTTTTTGTTTTTTGTTTTTTTTGGTTCATAGATGCGTTTCTGAAGAGGAAGATAACCAGACTGCATATCAGACAGAAAGAGAGCATCACAGAGAGCCTTGTGGGGCTGCGACAGATTCAACAGAGGGAGGGTCCCCACTCTTTTTGGCTGTACCCACGCCTGGCCTTGAGACTTCAGGCTTGTTTTTATCATCTACCCAAAAGGGACATTCTCGGGGACTGGGTATGCAGAATGATCTGGGCAATGACAGGGAAGCCCCATACAGTAAAAAGAACAGGTGAGCTCAGAATGAAGAAGGATGAAGGGAAGCGGGTCAGAGGCATCCCGGAGATCAACGCACTGACTGGCTCATCCTCCCAGACCTCCCTTCCACCTCTTCTCCCTCCCTTCTTTCCTTCCTTCCTTTCTTTCTTCTTCTTTCTCCCTTTCCTTCCAAATGGAAGTACTGGTAATTTATATACAGAAAGGTATGACTGCATGTGTGTGTGTGTGTGTGTGTGTGTGTGTTCTTTATAAAACTTCACAAAACGCAGAGATATAAAGGAGAAAGTAAACACAATTAATCTTATTTCCCAGAGAAAAACCACTGCTAAAAAACACTGCTTTGAGTGTATTTTTTATGAACTTTTTCCTGGCATATTCCCATCTCTCTCTCTCTCTCTCTCTCTCTCTCTCATATATATATGTGTGATAATATAAAATAGATATTTGTCTTAAATAAACTATATCAACAAGTTATGTACAAATTGTACATATAATTTCCATGATCCTTGATACTCAGATATCCCTATTTTTGCATATTTCCTAAGGAGCAGGAAAATAAGAGTCGTGGTTCTTTTGTTTGAAGTTCAACTGAAATGATCCTCAAGAACCTGGAAATGGGGTTTGAAATATGAGAAGGGTTTTGCTGACAGCTCTGAGTCCTCACATGTGTCATAGGCAAATGCTATGCCATGTTCATAAATGTGTAGCTGGTTAAAAAAAAAAAAAAAAAAGCTTCATTCATGCCAAAGGCATGTAGAATAAATTAGGGTCCATCTAAGAGAGTGTTCCTAATTTCAATTTGTTGATGTCATGCCAAGTAAGTTTTCTCCCTTTAAAAACACACTAAAGCCTCACATACCCAGAATTTTCTAGCTTGAGCCTTCGCAAATTCCCCTAAAATGAGCAGCTGCTCTTTCAAGCATTATGATTTTTCTACTGGAGCCTCTTTTCATGAAGAGCCTTCTAAAATATGTTACATAAGTTTTATTTTTCTTTAAACTAGTATTCTGAACATGATTCAATTTTTTTTTTTTTTTTTTTTTGGTAAAGGTTCAACTCCCTTTTAAGGATCCAGTGCACTGATGTAGCACACCATGGCCCAGATCTTGTGAGGTACGTGGAAGTGTTGGTCACTACACAAAGATGGCTTCAGATGGCTATGCCTTCTGAGCTCTGGTCTTCTATTTGCAGATCTCCGCCTCTTTATTTAAGGACAAGCTATTGCCCTTCTGGCTCAATTGGTGCATTTTCCTGGAGGAACAGCATCTTCCTCTCCATCTGCGCCATTGACGTCTTCCATGGAGGACTTGAAAACCAGATAACCGAGTTTGCAGGAATTGTGTGTCAAGTACCCTACATTGGTTAAGTAAAAATAGACTCAGAATTGGCCCATCCTTATTCTACATGGAAGAATGAGCAACATGAGCTTAAGCAATGAATTTGTTGCCTATTTTGGTTACTTGCAATTTTTTTTTAGTTAAAAAAAATTGAGTCGTGAGTACGGTGCCGGACATATGCGATCAATCAATATTTGTAAAATTGAATGAAACTAAATTTCTGATGTGTCATCTGGGGAAATGACATTGCCAGGTAGTTGAGTTACAGATGGATGAAGGGCTGTACTAGGGGCAACTGTACGAATCTGGGCGGGCCCTCGAACTGCTGTGACCTCATCAGCTCAAGAAACAGTCTAGAGACACAAGGAAGACCTTTCTAAGGTTCAGCACGCTCTTCCCAGGCCTGTCACTGCTGGCGTTCCCTAGTGCCCTATTTCCCTTCGCCCCTGAATCACGGCTTTTAGAGCATCCTTGACAGGCCCATGGTACCTCCTACAGGTTTGGAGGCATGACATTGACGACGACTAGCCAGCTTGGGGTCTGGTTCTCGTATGACATACCGGCAGTACCTGCCTTCCCCTTTGAGGTCCTTCATTTTCTACACGTTCACCAGCCCTTAAATCACCTATTCCTAGAAAACTGGCCCAGCAGTGAGTGGGGACAGAATCACATTTTCTCGAGGCCCTTGGCTGTTTCTTTTTCTCCGGTTCTACAAATTGTACGGCGATGTCATGAGGATATTCCAAAAAAACCTGGAGGTTGGAGGTAGCCAGCAGTATGGGGGACCTCCTAGGGCAGGGCTTCCTGTCTTAATATACATACAAATATTTTGAGAGTGCAGATCCTGGTTCGAGGGTGTGGGAAGGACCTGAGAGTCTGTCTTTCTAATAAATCCTTCTCTGGGAATTTTATTTTCTCTAATAAGAAAGCAAGCTCTCATCTTGTCATTCCTGAAATTCTACATTCCCACTGTTTATTTTCCAGGAAATACAGCAGGAAGCAGGAGATTGAGGGTTCCTGGGAAAGTGGCTATGGATGGCTATGGTCAGTTTCTGAACTATCAAAGTCTGAGCCACTCTAGACAGTCATCCACTTCCCATTTTGCTATACTAAACAGAAAACAAACATAAATAATGGTACACCGTCAAAACAAAAAAAATCGACCATCATCTGACATCACACACACACACACACACACACACACAGAATATCTCAGTAACATTCTAGGCATTAGAAATGATGAGAAACCTCTTTGGTTAAACGTAGGAGTTAGGGCCTCTTCTATTTGATGTACATTAATAAATGAAGTGTAGTTTATCCACTGGAATCCCTGTGATGTAAATAGTTTAATGTGAATACATTTGGCTTCCAGCTGTCAATGAATTTAGGTAAATCCAACCTTGAGAAAAACATGCTTTATGTGAAAAACGATTTCGAATTCCATGAAAGCACCTGTTTGTTATCTGAAGCCTGTCTCTCCAGAGCAGTTAAAGGAATAATCAGATCAGTCACCAGCACTTTATGATCTATGTCCATTTAGCATCAGCTACCTGCCTTAAATTAGAATGCTTATGACTATGTCTTCTCTACATTTATTTGCTATAAATCTGAAATTTTCTTTTCTTGGTAACTAGAGTGTGTGTAACTTTTGTTGTCCTAAAACATTTTTAGAGCTAAGTGACTTCTTCTTACAATGAGAATTAATGAGAAGACCATGATGGGTTGCCCGGACACTGACTCCCACCATGGAAAGCCATTCATTCACATGCACAGACTCTCATGGTCTCAATTCAAGATCGGGGTCACTTTTTTAGAGGCAACAGAAGGTTAGTTAAATTATAGAAGTTCAGTGTGTATTAAAGTCCGTTTTACAAGAACTCAGTTTGGCTAAAAATTTCAGGGCTTTCTAGCATTTGGTTGAAGATGTCTTCATCCTTCCCCCTTTCCACCTGCCATTCAGTGGGCTCTGAAAATTTCCTTGAAATTAAGCAAATTGCTCAGATTAGGAAATTTTCCAAAGAGAAAATACAAATAGTTCCTAACAAGCAGTAACATACTCACAGAGTACCCCTGGGTGCCTTGTGAGGGACAATCTGGATGGGTCAGAGAGCTCACTCAGCGTGACAGCCAATCGTGGAAAGAGCCTTGGAGTGTGTAAGTCAGTATGCATAACACTTTATATTTATTATCTTATTTAATCCTCATGACAATTCCCATTTACAGGTGAGGAAACTAAGATGGTGGGGGGCACATAAGTTTCCCAAGTGCAGAATCAGGACGTGAACTAAAGTCTGTTTGAGGTCAGAGTAGAGAACTACACTCCAGGACTACAACTCTTTTTTTTTTTTTTTTTTTTTTTTTTTTTTTTTTTTAAGGATTTTGTTTATCTATTTGACAGACAGAGATCACAAGTAGGCAGAGAGGCAGGCAGAAAGAGAGGGGGAAGCAGACTCCACACTGAGCAGAGAGCCCGATGAGGGGCTCAATCCCAGGACTCTGAGATCATGACCTGAGCTGAAGGCAGAGGCTTTAACCCGCTGAGCCACCCAGGCACCCAAGCACTGCAACTCTTAGACTATAACCCAGACTATTAGCAAATACTATTATTATATGACTAACAATGTATATGATATTTCAGAAGGCCTCATAATTGCTCCAAAAGTCATCAGTCTGTCAACAAACATATCTAAGTGCTTCCTGTGGGCCAGACCCAAACTTGGGCCCTGAGGACTGTGCTGAACCACAGACATAGGCCTTTCAGTCCAGCAGGGGTTCTGCTACTCTCAATACTTGGAGTACGCCTAGCGCTAGGATCAGTGACTAGTGCTACTACTCCTACTTCTGTGGCTGCTGCCGCCACTCAGAGCTTGCTCTAGGTCAGGCATGATCTTAAATGCTCTCTCTCTATTATCTCCTTGAGATGGGTGATAGTGTTATCTTCATGTTACAGAGGAGGAAACTGAGGCACAGAAGTATTAAGTAATGTGCCCAAGGTCACATAAGTATCAAGTGGAGGAGCCAGAGTTAGAATCCAGACAGCCTGACCCCAAAGTCCATGTTGGTTAGCCACCACAGAAAGCCAGTCACTGTCATGATTTAATTTAGTAATACCATTTATATATAATGCTATATAAGGAATTAACCACAAGTGTGCAAACTGCAGCGAAGAAGAATAAGGTTGTGTAACCGGACACCCAAGCTCATCTCTGGGTTTGAAAATACTTCTCTGGGGGAACCTGGGTGGCTCAGTGGTTTAGGCTGCTGCCTTTGGCTCGGGTCATGATCTCAGGGTCCTGGGATCGAGCCCCACATTGGGCTCGCTGCTCCGCAGGAAGCCTGCTTCCCTCTCTCTCTCTCTGCCTGCCTCTCTGCCTGCTTGTGATCTCTGTCTGTCAAATAAATAAATAAAATCTTAAAAAAAAAAAAAAAAAAAAAAGAAAATACTTCTCTGAGGAAGACCGGAAGCTTGCAGTTTGGGGCAGAGTGCAGAGGGGGCCAGCTCCCCCCGATGCTGGAGAGAGGATACCAGAGGAGAGAATGGTCTGTGCAGGGGGGCAGGGGAGAACCTCTGTGATGTCCTTCCTATGGTTTTCCTTTTCCTTTTAAATTTAGTTTCAGATGTGGAGAGGAGATGTAAAAAAGAAAACCAGTATTTATTGAGTTAGGGTACTTTGCTAGACGCATCCCATACAATAAAAGGTGTTTAATTCTTAAATACGGGTCGTGCCAGACAGGTCTTGAAACCATTGAAAAGAATGGGAAAACGGAGGCTTCCAAAGCAACTTGCCCATGGTCCCAGAGCATGTAGGTGACCAAGTCAGGTTTTTGAATCCGGGCCAGTCCTGGCTCTTATCCCTGAACCATGCAGATCCTGTTGGAAGAGAAAACTCTAATCATGGAGTGGAGGGGGGCACCTGTGGTGTCTTTTCTTTCATTTGATCACTGAAGTTCCTCCTTCCTTCCACTTTCTGCCCATCCTATTTGCAAAATTACTGAACTGTCAGAATGAATCTAACTGTGGGAAATGATGGATAAGTTTTTGAAAGGAATGTTTTTAAAATGTTCTATAATGGGATGTCCAACCTACACTGCTCTCTAAATGTCAACATGGTGTTTCTTTTTTTTTTTTTTTTTTCAAGATTTTATTTATTTATTTGACAGAGAGAGAGAGAAAGATCACAAGTGGAGCTGGGGGGCAGCAGGCAGAGGGAGAGGGAGAAGCAGGGTCCCTGCTGAGCAGGGAGCTCCATGTGGGACTGGATCCCAGGACCCTGGGATCATGACCTGAGGCAAAGGCAGACATTTAACCAATTGAGCCACCCAGGTGCCCCCAGTGTTTCATTTTAAAGAAAAATGATAGATACATTCTTTTGTCAAGCATGCATGTAAAGCCTTCGCTTTTTTTTTTTTTTTCTGGGTTTCTTGTTAAAAAAAAAAACAAAAAACAAAAAAACTCATCTAATGGTCAGAGCCAAATCCAAAGGAAAATCAGAAGAAATAAGAAACGTTAACAGGGAAAGCAGGCCAGAAAAATATACAACTGTTTTCCTCAGAGGATTAAAAGATATCTTGCTTTGAATCGCTCTGTACCCATACAACAAGGTAATACATGTACTTTAGCTGACTAAACAAGATTCCATTGATAGCCTAAAAGCTCCGAGTGTTCTTATGTAATGAATATACTATTTCATGTACTAATGGCCCCAAAAGAAGGAGAGATGTTTTTTATCTTTCCTTCAGAAGGAAAGTTAATTGAATGATGGATTAAGAGTATAATATCCTTGTTCAAATCAAAGAACACCCAACCATAATAAATGATGATCTATAATAACATTACGTTGTATATAATGCATTTATTAGGATGAGAGGTAAACTCATTTCCATCACTAGATTTGGCTCTTGAAAGCACTATTTTATGTAGAGATAAAAAAGTGGGTATTGATTTTTTTTTTAAGGCAAACATCAAAATTTATTGACTCGAGTTTGCCAAGGTCAGTATTTTCCTCATAGAGCAATATATCCATATGTTTACTGAAGCACAGAATCAAGTTTTATATGGTTATACATATTCTGGACACCCTGTGTTGTAGACTATCAGAGTCAGAAGCAGGCTTAGCCCAAACCCTCAGTTTTTAGGTGAAGAGATTGATTCTCACTGAAGGAAGCGCTAATGGATTCAAACCCAAATCCCAAAACCACCAAACCATTCCTACAGAGCACTGTGGGCCAACGTAGACTGAACTCCTTTAATTATTTTATCTTTATTAATTTCTAAGTCGACCCATAATTTATCACAGCACTGTCCATTTAGACGAAGTTGTTAATTTTATTTATGCAGAAAGTGAAGCCTAAGTTAAACCGTCTGTTCCGCAAGGAATTTCCAGCTAATATTGGTACAAAGAAAACGCATACATTGGTTAGGAGTCTATCAGACATGACTTTTAAATATGGAGCATTAGATACTGAAATTGAAAAATGCATTTAGTTTGCCATAGGTAGGCGAGGGCTATGCTGTTAATTTTACGATTAAACCAAAGTCAAACATTGTGCTCAGTCTGACCAATCTCCTGAGTGATGCTAGGACCCATTGCTAGCACTTCTCCCACAATCTCTTCTCTACTCGAAATTCGAGAACATGGCAAAACGCAAATAAAAGCATTTGCCAGCCTCCGAGAAAAGATCCAACTCTGTCCATGTGGAGTCGTATAACACAGAAGCAAAAATAAGAATTCCGAAAATAAAATACTCTGAAAACACACACACACACACACACACACACACACACACACACAATTTTATTTTTCCTGAATCAATAAATACAAATAAAAATAAACGAAATATATTTCTTCACAATACAAGCTACCTGTTCACTCCAGACTTTCACATGCTGTTGTCATCTACGGACCATTAGCACTTTGGTAAATTACGGACATATTCCGTGTTAATATCTTCTGTGAAGAAGAGTGCTCTGGGCAAGGGCGGGGTGAATAGGCAGAGCACGGAGGAGTTTTAGGGCAGGGAAATGCTTCGTATCCTATGATAATAATGGGTACACATCATTATAAATTTATCTAAACCTAGAGAATGTATAACACCAGGACTGAACCCTACGGTGACCTGTGGACTTTGGGTGCTTGTGATGAAGTCAGGGCAGGCTCATCCTTGTTAAATAACGCAGCGTCCTGTAAGCGATGCTGATGGAGGGGGAGGCTCTGTATGTGGGGGCAGGGAGTACATGGGAAGTCTCTGTACGTTCCTCTCAGTTTCACTGTGAACTTAAAACTGCTCTAAATAAAGTCTAAAAATAATGTCTCAAAGAACTGCTGTGTAGATCTTTAAAAGTATATCTAAGTGTTCATAAACTCAGAGTGGGTGAGAACTAAGTGATAAGATGCACAAGTCTGAAAGTATGAGTTGAAAGCTGCATCTGAATAGCTTTTTAAGGGGGAGAGAAAAGGGACTAGTTGGCAGCACACACTCGTCCCCCCTTATCTGTGGGGAATACGTTCCGAGACCCCCAGTGGATACTGGAAACTGCAGAGAGTCCAAACCTTATATATACTATTTTTTAAATATATAAATACATAAATATAATAAAGTTCAGTTTATAAATTAGACTCCTGAGGAGATTAACAACAATAACTAATGATAAAGTAAAATTTTAACAACCTGCTGTAATCAAGTTATGTGAATACGGCCTCTCTCAAAATACCTGATCGGACCTATTCACCCTTCTTCTTGTGATGACGTGAGATAATAAAATGCCTACGTGACGCAATGAAGTGAAGGGAATGGTGCACGTGTTGGGACGTCACGCTAGAGCCATGTTGACCTTCTGACAATGCTTCAGAAGGAGGGTCTGCTCCCAGAGGGTGGCTAACCACAGCTAACGGAAACTATGGAAATCAAAAGCGTGGAGAAGGTGGGCTACTGTCGTACCAATGAAGTCACTCTTCTTCATAACCTGATGGTCAGGACAAACAAAGGGTAGACTATGGTCGCCATCTGCGTTCTAACATTAAAAATTCTAACAGAGGAAGAGGACTTAGCAAGATCACTGAAAAGCAACAGCTCTTTAGTTTGACAAACCTTGAATAATTTATGAACTTGTTGAAAAATCTGAGAGTAGACCCTTATTTATATTCCTTACAAAAACTCTATATAGAATACGGTAATTTAACCCTCGGAGAACTCCATTAACTTTTGTACTTTCGTACATTACTCTTTTTGTCCCTGATGTTTTTTGAAATTAGGCTAGGAGGAGTGGCTTCTACAGTTTGGAATAACAAGGCTTACTTACAGTGGGCAGATTTTCGGATCCATCCTAACTGGTAAGAGTCACAGTAATAAAATGCTACCGATGCCCTCAGTAGAGCATCTACCTTTGAAAAACAGTCACATGTATCCGTACTAGATAACATTTTTTAGCCTCAGGCAACACTTTGGTGCACGTATAGATTGGATGGCTCTGCCATTACCCTGAGGGTCTCTGGTTATAGCACCGCACTGGTGCTGAGCCTGAAAGGGAGAATGGAGACTTCATCTACCAGAGCCCTGGGGATATCGTTCCACAGCATTACATTATGGACAGTTGTTCTGTATGTGACAACACAACTTTACATCCATTGACAGTCAGTCCCAGTGCCAGAAGCCTTAGAGCATTTAGCTGGTGACTTAACTTTGAAGGCAGCCTCCAGATTCATTCTATGTCTGCTTCGCTTCTGCTTACAGCTCCCTTAGTCTAAGGGTCTGCCACATAGTCACGGAAGAGAGAATCCCAACTGTTGCCAGAGCACGTGTCTCCATGACTAACGAACAATGAGTTTAAATAGAATAAACTCATGTCTAGCTAAATGTGTTCTTCGTGGCTTCTGTCCTCTGCGATACAGAGCTGGCATGAAGAACAGGAGACTCTTGCATAAACAGATAACCTTTCGAATGCAATGACTGGCACTGTGAACGTCTCAGACTACTCTGAAAGCCCAGCATGCTACACTGCCCGGAGGAATAAGAAGGAATTAACATTTAAGTAAGTGTTTGCTACATGCCAGTCATTATAGTACGTCTTGTTTCCTAAACTATCTCACTTACACCTCAAAACAACCCCAAAGATGGTTCTATTATCATAATACTCCTTTTGCACAAGGAAACTGAGGCAGAGAGAAGATAAATATTTTGCCCAAGGTCATGTAGCCAGGACAACGCAGACAGACTGGCTCCAAAGGACCTCTCCACTGCTTCATTAAACTGTCTACAGTGCTACAGAAATGACAGAGTTGTATTTAAAAAAAAAGAAAGCAAAAGCAAAAGACACAACTCATATAATTTATAAGGTTGCATAGGGATGGGAATAAAATTCTGTATGATTTGCGACACAGAGCCTACCAGAAATAGCCCGTTTAATGATATCAGTGGTCTTTAACTTTCAGTCTGTCCAGCCAGTGTATCAAAAGTGGAGAGAATGTTCATCATCTGGACTAGCGTGCAGAGAGACGGTACAAGCTAAATCTTCTGAAATGGTTTCTCACCATCGTAGAAGCCCTCACGGGAAAGTTTTAATTTGTCCCAGCTCTACCCAAAGATAACATTTGCATAAACTTGAGCAAAGCCAACAAAATTCGGAGCCTGTTTCCTAGTGAATTTATTTTCTGGCAGGACAAATGCTGAATTCTGCCTTGTAGAGGGAAGAGACATGTCTGACTTGTAGACTGTCCCTCAGAACGCACACGGAGCGTCTTTGGGTTCAGCACTCAGTCTCAAACGTTCGAGAGGTTCAGAGCTAAGTCGCATTTACTCCTTAGAAGCTGTATCTCAACCGTGAGCCCTTGCTCTCGCATTTAGGAAGGAGGAAGCTGGTGTAGAGTCTGAACTGTCTGTCCTCTGTAACTGTCAGATTGGCAGCCTGGGGACAACTTCTGGAAGTCTATGTGACTAGACAAAACAATGATTTGGCAAATAATTGCCCGCACCCAATAAAACACAGATAATAAATATCTGGAAATATAAACAATCCTGAAGAGGGAGGAAAGGGGGCCTTTGTTTTGTAGAATTGCCAGGACCCTGAATAGGAAATGGCTCAATGCGGACTGTCTGGATGTTCAGGGAAGATGATGCTTGGGGCGGGTGAAACTTTGGGAACAGCCTATATGCGTCGATGCCAGCTCTTCTTTAGTCCATAAACTGCTTTATAAATCATCCACTTAGGCAACAGTAAATTTCTTTTTTTTCTTTAAAAAAGATTTTATCTATATATTTGACAGACAAAGATCACAAGTAGGCAGACAGGCAGGCAGAGAGAGAAGGGGGAGCAGGCTCCCCGCTGAGCAGAGAGCCCGATGCGGGGTTCCATCCCAGGACCCTGAGACCATGACCCAAGCCGAAGGCAGAGGCTTAACCCACTGAGCCACCCAGGGGCGCCAATGGTAAATTTCTAAAGAGAAGCATTTACATGAGTCCTAGAATTAGGAAACTAGGTCAGTGTCAGTTCTTGAAGTGGCCAGCCTCATCGACTTTTGGGGAAGCTAGGTATGCGTTCCCTACCTGTCTATTTTTACACACTGGCCCAGTCCACATGCCACATGACTGCCTCACGCATCGGCGGAGCCGTTAGGACACACAATTCCATGCAGAGATCTGCGCAAGTGGTGTAGATCTTTACTCTTTCTCGGAAGATATAGCAACTTTCACTTTACTCTCCGCTGGAAGCAAATTTTGATATCTTCCAAAGAGTGGATGTTCCTCCCACCCCCGCAAAAGATCAACTACTTCAATCCCGCAACTCTTTATCTTATGCGTATGTGATCATCAGGAGGTGGCAAGCTCCGGTACTTTTTCGGGCTTGGGTGGGTAACATATGTGGCTGAAGGAAGGGGAGCACAAGACAACAGGGCATGGGGGTGGGTGGGGGACTGTGGTGATCTGTTAGGCACACACTTTGTCCAAAGGAGCAGCTGCTGCGCACATCTAGCTGACTGCTGTGAAGCAAAAATCTAGATACAAGGAGCACCCCAAATGTTGAGTGACATCTTCCAGTTCGCTTCACATTGGCAACTGATTTGGGTATTTTTAAATACTGTTGGGGGTCAAACAAAATAAAATTGTTGCATATATTTTGCAAACAGGCTTTCAATTTGTAACTTTTGTTGGGTTCTTTTCAGTTTAATAATTTGTTCATTTTTTAAAAAAGATTTTATTTATTTGACAGAGAGAGACATAGCGTGAGAGGGAACACAAGCAGGGGGAGTGGGAGAGGGGGAAGCAGACTCTCTGCTGAGCAGGGAGCCTGATGCGGGATTTGATCCCAGGACCCTAGGATCGGGGTCTGAGCCGAAGGCAGATGCTTAACAACTGAGCCACCCAGGCACCCCATTTTTTTCACATTTTTAAGTGATACCAGCATTCCTCACCTGCCATTCCCAGGCTGTAGGCTCTGAGCCTTTTTTCTAATATTGACGACAACTTCCACTGGTCCGCTTAACCTCTTGGGTAAGTTCTTTTTTGTACACATAGTAAAAGCCAGCTGGAAACTGATGTCAGAAAGTAGGGAGTAAATTACCACAGAATGGCTAACAAGCTCATAATTTCAACTCCAAACCTTGGTCTTATTAATGTCATAGCCTAATAAACTAAGTAAACCAGTCATAAACTTTTTCCATTTCATATACAATGTAATGCTGTTTGGGGTGTTATTTCTTCTGACAGGATCCAATATCTCACCCATGCTGGGAATTTCAAGAAGAGATATTCACAGACACTGGATAGATGATAGAATATTTATATTGTCACCATAAATCCAAGGAATCTGATTTTTCTTTGAACTGATTGATATGGGTAGGAATTCTTTATCTCACTTCATGAGTATGGACTTTCAGAACAAAAATAATAATGCTATTTTTAAAAATATGCAAAATAGGGGGTGCCTGGGTGGCTTAGTGGGTTAACCCTCTGCCTTTGGCTCAGGTCATGATCTCAGGTCCTGGGATCGAGTCCCACACCGGGCTCTCTGCCTGCCTCTCTCTCTCTGCCTGCCTCTCTGTCTACTTGTGATCTCTCTCTCTCTCTCTGTGTCAAATAAATAAATAAATAAAATCTTTAAAAAATATGCAAAATAACAACCTACACATGTATAAAGCGTGTAGCAGGTGTCTGAGTTTCTAAAGCTCTAGAGAAATAGCATAAAATATATTATCAAATAACCCACCAGAGGAATGTCCCAAGCCCTAATGCCTACTGGTCGTCATGAATTCAATACCAAACGATGTTGGCTCTTGGGAGGATCACTTCATTAAGAGAGAATTTCACTGCAGGTTAGACACAGTGGGGCCTCTGAATAGATTGATACCGATATATCTGTAGGGACAGTGGGGTATTTGAAGAGGGGGATGTAGGCTCACATTTTATCATTAATGCCTCTAGCTCCTTTGCATTCTGATTTGAACTCTACACACTTTGCCCTCTCAAGCAGATGGAGGTATTTCCTATCAATTCATTGCTGGCAAACCTTGCTTGCTAAGTCGGCCTTTATTCTTAAGTTCCTGAGATAAGAGAGGGAAACACCAAACAAATAGAGATCCTTATCTCTATCGTGAAACTAGCATGAGTTTTATTCATCCACTACTGTAGGAGTGAAAGCACATAGAAATATGTCTGTTTATAGCTCAAGAGAAAGGAAACCTTCTGGATCCTATTTCACCTTCGACCATGATCAGTTTTCTAAGGAATGGTAACATTTTCAGTCCCTGAGATGCATAAGCCTGTTCTCTGGGGCTGTGGATCTTTAAGAAGGTATGAGCTGGGGTTCTCGAGATGCTGGTGAATTTTTATAAGGGAAGAGAGAAACTAGGAAATACACTCTTACTTCTACTTTGGGACCCAAAGGAGTTATGTAGGGTCTCCTGGTTTCTCTGCTACCAATGTCAGGGACTTGAGCCTGAGGCATGGTTTATTTCAGTGACCAGCCCAAGGTAAAGCGATGCAATTATAAATAATGGGTACCTAGAGTGTTCTCGCCACTGAATTGGACTGGTTTCTGTGAGTTACTTCGGAACAGCAGCTTCCTTAGATCCCCAGAGGGAGCTACAACTAGTTATTTGATCTACCACCCCTTATGCATAAATTTTAGTGGCCTTAATTCCTTCCTTGGAAAAACAGTGTCTTCCTTAAAAATCATTACAGAATTCTTCTTGAGGAGCTGCAGTAACAGGTAAGAGAAGTGCCATTTTCTAATTTTTCCAAAGCTACCATTAATTAGTATACCAAAAACACTTCAGTGTCTTACACTGTCTTGCTGGCAGTAATTCTTGGAAAGATGATTCTGGATCCCAATCAAGGGGCAAGATCAGAGAAGTCAGTCAGAGAAAGACAGAAACTGTGTGGCCTCACTTATACGTGGAATCTAAAAAAGCTGAACTCATAGAAGCACGGAGTAGAATGATGGTTGCCAGAAGCTGATGGGAGTGGGAAATGAGAATTTTGGTGAAATGATACAAACTTACAGCTACAAAATGAGTAAGTTGTGGGACCTAACGTACACCATGATGACTATAGTTAACAACACCGTATCGTATATGTGAACATTGCTAAGAAAGACCTTAACTGTTCTCTTTACAACAAAAACAACAAAATGATAATTATCTGGGGTGAAGGATGAGTTAACTAACCTTATTGTGATAATCATTTTGCAACGTATATGTGTATGAAGTCATCGCATTTTACACCTTAAACTTGTCCAATGTTATCTGTCACTCGTATCTCAATAAAACGGGATGGGGAGGGAGCAAAACCAGAAGAATCATTTCACTTTTTTGAAACATTCATGCAAATCTTGGCATGACATAGCATTGGCTTAGCAAATTAATAGAAAACAGAACACTCCAGTGTATTTCGTGCATATTTTGGAGATTGTATGACAGGGAAGTTAATGTTAAACTGCCTGATGATTTCCTCATCCCTTCAGTCACATTCTTGTTGAGGCTTATGACACATGTGTCATTTCCATCTCCTCCTAAACAAAACCCTTGTTTAAAGCTAATCTGAAATGCCTTCCTATGTTCTCTGGACAAATCTGTCTGTCCAAAGCGAATGCAAACTGGCCCCTGACAGAGAGCCAAGGCTGACTGGTACAAACTGAAATCAAAGTCTAGTATTTTCAAATTCTTACAGTTGATGTTTTATTAGACACACCCATTCTGGTGGTGTGAACAATCAGAAAAGACCTTCTCAAGTTCAGGGCTGCAATTTACATTCTTCAGCAAATGAAACTGCTTTTCTATCTCTCATTTATTTACCAATTTATTTACCATCAATACTTTAATCTTGTATGTCTATCCAACTTCTGCACATGACAATACTGTAGCTTTCAATAAGAAGCATGGCCCACCCCTCAGAGTCCAGTTAGCCCTGATATGACTCAGGGAGGAAAGCCTTTGGGAATTCAGCCCTTTAATAAAAGATGCTGCCAGGGCTCAGTTGGTTAAGAAGCCGGCTCTTGATTTCGGCTCAGGTCATGATATCAGGGTCCGGAGATCAAGCCCTGTGTTGGGCTCCACGTGGGGCCCGCTTGAGATTCTCTGTCTCCCTCTATCCTTCCCTACCACTTGCACCCTCTCTCCCTCTCTTAAAAAAAAGGGGGGGGGGACAGAACTAAAAATAAATGAAAGAAACTTAAACAGAAAAAAAGTGAAAGTACACAACTGCAACATGCAAATTATTGTTAGAGTATAAACAATAAGTAGTAGTTTTGCTACTACCCAATACTTAATATCTAACTAATTATAAGTTCCATGTCCATACACTGGACTTGCTGAAGGTCAAAACTGAAAACGTCTTTTTTTTTTTTTTTAAAGATTTTATTTCTTTATTTGACAGAGAGAGATCACAAGTAGGCAGAGAGGCAGGCAGAGAGAGAGGAGGAAGCAGGCTCCCTGCTGAGCAGAGAGCCCGATGCGGGGCTTGATCCCAGGTCCCTGGGATCATGACCTGAGTGAAGGCAGAGGCTTTTACCCATTGAGCCACCCAGGTGCCCCAAAATTGAAAATGTCTTAAAGAACTGAAATATTACGTACTAAATGTGAATTACTATTTTAGATGAGGAAATAATGGAATAAGCATTAGAAAAATCACAAAAAGATAAGAACTTAATGATCAGGTAAAATATTCATTTATATGCAACATGTATATATTTATATATAAAACAAATACAGTATACAAACTGGCTTGCCAGGAAGACATACTCATTTACTTGTGTATATATATGTATGTATGTATGTATGTATATGTTCTTTTTTCACATGTGGACAATTGCTGACTGCTGAGCTGAAGCAGGGCAGAAGGAAAGGGATAAGGACACGCAGAAACACATCAATTGGTAGAGGGCTTGATTGGCGATCGGCGCTTGTGCAAATGAGTTAGGTGGCTTTCAGAGGAAAGATGGAGTCCCCGTGGTGATTTTAACCCTAACAACCTTCACTTGGAAATAGTGCAGAAAAGACTAAGGGCTTGTACCATTTCAGCTAAGTCACTGGTACCCAGTACTGATTAGTCGTTTTTAAAAGAATCTTTAAGTAAATCTCTAATATTCAAAATAAAATATTTTTCACTACATTTTTATGGCACAGTTTTAAGAATCCGTTTGCAAGACACCCATATGACCTGGTTGTTATAACTGACTTCTTAAGAGTCCTTCATGTCCTGAACCTGAATACACTCCACTGACCCAAATAAAAGGTAAGAGAACCATCGTCAAAGAATGTGTTCAGCTTGCTTCTGAGTCACCCCTTGTAAACTGTCATTGTTCTCTCTCACATGAGCATTCGAAGGCCTACTATAGCCCATACTTCCCCTGACCTCCCTACAACCTGTATTTTTATCTTCTGATCTTGGTGGTCGTTGGAAACAAGGCTAAAAATTTAGAAATAGGATTGCTCTTGGCTGATCCCTACTGGCCTAAGACTTTCAATACAGGAAAAAAAAAAAGAAAAAGAGAAATGAAAAATGCCCAGGGAGGTAGTGTTTAGTTGTTTAGTTGTAATTTTAGTTCGGTATTATTGCCCCCATCTTACAGGGTTGGAAACAGGATCAGAGCAACTAAATACCTGGAAAGTCGGAAAGCCGTCAGTTAAACCCAGGTTTGTCTTGTTTCTGAGTCTGTTCAATTTCACTTTGCACCCAGAACGGTGTCATCCTCTTGAACTTCCTCTGAGGAAGTGTTTGCTCTTCATTTTGAAGGTGACCTACCATTCACCTCATAGTCTGTAGAACCTAGTTTCTCTCAAATGGAAATATACTAACTACTTTGCCCATGAACTAGCGTGTTCCACATGAAGATTCACGTCCAGTGACGCCTGCGATTGCTCTCTAGAGCAGATGTAGGATGAGGCAAATGAACCAGGTAGATTCCTAAAAGTAGAACTATGGTCACCCTGCATTAAAGCTCCTGACTCTAATTTAAGGCAGAGATGACTCAAGGCAAAGGGAAAAACTCCAAGTCCACTCTCAAAAGGTAGATGGGACTCTTCTACAGAACTATTTTGACCTAGTGAAGAAATGAAACCCAACTGACAGAATCAATTTCAGAAAGGAACTGAGGAATATAAAGAGAAGGAAAACCGCAAAATTCAATTGCCTCCATGCAAAAACCACAAAGATCATGTAGACAGATCTGCGTGCACACACCCCCCCACACACACACACAGCCCTTCCCATAACCTGTGTATGCCTGGAACCCCCGTGGCACTAGCCTGGGAGGCAGTATGGTTTGGCGAATGACAGCACAGATTCTGCATCCAGGCCTCTTGGACACAGGAACAGACTCCTCCCATTTTAGGCTGTGCCTGGAGAGGAGGTCAATTAGTGTGCCTCAGTTTCCCCGTGGGTTCATTATGAGTACTGAGTGAACGATATATAAAGCACTTGCCGGGACATGGCATGTTGCAAGCACTAGTTAAATGCTAGCTATTATTATTATATACAGTGTTCTTAATAAAAAGGCTTTTGGAACCCTACTGGTATGAAACTTAAAAAAGGCCTTCAAAATAGCTCTTTCTTAGTCTATCAACTGCAGACACTGATTAAAATGTTCAGTTTAACAGAAGGTGTTACAGACTGATGGGATAGTTTTCCAAAATGAAATCCAGAGGTTTCCCTGCTAGTCTTTGAAAAAAAAAAAAAAAAAAAAAAAGGATATTTGTTTGCATTATAATCATGGTGCCATGTACAAGCACAATTCCATTTTCTCCCTCCTACTGAGTCTTCTTTGTCCACTATGAAATCTTGAATTCCCTTTAAGTTCCTTTCTCCCTGAGCCTAGCTAATGCCACTGTTACCCTTATCCTCACTTCTGTGATGTTTCCATACTTCAAGGCGGGCCACAGAATGGCTGGCATACAACTGGGAATTCCTGCAAAGCTCGCCAAGTGAACGGTGATTAGCTGCTACAGACAGGAGCCAGGATCGGGGTAGATGGTCCCAAACAATGGAGTCTAACATTCACCCACAAAAGCTTTCATCTCGAGAACATAACCTCTTGTGAGATATAACCGGAAGTCTCAAGGGTAATTGCATTTTGCTGGAATCAAACCTAACAAGTATTTTATAATTAAAGATCATGCTGGTTTCCTTTACCATCACCTGCAACTTAATCATGTACTTGAAGCTTCCCACAAATAGCAAGGCTGTTTAATATTTATTGAACATCCACAATTACCTCTACGTTTTGTTTCTCTGGAAACACACTCCTTTGGTCTGGTTTCTAGAGACCTTGAAGAAGACCATTATTCCATTAAGAACGGAGGCAGAGAAATCCTGTGTGATAATATCATTAATAACACCAGTCATGGTGACTTTTCATTTGCAAAGTGCTTCCGTGCGCCTTATCTCATTTGATCTTTGCAAAATTCTGTGTCCAATTTGTCCTTCCTACTCTGTGGAATGTAATATTCCCTGGATCACTGAATCAGGAGACTGAGTTAATGCGTTTGTGGAAGGCAGACCCCTCAGTTGTGGACTGGAGAGTGGGAGACATTTTCTGGTCCCAGTCAGACCTTTAAAAATCAGACCTTTTGGGAAAGTTAGCCTATTTCTGGGTGAATGTCCAGCCGTGCACCATGATGGTGGAGGCCTGTAATAGTCAAGAAAGTTACCACTGAAGGAGAATTTTGCAAGCAGACTATAATCACCCTGGCTCTGTCACTATCGGGTAGACTTTGAAAAGTTTCTCACCTTTTCTGCTTAAGAGAGGACAAGTGCTAAGCGAGGAGCATGAACAACCAACTTAAGTGAGAAGGGAGTGACAGTCAAGCAAATGAAGCCCCTCCCTTTCTCTGTGAACTGTTTCCTTTAAATGGACATTGTCATTGCGAAATTCTAGAGCTGCCCCTGAGGCCGAGCCTCGGTTTCCTTGTTTGTAAAGTCAGAGGAAGAATATCTATTTTTTTCAGGGTAATTATAGAGTAGACAAGGTGATTCTTTTATTTATTTTTTTTTAAGATTTTATTTATTTATCTGACAAAGAGAAACCACAAGTACACTGAGAGGCAGGCAGAGAGAGAGAGAAGGAAGCAGGCTCCCTGCTGAGCTCTGCTGAGCCCGACTAGATCCCAGGACTCTGAGATCATGACCTGAGCCAAAGGCAGTGGCTTAACCCACTGAGCCACCCAGGCGCCCCAAGGTGATTCTTTTAGAACAGAGGTGTAAGAAAGGACATTCTGCACTTGCTGTTATTAAGCAGTGAGGGGTACTTTCCACACTTTCTGAATTGTTCTGGATATTTGAGATCTCCAGACTCTTACATACATGGCTCAGTCAACTTTTAAACGTAATTAGATGTAATTAGAGTAGTCTGAATTTCTTATAATTCTTTACTTCTATATTCTTCCTAAACAAATACTCCTTTGCCCCCGACCAGTGCCAGGCTTCCGTCCCAGACAAGCTTAGGAGCAGACCGCCGCTGGCACGGGCTCTCCCGGACAGAAAGCTCCTTTCTGGAGCTCAGCGCTGTCTTCTTCTCCTCCTTTACGATCTTAGAAGTCACAAGAATGAAGAAATTTCTCCCTCACCGTAGCCGTGGATTCTCAAGGGTATCGCTAGTTTGGGGCTTTCTTGTGGTCTTTCCAAGCTGCAGTTTTATATGACAAATTTATCTGTCAGTTACAGCACATCCAGGAAGGCTCAAGTTTTTGCACAGTTCTGACTGTCATTCCTGTACAATCGTCAGGTTGTGCTCCAAGGGGGACGGTGATGTTCTCCACCTGAAAACCTGCGTGGGCTCCCGGGACACGAGCTGTGTTTCAGAGCCCTGAAATGCTCTTTATGCAGTTGCCACGAGCAGCCCATTTAAATGAACAGAGGAAAAAGCTACGAAAGGAAAACGCCTATGAAGCGAAAGGAGAAGATAAATTGAAGATAAACATTCAAGGAAGCCGGCTTGAAATATTAAAAGGACACCACGACATGGCAGGAGACTGGCTTTGTCTCTCATAAACTCTCTAAATTAAGATCGAACTTTATTTATTCAACACTGTGTTTGCGGAGGACTCCGGAGAGTGACTCAGCGCTGGGGCTGTTGGCTGACAGCATCTGGGAGGCTTGGATGTGGACGACAAGCTGTCCTTGCCCCCTTCTGGGGGAGGGGCGGGTGTGATAAGGACAGTGCCTGGCGGATCGGGGAAGCCACAATGGGGAGGCAGTCGATCAAAGCTGCGGCTATCTGGAGTGGACATCGTCTTCGTCTTGCTGGGCTGGTGCGGGCATCAGAATGGCTCCTCTGTTCCTTTAAAATGCTGCTCAGATAATGGGCTGGCCTCCCACGCATTCGGAGAGGGCGCCTCTAGCTTTACGGAAACCCAATCCCCACCCCAGACCTCATTTCCACTCGCAGCTTTGATACCCTGTCCCGCCAAGCTACCCTCGAGGGACGCAGTAGCTGTTTCTCTCCATGCGCTCTGCGCTGGGCGTCCACATCGCTTCAGGATCACCTGAGGACAGAGGTGCCCCGGCCTTCCCTCCCCCTTCCCTCTCGCAGCACACAAGATACTGTCAAGAGTTTCATTTGTGAAGGTCTTTAACATTCATCGGTGGCGACAAGCTGGCAGTTCGCTATCGCACTGAAAAGCGACCAAAAGGAGCTGGAAACCAGACTGTAACCGGGAGAATTTTTGCCAAGTTGCTTTGTCCTCGCCACTTTCTGAAGCGGGGTAAGTCATTAGCAAGCCCATGCTAATTGAATTTGATTTAATGTCAACACTGTCACAGTCACAGAGAGGACACCAATAAAATCCCAGCCCTGTTTGCTGCCATCATTAGGCCCAGTTTTTCTGACAACAAAAGTTCAGCCTTTGGTGGAAGGTTGTCCCATCGGGCTTAGAGAACACAGTGCTTTCCTGGCCTTCCACGGAATAAATGCAAGCGCTGAAGTCATCACTTAGAGTGGAACCAAAATTGAATGGGGAAAATCCACTTGTACAAATGACATAAGTGGCTGATGGGCCCCTCGTCAGTATCTGGTGGGGAGCCCCTTCAAAACAGTTACAGATCGCACTTGAATTTTTTACAAAATGTACCAGTTAATTAAATGTCCAAAATGGCACCCATACTCTGTTCAAAAAGCAAGACTGATAGAGTTCAGATGTGGAAAAAGCACCTTTGAAAACTTGCCAGTCTTTTCAGTAATTGAAATACAAGTGAAGCCTTTGTTACTTTTACCTCAAGTTATATGTCTTATGGGGTGGGAAGGTGGGCTTCCTGATGAATTACCAAAATAATTTAATACAAAAAAAGGTGAGATCTTAGTTATCTATAGTCAGAAGATTCTGAAGGGTGAAAATTACCCACTGAACTTCAGCTATAATTTGCTGATCTTTAGACAATCATTTCATAAGCAATTTCCTCACATTCTAGAAATTCTTGTCCTTTGTGCCACATACAGGAGAAGAAAATTGGGACTGTATCTTAGGAAGTGGCACCAGGACCTGTCTGAACCTAACCCTGTCCCGGTACACCCGGATGAGGGAATATATGAGGTAATGAAGTGAATTCTGTAGAGGGAAAAGGAGATTTCAGCTGATTTTATCTAATTAGCCCCAAGACTGGCCCCAAGCGAAGAAGGAAAAATATTCCAAGGGGTTTTCCTTACCGGTGTTCATTTAGCTCCAGGCAATGGCAGTGTGGTTCTGCTGGGTTTGTATCTCGTTGCCCTCAAGATCACCCTGTTTTCCTCCTGTGACCTGCACTTAACAGACGATACCATCACCTCATCAATTGTCAATGCCACCAGTTCAATAACCGGATATCACTGTGGGACATCTCTCTCGATGAGAAGCAACTACAGGTCTTGGCTTTCTCCAAAAATAGCCCGCACCGCCATGCCAGGCACATCCCAGATTGCTCAGTCGTCCAAGCTCGGGAAAGAGACTGCTCATCCCTGCGCTTTCTTTGAGACGCTTTCGTAGTCAATTAAAGACTGTGCTTCCTGTGACTTTGGCCTTGAGACATAACCGACAATACCATTTTCTCTAACGCCAGTACCCTCGACTCCCATCCTTCTTTAAAACCAGCGACAATCGCCTATACGAATAAATGTTATCTGTGCTCCCCCTCCCTGTGCAATTTTGTGGCTTGAATTTTAAAAGAGAGCGAGCAAAAGGGAGGTTTTCGTTTCGTATCGCATGGCACCATAAGAGTTCCTCTGGGGAGCCTGCTTTCACGAAACCCTGGCAAAAGTCGCAAATTGATAGCTCAGGGGGAGATACGATAGAATTTAGAAGTCCTTCGCTGGGTAGGGACAGAAGGTTCCCAGAGGGCTTTGTATCGGGCAACACAATGTAAGGTGCGAAGGGCCAAGAAGGGCCCGTGGGAGGGGGAGTGGTGCGGGATGGCACGAGCTGGAAGGCTGACGGACTCTGCCAGGGGGAGGCGGCACGCGACATTGACTGTCCCTGCGCTGGTCACCCTGTCCTTCCGCCTCACCTGTCCTCCGAGGCAACAGAGGGCTCCATTACCATCTGTGACCTCCTGTTTTGTTCAACTACAGGGCACAGTAGAGACAAAAGTTCTATTAGGAAGGGGCGGCTGGGTGGCTCAGTGGGTTAGGCCGCTTCCTTCGGCTCAGGTCATGATCTCAGGGTCCTGGGATCGAGTCCCGCATGGGGCTCTCTGCTCGGCAGGGAGCCTGCTTCCTTCTCTCTCTCTCTGCCTGCCTCTCAGTTTACTTGTAATTTCTCTCTGTCAAATAAATGGATAAAATCTTAAAAAAAAAAGTTCTATTAGGTATCAGCATTCTCACGTAAGGACCTTTTAAGTTCAAAGTTAACAAGAAAATCACTTTTCTTTCTATTAGGAAGTATCTGGTGGGGAGGGAATTATGACAAAAAGACATCTAAAATTTTGGTGATATTAGGTGTTCCCCCAACATGGTAATGTTTGATGAAAACGTTGTCAATTTTTAAAGTGAAAAAAAAAAAAACAGGATAAAATTTATTGTTTAGAGTGTTTTTAATACTGGCAACATTTTTCAAATAAAGAGGTGAGATAGTGAATAGAGATTTCTACCTTCTTTTGAGAAAAACAACTACTGTCCAACTCTAGTAATTAAAAATGTTAGCTCTTTTAAATGGGCAGGAGCAAACGTTATAGTACAAAATACTGCCCTTGTGTACCCTGTATGTCCTAATATAATTCATCAATTCTCATAAGTGGCTGCATACTACATTACTCCAAAAGAAGTGTATCATTTGAAGGACAAATTATCAGTCATGATATAGGTGAAGTACTTTGTTTCCGATGTAATTTGAATACTATATATTTAAACTCTTTTTTCTCAGGAGCTATTCTGTCCAGATTTACTTAGGTATATATGATGAATAAAATTGTAAGATACTTACCGTGTCCACGGTGAGGATTTGATAGACATATACATTGTGAAGGGATTCCACTCATTCAGTTATTAAAACATTCGTCACCTCACGTATTTACCTTTTGTGGTGTGTGTGTGTGTGTGTGTGTGTGTGTATGTGTGTGTTGAGCACATTTAAGTTAAATCACAGAAACAGAGTAGAAAAGTGGTTGCCGGGGCTGACGAGTGGGGAAAATATGGAGAAGCTGGTAAAAAGGTACAAATCTTCAATTATAAGATAAATAAGATCTGCTTATTTGCTGTATAACATGATGACTACAGTTGATAACACTCTGTTGTAGAGTTCAAAATTTGCTAATAAGAGTAATTTAACTGTTGTTAGGAAACTCTCTGACTGCTGTAGATACCAACATCAACCACACGATGTCACCAATAACTACAGTACCAACTTAGAGCTCCGGGGAAGAACTTTAATGCATGCATTTCCTCATAGGTTAAATTATTTTCTATTTTGTTCATGAATTTTCTTTCTATTCATCAAACTACAAACACTCAATATCTATCTATTACTATCTTATTATTATTAATTTACAACTACAGTGCAGTTCTCAGAATTTTTACATTTCTAAATTTATTTTTAAAATATTAATAACGAGATTTAAAAAATTTCTTTTCAAAGATCTATTTTCTTATTAAACTCACATATGTTATGATGATATAATTCAGGGATGAGTAAGAATTGATCAACGAGTACATACTGAACACTGACTATCAGGCCCTTTGGTGACTCAGAAATAGACACATTTATGACACACACACACACACACACGGCTGTATAATACTGTAATTCAATCAGTACTGCCTTCTGGAATTCTATTTTTATGTGAAAGTTGGAAAGGATAGGATAATCTTACCCCTTAAAATTGTACCAATCATGTTTAATACTTATTACATAATTATGTTTTTTGGCATAACACAAGAGTAATTAAAATAATATTTTACTTCTCTTCATGAAGCAAAGCCCATCTTTTCTACCTCCAATTGTTTTCAGAGATGGAGTCTGAATATACAAGGTTAAAAGAAGTAAACATATTGTGATGGTAAAACCTCCTTTTTTTCTTTGAAATGGTTTATCATAATATTATGCTTAATTATGCAAATATGCTGGAGGATTTTTTTTATGGGTACATCAGCCAAATTCAAATACATTAAAGATGACAAATACATATTCATTTACACATTCAGCACATATACGCCTGTATGCATGTTTCTATTAATTTAACAAATAAGAGCACGTATTAGAAAGTGAGGAAGTGTAGAACAAAGCTATTTTACAAACTTAGGACAAATCTCTTTTACTAAAAATAATCTTAAGTTCTAGAGAATCATATTTTTTGTTGTTGTTAATTATTCTCTATGTCATTCCCAAAAAGATTTCAGAGGAACAAAGAACTTTGTTGTTATAAGATTGATACAGTTTCATTAGCCCTAAAAAATATCAACTTAAGTTTTCAATTATTGGAATACATATACTGTTCCTTTTTAAGGTATACAGGAGAGGGAGAGGGAATTAAAACGATGACCTAATCAAAAACTTCTATAAGACCTGAAAAGATGGAATAAAAATTTAAAATGTTTCCAAATATTTGGCAGACAAAACATATAACTGAATTTTTTATTGACTGTGCTGGATGTTTGGCTTTATTTATATAAAGCCAAAGAATGAGAAATTTGCATTTGCATTATAGTTGTCAGAAAGTCGTATTTGTGAAGAATGTAGTACATAGTTTTCTCTGTAAGTTCCCTGAGGTATTTTTAACTTACTTAATAAACAAAAATGACAAAATTTAAAAATTTCATAGATCATTTTTGAGATCTCCAGGTTGTTTTAAGAATGAATTGGGCCTCAAAATCAGAACACATTTTACCTTTGGGGCAAGGTATCTGTGACTGTCTTTATGGGATATTTCAATGCAATACATCAAATTTATGAAATAATCTTACCCTCAGAGACATCATAAAGTACAATGTAAATAGTTATTACCTTTTTTTGGTATGTAACAAACACTCTCGAATTGGCCTCACTTTTTAAATTATCATATTTTATCATCATAAATTATCATACTATACAAATATATGTATATATATCTATATATCTATCTCAATGTTATTTTTTGCTAAAGTTCATTATGATATATATTTATGTAAGCTCTATACCCAGCTTTCAGTCCAATATGGGGCTTGAACTCACAATCTTGGGATCAAGACCTGAGCTGAGATCAAGAGTTAGATGCTTGGCCAACTGAGCCACCAAGCAACTCCAGCACTGACATTTCTTTTTTTAAAGATTTTATTTATTTATTTGATAGACAGAGATCACAAGTAGGCAGAGAGGCAGGCAGAGAGAGAGAGGAAGGGAAGCAGGCTCCCTGCTGAGCGGTGAGCCCGATGCAGGACTTGATCTCAGGACCCTGGGACCATGACCTGAGCTGAAGGCAGAGATTCTAACCTACTGAGCCACCCAGGTGCCCCAACCCTGACATTTCTAATAAACTTTGACTATGGCCACACTATATAATTTGTTTTAGTATGTATACATTAATATTATATATTTCTGTAGGTATCTGTGTACATTCCTAATTCCTGTGAATACAGTCCTTTCAGTGACAAAAAAAGATGAATCTTACATAGTTATAAAAACTAAGAAAAATAAATATGAACTTTATAAGCTAAAACTTGAAGTAAGGCAAATAGGTCATTATATTCATTAACAACAATTTCCTTTTATTGTGGTTCATTAAAATTTTTTCCCACTTGCATGTTGTGATTGAAGTAGACTGATATATGCTTTATTCATATGATAACATCTCAATAGTTTATACTCATTCTAGGAACAAACTCAATTACTACTGGTACATTCACGATAATTGCAGGGGGATATCTTTTACATGTTCTTAGGAGAGTATTTCTTATAATGGAAATTTTTTGACATTTATGATTTTCAATATTTGATAAAATTATGATGAGGGATTTTCATAGCTGCAGAATTGTGAGCTGTAAATATCCTACAGAAACTATAAATATTTTAATATATATTTATATTTAGAAATATAATCTTAGATTTAGATTTTAACTGTTTATCTAATCTTGATGAAAGTGCTTATTCAAATCAATCTAACATTTTTAAGACAAATATCTAGATTTTGGGGGGATGAGGGAATAAATGAATACTACTCTCATAGTAATTTTTTTTTTGCTTATTTTAATTATTATTAGATGATCTTTCTTTATTCCCAATGTAATGACCTAAAAAAATCACAATAATTTTGCTGGATTTCTAGCTTCAGAAAATTTACATAAATATTTGCCGCAGGCCAATATGGAAACAGAATACTTTTCATGTCAACCAAGCAGCTTTGGGGAGTGCTGTCCAGTGCTGAATTCTATTTATTTTGTTTTGTTCAGCAAAACTGCACTTTTAACACCTGAAAGATGTCACAAAAGTTTGAAATATTTGGATCTAGTTGGGGTATTGAGAGCAGGAAGAAACGGAAAATATGAATGGAAATGATATGTTCGATTATTAAATAGGAAAATTAGTGTGTTTAAATTACAGATTTACAGGGGAGTGGGGGTATGGACATTGGGAGGGTATGTGCTATGGTGAGTGCTGTGAAGGGTGTAAACCTGGCTATTCACAGACCTGTAACCCTGGGGATAAGAATAGATTACATGTTTATAAAAATTTTTTAAAAATACAAAGGGTTAAAAAAATTACAGATCTATGATTAGTGAACATATAGAAAGCCCCTGTGTTGTTAAAACCCTGGATTGTAAAAATAAAATGACACTAGGCTTAAAAGCTCTGTGACAAGTCATCTGACAGTTCTTGATGTTTACTCTGTAATTGGTAAAAATGTGTTTTCTTTCATGGCACTCCATTGCAAAGGAAGCACAGATATTTGCAATATATTTGAATAAAAGCACTGGCTCACTCAAGGAGATTGGCTGTTTCAGAGTATTGAAAATAAGACTGCTGAGTCTTTATATTCATGAGAGGGATCATTTTCCTTAAGATTGGCAGTGAAGTTTCAGAAAGAGGGGAGTTATGGTGTTGAATTAAATTTGATATGAGTCATTGCTTCGGAAAAGATGGTACCCATCAAAACTATGGTTTCTGTGTGGATCCTGATTGTCGTTTCCCACCATGGTTATCATGTTCCTGTTCCTGAGAGCCACAGCACGGGGGAAGTCGACTTGTTCCTGCCATTGCCTCCTCTTCCTCCCCTTTTTCCTATTTTGGTCATGTAAGCTTGATTACCAAAAGAATACATAAATGTCCAACTCAATGTGTCTCACACAAATCTTCCTTCATCTCCTTTGGAATGCACCCAGTTTTCCTAGGACTAAAGGGTCCTGTCAAATAGAGGGCATTCCTGCCCCAAATCAGGCAGGTAAGCAACACCTTCTGGAAAACCAAAATCCACAGATCAAACTCCTTTTTAGCAGAAAATTCTAAGTCATTTTAGGTTCCTGCATAGGCAGGTAATTCACATCAAGTGACAAGGAATATGGTTCCATTGCTGAAATACTAATGATTTCTCTGCTTTCATTGGGGCTATTAGCCTTACATCTTACCCCACTTCCCACAGCTAACTTAGGAAGGCGTCATCAGAAGCTTTAGTGATTTATAAAAGATGAAGATCTAGGAAGTATAAGGAACCGCTGTAGAAATATAAATCTATTGTTAGTAGTATTGGCAAAGATAACAAAATGAACACCACTAATAAAATAGTGGAAAACAGCAGAAATAACATGTTCTTAAAAGATGACAAGAAATGCATAGGCAGCATGTCACGACTTTCCAATGGTTGTATAGAGCGGGTTTTGTTTTTGAGATTCTAAGTTAAAAAGTTTGGATTTCATAAAGCTGGGAAAAGTTGGAGAGGTGTGAAGGCATTAATGGAAAGAGTATTTTGGCTTATGCATTTCTGGTTGTGAATTTTTTATCGTTTCTTCACTCTTCCTTTCAACATTTGAACTGATGGGTGTTGGTAAAGGACGGAAGAAAAAAGCAGCAGACTGACCCCTGAGAAGGGTACTATATCCCCACCCTCAAGAGGCAACAAATACATGATGATTATGGCCTTTTTCACTAAGACTTTCTCAGTGCTTGAAAGCAAGATTATGATGCAGGAAGTATTTCTACAGAACCTTTTTAACAAGGAGTTTTAGGATTGGAGATCATCAGATGATCTTATTCAAAGAGCACTTGCCCCTAATCAGGGCTGTTTCATTGGAATTACACAATTCTGATAGGCAAATAAGAGAACGTCCTGAGGGGATATGACTTATGCCTAAGTATAAAGAATAAAACTAGGAGATCTCACTGACAGGGTAGTCATGGGTCAACCACATATAACCCGAAAGAGACCTAGACGGTCAACACACAAACAAAAAAGCTTCAACAAAAAATGTATGAAAAAGAAGATGCTTTTTAAAGAAGGGCATATTTTAAGATATTAAGACAAGTTTTTATATTGTACTTTTTGAAGAAATGTAAAGATAAATAATCCTTATCTTGACTTCACAATCTCTAAATTAAACTGTTGAAAAGTCATGTGAGTGCCCACAAAATGGAGTGTCTCTAAAAATAAACAAAATCACATTGACCTGTAAGATACAGAGTTCTTATGATAAAGTCTGACACTGATATAGCCAGCTAAAGCAAAAGCTGGGCAATACACAGTAACCAAATTCATCACTTCTGTGATTTTAATCAACATTCTGATTTTGATGTGGATGCGTCTCAACAATTCACTCTTCTCCTACCCAAGGTCGCTAAGTGTTAAGCCAAAGAAGGAATTGTTAAGAGTAATCCAAAGGTTCTCTCTAGCAATTCTCAAGTAAATTTATTTGTGCAAATGAGTGAATAATGAGTGAATAAATGGAGTTTGCTGGGGGAGCTCTCTTCTGAGTGCATACATTGTGGTGTGTGTATGCAAAGTGTGAGTGCTAAGAATTATCCTGATATCCGGTATTTATGCCATTAGGTACTGAATACCAGATTCAAGTAACACAAATTGGAACCATCACTGAAAGAGATTTAAAAATAAAATAGGAAATTTTAAAGAGATGCCTTATTTTCTTTTCATGTGTCTGACAAGTGCCCATGGCATTAAAAATATATTCTCTGTAAGAGTCACCAATGCTTGAAGATGCCAGTGAATCAATATTTACTCAACCCACGCTGAGAAGATGTAAGTAGAAAGATGTTCGGATGTTTGCTGCCAGTCAAAAAGCCACAGTTTCTCTATGTCACCAATCTAAGCCTAAGCTCCTAGCATCTTTACATCCTTAAAAAAAAAAAGGCCCCAGAACTGAGATTTAGAACCTTTAAATCTCCACCTATCAGTGTTTTGTCCCATCCTTTTTTTTTTTTTTTTTAAATCTTTTCATTTCTCAGTCCTTTTGAATCCTGGTGGATATTATTTTTTAAAAAAATAATACATAAAAACCATGTTTGAAGTCATTCTATTTACCTTACACCAACTGGATATTACTGACTATTGGAAGAATCGTGGTCACCAGGACAAAGTAATGACTATAGAAATTCCAAAGGACAAGAAAAACAGAGAAAATAAGACATAGAGCAGTCAAAATAAGCTCAGCTCTTTTCAGTGATATCCCCAAATGGAAGAAAATGGTGGATTTGCAGGTTAGATCTGTTTATGATTTATTCGATTCACAGGGAAGTAGTAATATAGTAGATGCAAGAAAGGCACACTACATGAGAAAATAATTTTTTTGGAAAACAACTCTAATCAAGAGGCATAGTTGTCACCTTGAATGTGAGGCATAAGCAAAAATTATTATGCTCCATTTACTCTTCCTCTAAGTTAACGAATTGTGGCTAACTTTATAGTCCTATACCTATTATATAGCACAATAATAATCTCCGTAACTGTGCCATGAAGGAGAAGGACAGACGTTAGGGCACTGACTTTACAGAGTCCCATAAGCCTTAGCATTTGGCCCAAGGTGACATGCCCAGAAGGAGGTGACGCTAGCAACTGAGTCTCGGTTTTCTGATGCATGGTTTAGGATCCTTGATATTTTATTGTATAGAACATTACATATTGGAGCTTGATGGTAAGTGTTGTTTAGAAGAGGGGGGATGTTGGGCTGCCCAGGTGGCTCAGTCATGAAGTGTCAGCCTTTGGCTCAGGTCATTATCCTAGGGTCCTAGGATTGAGCCCGGTATCTGCTTCTCCCTCTCCCACTCCCCCTGCTTGTGTTCCCTCTCTGGCTGTGTCTCTGTCAGATAAATAAAATATTAAAAAAAAAAAAAAGAGGGGTAATGTGAAGTGGGAATCTTAAATTCTGCAGTGGTTATTATCTTTTGCCTACTGAGTCCATTTTCTGTTCTTTTGTTTTGCTTTGGGCCACAGGAGGCTGACATTCACAAATGATAACACTGGTCTTTGCCTTTTTGCTTCTCATTGTGTTCCACCATTGGGAAGCACCCACTCTTACTCCCACTTGCTTTGGCACAACTCTGGCAGTGATAACCTCCCTCATCCCCACAAGGTTTTAGCTCTAGCTCAGAGTAGACTACCCCAGGGGCATGACTTTCTCTTTTGCTAGGTTTTTTTTTTTTTTAAGATTTTTAAAATTTATTTATTCGACAGAGAGGGAGATCACAAGTAGGCAGAGAGGCAGGCAGAGAGAGAGAGGGAAGTGGCTCCCAGCTGAGCAGAGAGACCGATGCGGGGCTCGATCCCAGGACCCTGAGATCACGACCTGAGCCGAAGACAGAGGCTTAACCCACCGAGCCACCCAGGCCCCCGTCCCCGTTTGCTAGTTTTAAGTGCCTCTGCATCCCTTGCTGGTTTCCTTAATCCTGCCCATACCGGTGAACATTATCCCTCTGTTATGAGTGTCTTCAAGACACACCACTGTCAAAAACGCACAACTTCCATCTAATCATGAGGAAGCATCAGACAAAATCCAATTGAGGGACCGTCTATGAAATAACTGGTCTTTATACTTCAAAATGTCATTTCCATGAAAAAAAAAAAAAAAAAGGACACTGAAAACATAGAACAGATTAAAGAATACTAAAAAACACAACACTTAAATGCAATGTGTAATCCTGGATTGGACTTGCAGATAAGATTTAAAATGTTTGCTATAAAGATTATTGGGAAAATGGGTGAAATGTACATAAGGTCTGTGCATTAGGTAATGGCAATGTATCACTGTTAATTTCTTGATTTTTGATGATTGTAGTGTGGTTATCTGAGATACTGTCCTAATTGTTAGTAAATGCACATTAAAATACTTAAGGAAGTAAAGAAACATCATGTCTCCACCTCACTTTCAAAGGAAATAGAAAAAAATAATGCTTATATATATAATATATATGGAGAGATATATATTCTCTCTATATAGTCCTTCTCTTCATATATGTCTTTTATATTATATATAAAAATGATATGACATGTAATAATCTTCTCTGTATCATTCCAATTTTAGTATATGTGCTGCCGAAGCGAGCACGATATGACATGTAATAAAATATATATAAATAATATAGAGAAAGAGGGAGAGAGGAAGAGAGAACAAGGAAACAATGTTGATCAAGTATTAACAATCTGAAAATCTGGGTGACATGTACATAGGAGTATTTTGTCCTGTTTTAATTTTCCTGTAAATCAGAAATTTCTCAAAATAAAATATTTTAAAAATTTTTAAAAAGGGTTTTTAAGAATTCTAGCTGAATGCGCTGCCTCTTACCAGGACCCACACTGATAAGGATTCTAATCTCCATTGTTAACTGCTGTCTAACTAAAAAATGATATTCCCACCATTCAACAGTTTCTTTGCTTCACAGCAAACCATGAGCTCACCAGGAGCCACCATGGTGAAGGCCTAGGGAGAAGAAAGGATGGCTACCTACCTCATCAGGTCTAAGCAGGTGTAAACTAGCAGGAGACTAATTAAGGTCCCTCCCAAAGCATTCAGAGCCCTAGTTTTAATCTCAGTTAGGAATCACAAATAAAAGCATATTTATAAATTTCTTGATAGTCTTGACATAAAATGTGTCGCTTAATGTCATGTATTACATATACAAAAATTTATTCACATCACACACGCATACCCAGACACACACACACACACACACACAAGACTGCAGGGGTCAAAGAACATGATAAAGTCTTCCACTTGAATTCTTGCTTCTTTGGATCTAAACTAACTGTGGGTTACCAAGAGTAATATTTTAGCATACCCTTAGAGGAAAGATATGGAGTCACACCTAACATATAACTGGGTTAGTAAGATACCAGATTCAAATACACAGAACATTTGAATGTAGAAGAGTCATTGGCTCTAGGGTAATAGAGTCAAGATTACTAAGGATTTGGAAGATACCCTCTTAGCCAAATGCTCCAGGTAAACACCATCAGCAATATAACATGGTGGCATCATGAGCCAGCCCTTGACATAATGTACTGAAGCGGACATAACATCACTTCTATGATATTTTAGCCAAAAATGGATATTCAATCTATTCACGAGAAAACATCAGATAAGCCTGAACTGAGCTGAGTGAGATTCTACATCATATCTGACCGAGTGGTCATCAAAAGTGTTAAGGCCACAAAAAAATAAAAGAGACTTAAGATAGTCACACAGGTTAGAGAGGCACATCAATTAAACAAAATGTAGAATTCTGGCTGGGAGCCTCCAAGAGAAGACCACTAGAGGAAAAACTGGAGAAACTGCTAACATTAGGGTAAGCTGACTATTGGGCAAATGTAAACTCTCTGGACTTTTTTGTACCTTTCTGCAGGTCTCTAAATTTACTTCAAAATAGAAAATAAAATGTTGACAGGGATTCATTCTTCTTAATAAAACTATTACAATTCTATCTTGAATTTTTTAAAGATTATTCATTTATTTATTTGACAGAAATCACAAGTAGGCAGAGAGGCAGATAGAGAGAGGGGGGAAGCAGGCTCCCTGCTGAGCAGAGAGCCTGATGCATGCGGGGCTCGATCCCAGGACCCTGAGATCATGACCTGAGCCGAAGGCAGAGGCTTTAACCCAATGAGCCTCCCAGGAGCCCTCTTGAATGTTTTCTGTTTTGTGCATAAATATGGCACATTAAGTCCTAAAATATTATTTTATTTGAGACATAAAAGGTTCAAAATTTTAAACTTATTTCGTTGGTACTAACAGGGAGATGTTATAGGCTCAGGGTATTTATGCAATAATTAATTATTTACGGGAGCCTGGGTGGCTCAGTGGGTTAAGTCTCTGCCTTCTGCTCAGGTCATGATCTCAGGGTGCTGGGATCAAGCCCCGCATCGGGCTCTCTGCTCAGCAGGGCGCCTACTTCCTCCTCTCTCTCTCTGCCTGCCTCTCTGCCTACTTGTGATCTCTCTCTGTCAAATAAATAAATAAAATCTTTTTAAAAAAATTAATTATTTATTTTGAGTATCTTTCAAGAGAATGTTGTACTTTATTCACTACTTCTCCTGACATTCAATTCTGTTTTTGATTTACAAAATCAAAAGTTCTTAGTTCTAGTTCTTAGGACAAGAACTAGAGAAATTACATATACAAACATGTAATTTTGTATATGTAATTTTGTATACAATGCTGGGAGGGATTACTTGATCAGCTCAAATTTCTCAGATCTCTGGAAAACACTCAACAAGGCATTCTAGGGAGAAGGAGATTGCCACTGCTGCAATTTGGTGCAAATATTTCTTATTCTGGTTCCATCCATTGGGATTATGTGGAAAAGTAGGATTATTCTCTTACACAAAAATAAAAAAGAGAAGTTGCATCTACTGGAGGCAACATGATCTTTAATTTGATTCAAGGGCAGGGATGGGTAACAGCTTCATATCTTCTCCACAGACTGAAAGCCAAGACCACGGTCTTACTAGAATCAGGCCTAATCTTAATGGCGGATGTATTTTCAGATAGTATTGTGGCAAATAGCACACAGTTCAGTAGTTCTTAGGGGATCATGCAAGAGAAACTTAAGCTCTCCTGGATGTTGTTAAGAACTATTTATTTGTCTTACTTTTTATTTTTAGTGGGGCAATTGATTTTGAAATTATACATAGGTAGTAATCACAGATGTTTAACTTAAATGCACATTATATTAGATTTCAAAACTATGATCACGGCCTTTTGAATCTGCTTCAAGGTTTATCTAACAACCTTCAGTCTCTCTTTGGTAAAATCTCAAATGTTTTTACCAAAACTAAAAGCTTAGGATAAAATACATATTTTTTGATTAGCGTATAATTAACATACAATATTCTGTTAGTTTCAAGCGTAGATCATAGGGATTCGAAATTTCTATACATTACAAAATGATCCCCATGCTTAGTCTAGTTACCATCTGTCCCCATATGAAGTTATTACAACAGTATTGAGTATATTCCCTCTGATGTACATTACACCCCCCTGACTTATTTATCTTCTGAATGTTAGTTTGTACCTCTTAATCCCTTTCTGTTAGGTAGAAGTATAATAAGTAACCCTACCTATTTGGCCTGCCCCTCAACTCTGCCCCCTTCTGGTGACCAATCTGTATCTACAAGTCTATTTCTGTTAGTTTAATTCATTTGTTTGGTATTTGTCTCTCTGACTTATTTCACTTAGCATAATACCCTCTAGGTCCATCCGTGTTGCTGCAAATGGCAAGATTATGTGTTTTCTTAAATCTATGAATAACCAACCCTAATCATACTTTTCCCCCTGATATTTTCAATTCAATAAGCTGCTTTAGAGTTTGAGGTAATCAGAACACAGGAATCAGTAATACATGGAGACACAGGGCTCTTTGACTCCCTCTGTGTAAGATAACATTCTTGTGTTGCTGAAGAATTTAAGAGATTGTGCTACAATGTGCCTCACGCCCTACCTTGGATTCTGAGTGCTTTCATTGCACCACACTCACAAGCATACAATAGATATCATGCACTTGAAGTTGTGACCTGCAATCTGAACTTTGTAGACTAGCTTGTGAGGGAAATAGCCAAAGGATGCTTGCAGAGATAGATTCTTACCCTTAAATGACATGTTGTATGATAACAAGGTTTTTACATGTCACTGGAGAAGAGTGAATGGAAATGGGTGAACCACAGAGGAAACAAATGTTCCAATTTTCTTAAGATTTTCTGAACACCATTATTATAGTTCTTTGAGATATGTGAATTTCAAGCATGATTCACCCCATATGATTATTCAATATTAATACATTCAAATAAGATTTTATAAATGGTTTGCAGTATGGCTATATGACATTTACATGGAATTCTTAAATTTTTCCCTAGTGTCCCTGCTCTAAAGACCTTGAGAGTACCAACGCAACCACTTTCTGTATGACCTTGAACAATGTCTTAAAAAGAAGCAGGCCTTGTTTTCCTTATAAACAGGGAAGGATAACAGTATTACATCTACTTTATGGAAATGTGATAAATATTTCAATATTGCTATCAAGGTATATTCATCTCCTTGCTGGGAAGATGTCACAGAAAACCAGAATATTACTATTATTATCACATCTAGCTTGAATGAACATTAAAGCCCAAAGGTCCTGTCTTTGTGTATAAAACTCCAGTCTGAAAGATCTAAATTTGTTTTTAAATTTCATCAACTTTCTAGCTCTATCAATAATGTGCAAAGTCAAAGGTGAAACTCTGGCTATATTAAAAAGAAAAAAAAATATCTCACAGAGAGAAAAACAGTCAAGGAAAGATGGTAGCCGAGGATACTGGGAAATGGGTTTCGGGGGCCATAGACAGGGGGACGGTCCCCAGGAACTCCACATGGTAACAGCTTCATTTTCACATTCTGGCAGAAGCAGTTCTGAAATGTCTGCCTCCCATTAATTATTGCACCTTGGATCTAGGGAGGCAATGTTTGAAGACTCACTCGATCTCTTTCAGGGTTTTAGAATCTGCTACTTGGCACTCTGGTTAAGAAGGTAAATAAAATAACCTGTTCAAAAGATGCAAATATGCAAGGAAATATGGTTTTGAACGATCCTATGCCTTGTATTTTTCAACCTAATAGTAAATTCCTTATATTCTACCCTACTAGCCCATCGTGGTTATGAAATCCTATACCCTCAATCTGGAAAATACAGGTACCAAATACGGCATTTTAAAATTGATAACCACGCTCCAATTCAAGAGACTGAGGTCTTAATTAAATGGGTCAGTCACACTCTCCCTAGAATTTTCTTTTCATAATTGTTGCTAACAATGACCACTTACACGTGTCTGCTTTGTAATAAACCTCTCCAAGGAGGACTTTTAGCAGACAAGCACTCAGATCCTTTCTAGAGCTGAAGTCCCAGGATAACTGGCAACTTACCCGTTTTAAAGCTTCCATAAAACTACCTTATGACGCAGATTTGAACAGCTCCTGAAGAGAAGTGGGGCTTGCCGATTCTAGCTGTTTTCCCTTCTATTTCTTCCCAGCGCCATGCTCCACTGTTCTCACGTTGTATCGCCAGGATATTTGTACAGTCTGTCTCCCTCAGACAAGTAGGAACCCTGGAAGTCGGGGTCCTCTGATCCATTTGCTCCGTTCTAGGGTGTGCTGAGTGACTTAGTGAATGAACGCAGTTCATCATAAAAAGTGAACCTTCCATTCATTAGGGTTCTAACATCAACATATGGATCTGTTTAAATATAATCTTAAAGGGGAATGAGAGCTAAGATAAGAAGGTAGAGAATGAGGGAAAACTGACAGAGGTGACGGGCGTATCTCCAAGAAGTGCCAGTTGCAAGACAGTAGATTTTCGGGGCTGCCTTGGCGCGCACCACAGCTCTGACAGCCGCCCCCTCCTGCTTTGGCTCCACTGACCAGCCTTTCAACCCAGACACACAAACTGCATGCAGCTACCAGAGGAGCAGTCACAAAAGAAAGGGAGCTTTGTGGGGTGTTATAATTCAAATGGAATAGAACGGGCAGAATGTCCAAATCATACGAAAAAGGAAATACATAAAAAAATAGAATTTGTATAAATATTAAGCAACATACATACTCCTTGGTAAGAGAGGAAAACCATATGTGATCATCTGCTGGCAATGAGTTGCTATAGAGGACAGGACTAGAAGGGGTCATTCCCATTTCTTCCTGTTTCAGTATTTTAAAAATTTATTTATTTATTTATTTCACAGACTGAGATCACAAGTAGGCAGAGAGGCAGGCAGAGAGAAAGGAAGAAGCAGGCTCCCCACTGAGCAGAGAGCCCTATGTGGGGCTTGATCCCAGGACCCTGGGATCATGACCTGAGCTGAAGGCAGAGGCTCTAAACCACTGAGCCAACCACGTGCCCCTAATATTTAAAAAATTTTACGTAATTGGTTATCACATCTTAAGTTCTAGAAATTTAAAGTTAATAGGAAAATACAACATGAACCAACAAATGTTTCTGTTACGAGCAATGGGAAGGAAATCAAACATGGTGTTTTCTCCTTGTTAAAGAATTAAAACCAAAACTAAAATAAAGGGACAAGACAGAATTCTCACCTTTATGCTCCTGATCATTGCAATTTGTATACGAGGTCAGTTGAGTTGTGAGGGATGTCACAAAAAGTTCCTTGCCATTACTATAGTTAAAGACCAGGTTCTGGAAGGCGGTCTCAACAATGATAGTGGGATTGTCTGTCAAAGCACAATCCTTCCCTGAGTCCAGATCACGTATTTCGGCATATTCACATATCTGAATACATTGCTATGTGTTGGATGGGATGTTTTCAACTGTAAGTCACAGAAACCATGACTTAAATTAGCTAAAATGAATAAGACATTTAGTAAGTCTCTTAAGCATCCAGAGGCAGGACAATTTCAAGGCCCAGTTCCATTAGCATTCTGGCCCTGCCCTCTGCAAGGCTTGTTCTTCAAGCTGGCTTTTCCCAAGGTTTCAAGATGGCTGCCAGCCCCAACTTTGGCCACCTGCTTCCTTACTTATGTCTCTGAAAGTGCAACAGAACCTCTTGCCCCACCCCAAGTATGGGATGAAAGTCCTTTCTATCGGTTTATTTGGACCAATAATGACGTTAGGGGATGCCCTGTGATGACTGGCTTAAGCTTCTTTGTCAGGGCCAATCCCAGGCAAGGGAGGCTTGTCATCTCGATCGACTTGGACTGTAGATAGGAAGAGGATCCACAGAGCCTGAGTCTTACACACCACCTGGGAAAAGAGTTTGTCCCTGGGGTTACATAAAAAAGGCAGGGAATCGGGTGGCCTGGGGTTTTAGTAAATAGAAGAAAAGGGGTCAATAAATACGGAGTAGATAAGGAATAGTACCTACTCCATGGTAGTATGGTTATACTGGGGAAAAAAATCATCAAGATATGAATCAGGACACCCAGAATCTATTCCGGGCCTTGGCATTAACAAATCATTTGACTGTGAGGAAAGTCACAAAACTGCTGGGTTTCAGCTACTGCAACAATAGCAAGCTGGTGCAAAAATAATTCTATGGCCCCATTCAGCTCCAGTCTCAGATTGTTTCTCACTCCCTCCCTCCCCCACCCTGGCTGTCTGCTCCCCAGAACACAAAGCACCCACTACTGCATATAGGTAAATACTTTTAAAGGAATGACTTTCCTGGTGAATTTCTTTTTCTTCCTTTTTTTCTTGCTTGCTTCCCCCCCCCCCCATTTATCTCATGGCTGATCAGCCAATTGCTATGACCCAGCAAAGCAAAACAGTGTGTGGTGCAATTATCTGGGAAATATAAGACCATCTATGCCATCAGATAATGCAGGGAAGGGTGGGCTTTGTTTCCCGAACAACCTGCCTGGTCACTGTGGATGGTCCCCAAATCCTCAGATAAATGGACAGGCCTTCACTTTTCTTTAGAGGCATAACTCCCGCTCTTTGTGAATCAGGATCAAACTCCTTGCTGTAGAGATAAGATCATTTATGCCACATTTTAAAAGCAAGGGTTCCTTTTGAAAAGCTCATTTTCCTCTTTTAGTATCATATAACACTCACTATCCCAGAGGGTCCTAAGACCTACAGCAGAGGCGCTTGTGTTTCTACAATAGCGTCTATCAATAATAAGTATAAGATACAAACGAATTGAATTCATATAAAGCTTCTGTCTTCCCACAAATAGTTTCAGGAACTTACAGAAATCATTTCAACAAAAGCCTTCACACTGATGGCTTTAAATATATGGTGAAATTTCTGAGAATAATTATTTTTATCTGTACAAAAATTAGAAAGCAGAAAATAATAAGGCCACCAATGTGTAATGGACAACTTGATCTCAATGGACGTGAATTTAAAACTTGCAAATACATGCAAATAAAAAGCCATTGATAGTTTATGACTCTAGGAATAAAAAGAAATCACCAAATACATTTTTTAAAATGCACACACCGCCTAAATTGTGGAATCAACTGTAAGAGCTCGAGAGGTGACTTCTCTGAGAAATTTCTGCTGGGCTTACAGATGCTAATACCTTCTTATTTTCCCACGCTGACATCATATGCAAACTACCATGTCAAGAACGCATTTGCAGAATACATAAGTAGTGGAATGAAACATTATTAGTTCGTATTTGCAGCTGCTGCCAATCCCCGAGCCCAAGCTCTAATTGGAATTACAGTGAATTTAAAAGCAATGGACACTCCAAGATCTGAATAACATACATAGCGCTGCCATCCAAGACCTACACTCTTTCAAAATGCACACTTCTGAAAACTCAAAATTAAATAAACCCGCATGCCTCGTGACTTGACAAATCAGAGTTTAAAAGGTACTTTAACAGTTGTGAGTTCAAATCTTTGCTATGTGTGGGTCCTTTTAAACAGTAATAGATTTAAACTGAAAACATGCCATGAACTTATATTTACTGAGGTTCTCTTTTTCTTTGATTAAAAATAATATTTTTAAAGGCTGTTGGTTTCTAGATTCTTCTCCATCGCAATGAGCAAGCTCCCGCTTTAAATGTCTCCTGATTACTGGCTGCTTCTCAGGCTAATGAAAGCTGCTAAATCACTGCTAGGACAAAGGTCCCCAGTGTGGTGCATGAAAAAGAAGATTTACAGTCATATGCTATGCTCAACAGCCTTGTCAGGCCAACACAGTGCCCTGCGTCTGTGACCGGCTAAAACAAACCACACGCCAGACCTGATTTCAGTCTTACATAAGAGCCAGTGGGCTTGCAGGCTCAGGGCTGGGGAGAACCAACGGGAGAGGGAAGGAGGCAAGAGGGAAGATGAGTGGGGGCCCGGCTGTGCAATTAGCATGTGCCTCATTTTAGTGACCGAGTTCCTCAGATCGCTGGTTCTCCAGGTTTATTTGCTTCTTCGCCCATTTTTTCCCCCTAACTCCTTTGCTCACCTCCTGGGCACCCAGACACACTTGCAATCACCCCTGCCAGAAACAACACCCAACCACTGGGTAACTGTATCGTATTTGGCTATACTGACGGCTATAGAAACGAGATGCCAGGTGAAGTTCTAGGATAACAAGATCTCTTTTTAGCGGGGACTGAATTCGTAATAGCATCTTACCGGCAAAGAAAGGAGGGGGTACACTGCTATGGCCTGGTGCTAACCAAATAGTCATCGGTCATCTGAATTTTCAGGCTAGTATTTCAACTATCTTTCCACTTCTACTGGGACCTTTGTATTAATTCATTCCTCAACAAACAAATAAACAGAAAGCTTGTATTGAAGCTATGATCAGATAAATGCTTGTGAAAATAGATAGTGGACCTCTATTCTTTTTTTTTTTTTTTAAGTTATTCAAATTGCATCTGGAAGAGGCTGGACTTGGGGTAGTTCTACACTCCCTTCTAAGGTTTAGCTGGAGCTAAACAGGGCTGGCTGGGCCTGCTCATTATTTATGCAGCTTCCAAACAACAAACTCCTGCAACCGTCCAAAAAGAAATGAAAGAGCCCAGAGCTTGGGTGAAGCATACCTTTCCCTGATGTAGGATAGGAACGCGCAGACAAAAAGCAATGACGATTGGGCCCAACTGGGTCTTCTCAGGTTGCAATTGCAGAGAAAGGAAGGAAGTCCAGCTCAAGATGCAAATACACCACACCAGGCATCAGGAGGCCCACGTTCCAGGCCTGGCTGTGATACCAGCCAGGGTCATCTCCAGCCAATGACTTGATTCTTCTAGCTCTGTTGTCTCCCTTGCGTAATAAAGTTTGATCTGGATCAGAAGTTCTCCAACTTCAGCAGAGGTCAAGATTAATCACCCACAGATCTTGTTAAAGCACAAATTGCCGGGACTCAGCGCTAAGGTTTTTGGATCAGCCGTTCCTGGGTGGGGCCCTGGAATCTGCATTTCCAACAATTTCCCAGGTGATGCTGATGGAGGTGGGTCAGGGAACCTCTCCCTGGGAACTACTGAACTAGATGATTTCCAAAGGATCTTCAGGATCTGAAGTGCTGCATGTCACTTCACGTGAACTAGACTTGTATGTTGTTTATGCCTGGGTCCGGAGAACTAAGGAGTGGCCATTAACTCAGCCTCCTGGTTTGAGTAGAAAATCACAGGATTCCAGTTTTCTTCGAAGTCATTCACTTGATAATTAGAAACGAAAGTGATGACCAGTGTCTAGGTGAAAGTGTGAGACGATTTCTTTTAAATTGGCAATCTATCAATTTCTATAAAAACTGACCTACAGAGATATAGTTGGAAATTCGTTTGTTGACAAATTTATGTTAATCAACTGTGCTCTTTGTATGTTTATTTCTTGCATTTAAATCATGTTTATTACATACATTTCAGCATACTGATTATAGTTAATAATACTGTATTATATACTTGAAAGTCACTAAAAGAGTAGATCTTAAATGTTCTCACTATAAAAAAAGACGTAGTAATTAGGTGATTGATGCAGGTGTTAGCTAATTTTGCCATATGTAAGTGCATCAAATCAACACATTGTACTCCTTAAACCTGCACAATGTTCTATGTCCAATTATATCTCAATAAAGCTGGAAAAGATTTAAAAAATAAAAATAATAAGAAAATAAAATCGTTTTTGTTACATAAATACACCTGATTGTTGAATGTGACTCTAGTTCTTGGTAAATAAGTGCTGGTCTGTGCAGTCACTGGTGAATCATGTGACCTTAATTCTGATTCTAGTTCTGTTGTTAAAAAAATGTGATCATAGAGAAGTCATTTCACCACTCTGTGTCTCTCAAACACATTAACTGCAAAATGAGAGCATTTTTACCTTGAATTAACAATATTTGTTTATGGTTATGGATTTCCAAAATGTGAGTACATGAAGTGTAGGTCTGTTTTAGAATCAAAACACATCTATATAAAGAGACAAACTCTGCGAGACCCATCTGGTAGCTCTAGATTCAGGGTTAGAGCATTGTTTAAACAATTTTCTCTTACCAGGACTATCCAAAACTGGTCTTCTTGCTTCTGTTTCTGCTCCCGGCCCTCTTGTGTAAAATCCTCCAATAGCTTCTCATGGCTCTCAGAATAAAATCCAAGTTCTGTACTAAGGTTCTTACCCTTTCCCAACCCCAACTGCTCTCGATCGTCTTCTCATAGCTTCCTAAATCCTACAGACCTTCTTTCTGATCCTTGAACAGGCCAGTTGGTTTTATTCTCAGGGTCTTTGCACTTTGTGTCTGAGACACTCTCTGGGCTGAGTCTTTCCTTTGGTTCTGATCTTCAAAGAGCTCTTCTATGACTGTCCAATCACTTTCTGTCACTTACTCCTATGTCAGGCTGCATACACTTGTTACTGGCTGTTTTCCTTCTTGGATAATTTTATCTTCATCATCTGTGTCTGCATGCATTTCTTGTTGAAAATGTAAGTCCTGTGATGGCAAGAATCCTCTCTATATTGGTCACCCTGACCTTAGAGCCTAACAGAGTAGACAGTGCATTTATATAGTCAATACATCGTTTGTTGAATTAACGAGCAAATGAATGAATGATACTATAAACATGATATGGGAGAAATCCTTATGCTCTATATAGAAACATGAGACCACATTAAGCTAGCTAAACACTTATATTATGCATTGTATGCTGGTCACTTTTCCAAGTGCTTTATTTATTACTATATTAACATTTCCTTTGTGTATCAAACTTAAGATGTAATACCATCATCACATGTCACATTTTACAAATGAGGAAATTGAAGACCAAAGAAGTGAAGGGACTCACTAAAGTCAGAAAGCCTATACGTACACGGCCAAGATTCAAACCCAGGTTGCCTGTTTTGGGAATATGTGCTCCTAACTGTTATGTGATGAATGATAAGAGTTAAGAGCTATGAGGTTCTTACGGTAAGTAACCCCTTCCAAAAAAAAAAAAAAAAAAATCCATACGAATGACCCCATTTATGCTGAGTCAGTTCTACTGATGAGATTCTCACCACTTCAGACTCAGCCAATTACATATACAATGCTCTGAAAAGAAGTTCTCCCTTATACTGTGACCCCAACACTTCCTCTACCTCGACAGACAGAACAAATTTCATTTCTCTTCTACATGCAGACTCTTCGAATTTTGGAAGCAACTTAGTCTTGCCTACCCAAATCTTCTCTTCTCCAATCTAAACATCCCTTATCCTTTTGACGGCCTCTTGATACTTTAGATCTCTTACCATACTGGTTGCTCTTTTAGTTTATGTCCTCTAAGAATTTTGTACCAGCATTGAACACATTATTTCTCTTATGGTCTGATCAACAAAAAAGAATGGACAAATTCTCTCTATCATTACTGATGATACAATCCTGTTAATGAATATTATTTTTTTGAAGATTTTATTTATTTATTTGACAGAGAGAGACACAGGGAGAGAGGGAACACAAGCAGGGGGAGTGGGAGAGGGGAAAGCAGGCTTCCCACAGAGCAGGGAGCCTGATGTGGGGCTCGATCCCAGGACCCTGAGATCATGACCTGAGCCAAAGGCAGACGTTTAATGACTGAGCCACCCAGGCACCCCGTTAATGTATATTATTAATAGAATTTGTAAATGCATATTAACAGGAAAAAATAATGGTTTCACTGATTGCCTAAGCACCTAGTGATTCCAACTTTTGTTTGAAAATTTTAATTCACTTACAATTTATATTTGGCAGTACAACAAAAGTCTCTTCTCTTTAATTGCATAGCTTTGTGTTAAAATTACACCTTAGTTTTTAAATAAAATTAATAGCTCAAACAAGTCAGTTAGTTAAACAATAGCACCTGTAAAATAGTGTTTACTCAAACTGTGGGCCACAGTCTATCAGTGGCTTGTAAAATCTTTTTAGTGGATCACATGTTTCTTCTCCTTAAAGCAAAGCAAAAAATATATATTGTGGAGAATGTCAAGCATGTAGAAAAGTGGACAAAATGATAAAATGAACCAAGAGGTGTATGTGACCCAACTTCAACAATTATCATCTTAGAGCCAATCTTGTCTCAGCTGTACCTCATCTACTCTCTCTCCTCCTGAATTATTGTGAAATGAATTCTATGCATCATATAATTTCATCTAAATATAATCAATTTTTATTTTGATAACTACCAAATTATCACATCTAAAAATGAATTCCTTAATGTCATTATATATTCAGTTATTATTCAAATTTCCCATGTTCTTACAAATAAATTGTACAACCAACATTTAAAAACTGAAAATAAAATGCAGTACAGCACCTATAGGAAGGGTAGCATGATTTAATGATACTTTACTTAAATTCATGAGCACAGTGTGTGCTTATGTGTGTGTGTACACATGTGTGTAAGCACACTGGGTCATGAGAAATATTTTTCAACAGCGGGTCCTAGTCAAAAAGTTTAAAAAACCCGCTCTAGATGTGTAGCAACATTATGTACCAATATATAGTTCTGACACATTTTCCTTTCTTCTGGCGGAGTTGACAAAATGAGCTCTGGACTCATCCCTTCACTCACTTTGTTATTATGGACAAATTGTTTCACATCCCGAGGCCTTCATTTGGAAAGTAAGTGGGAGGAACTAACTCACGTTTTCCAAATTGTGATGCTCAGAGCAGTGGATTCCCTGGGTAGACAATAAAGGTTTGGAAAATGCCATATACCATATCACCTACTTGAAGCTTCATGATATATATCAGTAGCCTTTAAGAAGACTCAGAACAGAATTCCTTTCAATATTTAAACCCCCTTTTCCCTCCAGGACTTTTCTTTCATAACATTAATCAACATCCATGGATGATCTCAGTAAAGCCCTTTCCACTTCTAATATTCTATATTGTATAATTTTGTGGTCTAACATTAGAAGATACCGAAGAGTTAATGTTCTTGTATTGGAAAGGCATTGTTTTCTATTATTGGTCAAAGATACCTATGAATAAAATCAACAGCACAGCCCTGAAGTTGGTGGGGAGGTTTATACCTCAGAGACAATTGCTTCCTTCCAGCGTTGCACCATGGATTATCCTGTGGCTTGAGACCGTAATCAGAGTCTGGAGACATCCCTCCGCCCGTGATTGCTGAACTGTCCTGTGCCCGGCAGTGTCCAGCCGACTGCCTGCCCACATTGCTATGTCGACGTTGTCTGCAGAATCTGCCTTTAACCTGACTGTCCTGCTTTGTCCAGAGTTTGTTTTGTTAACAACCCTGCCCAGTTTGCCACATCCAGGCTGCCTGATTGGCTTGTTCTGGATTCCCAGAAATTTCATTTTGGAAAGAGTGCCCTGAACAGTATTCTATCCTCCTGGGCTACACCTGGGCCAGCCCTTGGCCTACTCTGGGTAACAAAAACAAACAAACAAACAAAAAAAACAACAAAAAAAGAGAGAGATGGAAAGAGAAAGAGAGAGAAATAAAGTCTTATTTTAAATATATTTAAATGTATTTGAATAATTGCTATTTTTCAGCAGTTCTATCAAATCAATTAAAAATATTCGTGTTGTAAAAAGCGCTCCACTGGAGGTTGGGGAAACCAAGTGGTGGGTATTAGAGAGGGCATGGATTGCATGGAGCACTGGGTGTGGTGCAAAAATAATGAATACTGTTATGCTGAAAATAAATAAAAAATAAATTAAAAAAAAGAAGTCCTAAAACCCTAAAAAAAAAAAAAAAAGCACTCCACCATAAAGTTTTGAAAATCAAAGAACGATAACTTCTATCATTTTGTGAGGACTGACTTCTTGAGTTGCAATTACCCTGAGGAATTGTTATATATATTATGAAGATGCCTAAGATTAAACAAAACTAAATCACCTATTTTTAAAGTCTGTAATTATATTGTATAATTTTAGAAGCCTAAATTTCCAATAATTTGAGAATAAATTTAATTTGCTTCAGTGGGCATGCTTTATCTCTAGATCAGTGCTGTCCAACAGAGTATAGTGCAAGTCTCATGTGTAATTTAAAATTTTCTAGAAGACACCTTTAAAAAAAAATGTAAAAAAGAAACAGGTCAAATTTTAAGAATACTTTTTAGTTAACCCAGTATATCCAAAATCTCACCATTTTCACATGGAAGCAATATGAAAGTCAACAATGGGATATATTTTACTTTTTTTTTTTTTTTTGGTAGTCTTCAAAATCCAAAAAAAATAAATAAAAAGCATTTTATGCTGTCGAACTCCATCAGTTTCAACTAGCCACATTTCACTGCTCAACAGACACATATGGCTAGTGGCTACCATAGAGAACAAGGTGGCTACCATCGAGAAAAAGGAGCACACATTTGTCCTCTGACTGCCCTTTAGATTTTGCTGTTTATGACCAGCATATAGGACTGCTCCAACAATCGCTTTCTTCCAAAGTAGTTGTATAGAAAGGACAGAGGAAACTGTTCAAAGTCACATCCTTGCCTGCCAAATGGACTGTCAAGTAGTTAATTGAAAGGTAGAAGGGACCACAGTTGGCACTGCCCATTGAAGACGAGGTTGTGAAGAGCTAGAAATAAAAGCTACTTTTCTTCCACTGGAAACTAATAGAAAAGTAGTTCTCAACCCAGGTAGGCTAAAAGACTACTTGTGGAGCTTTCAAAACTAGAGCTGCCCAAGCCCCACCCTTGCTCCGCTCAATGAAAATTTCTGGAGATGGAGTTCAGGACTAATCCACGGTCAAAGTTAAGAACCACTTCTCAGTGGAAAAAAAAAAAAAGGAACCACTTATCAGTGGTTCAGCTAATCAGTGGTTCTTAGGTCAGTTAGGGCTGGAAAGGATATATTTCTCAAAAGAGGGAGTTCTGTTCGTTACGATCATCTAGATGGCATTTGGAAGTGACTTCTCTTTTCATCATATTTTAAAAGCATAGACTGGTTCATTTCTACCTTAATGGGAAAAGTACCTGAGGTTAGAACAAATTCCATTTTTAAAACATCAAATGAATTAACAGTGGAAAGATATAAAACATTTCAAAATGTATGAAAAAATATCGATAACTATATTTTTGGAATCAGTATTTATATTACAAATTGATGAAATTACTTAGCGTCGCTAGAGGAAAGGGAATTAGAAATAGCACACTACCCAGTGAGACAAGCCGTCTCAGACTGTCATGAATGAGACATTGTGTGTGAACACGCACAACTTTCACAGAAAATAACGGGTGGATTAAAAGTTGCTAAATACTGATATCCTTTGGCCCAATATTCCCATTTTGATGCGGTCGAAGACTCAAAGGATTTGAAATTTAACTGAAGGATGGGACAAGCATTATTTGGGATAGGTTATATTTGAAATATCATAAATACCAATAATGGTACAATTATTAAACAATGTTTTCATTATCCATATTACGGGTATTAAAAATGAAAAACAGGGAGATGGAAAAAATTTTAGAATATTTTAAATGGAAAAGTTGAATACTAAGTAGGATACTAAATCTGTTTAGAGCATAACCTCAAATTTGAAATGCAAAAGTATACATTTGTATACATGCCTAGAAAAGAGGGCCGGGAGAAAAATTTACCAATATGTTTCAAAGTGTCAACCGACTTTTGTTACATTTTCTTTATATCTTTCTGCCTCATCCACATTCTCTGCAATGACTAGTTACTACTTTTGAAACTGATACTGCTTTCACAGGTAGCGGCTCTGTGCAGGGAGCAAGAGGCCACCACGTCAGTGGTGGTTCTTGAAGTTGTCACTGCTTGTGTAGCTGTGGGCAGCAGCGGAGATTATGTCACAAATCCCCTTATTCTAAAAAAAAAAAATAAATTGCAAAGTAAGAAACACTATAAAAAGTTAATCTGGACCAAAAACCCTGAATTCCATGAGATAATGAAAATCTTTTTTAACCAGAAAGCTCATTTCCAGTGTATGGTTTGTCCCTGTGTTTCCATAGGATAAAGGAAATCTTTTCTAACCAGAAGGTTCCTTTCTACTAAATGGTTTGTCCCTGTGCTATCTTGGAATTATATATTTTGTATGCTTCTCAGCCAATAGTTGTTTCAGAGGCTGAAATTGTGAAAATATGTTCTAAATACAAAACAAAACAAAACGAACCTGTTACCTCAACAAAGGTGATATTGTTTCAATGCAAAACATAATGTCTATGAGTAGAGAATAAGCAAAGGCACAGTAACAACGGCTAACTCACGCCAACGGCTAACTCACGCACATGAGCTAATCTGTCCCCTTCTCCCTCCTTGTCCACCATGGCCATTGCATTATTGGCAATGTTACTGCCCACAGTGCTCATGCTAAAAAACAGGGACTCATCCACGTCTGGATCTCTCATTCCCTACGTTCAGCCCATCAGCAATTCTCTTGGTTCTTTCTTCACAAAGTATATTAAAAACTTCATATAAAAAAAAAATTCAGAGCCACATTTGTTGGTCCAAGTCACTCTACTTTGTAGCCTGGATTATTGCAGTAGCCTGCCAGGAGATTCCTGTTTCCATTCTTTCGTCCTTTCAGACTGTTCTCAGCAACCAAAGGGAGCTCTTTGGAATGTAAATTAGACCAGGTCACCTCTCCTCTCCAACCTTTGAGGGGATTCCCCTTTTATACAAGATAAAACTAAATCCATTCCAAAGGCATACAAGGTCCTAAGTAATCATGGATCCTGGTAATCACTACCACTCCTTCCCCTTTTAGTTCTCTGACCTTATCTCCTTGCATGCTGCTATTCATTTAACACATCAGGTGCTCTCCTACCTCAGGCCCTTTGCACTTGCTGTTCTCTCTGATTACGATGCTGCTCCTCAGCAGCTATCCACATCCTTTACTCCCTTGCAAACCTGAGATCTAGCCACAAATGTCACTGTTTCAGTGAAGTGTCCCTGACCATCCTATTTAGAATCATACCCCTTGTGCCTACTATTAGAATTTCCCAGATCAGCTATAATAAACCTTCTCCAATTTTGATTCCCTTATCTTCATGCAGTCCCTTACACTCTCAACTGAACTTTTGTCTTTTGTTAACAGAGGTTTGTCGTTTAAAAAAAAAAAAAATGAGGAGTCTCCTGGGTAGCTCAGTGGGTTAAAGCCTCTGCCTTCGGCTCAGGTCATGATCCCAGCAATGGGCTCTCTGCTCGGCTGGGAACCTGCTCCCCACCACCTCCCCCGCCCCCTCTGCCTGCCTCTTTGCCTACTTGTGATCTCTGTCTTTCAAATAAATAAATAAAATCTTTTAAAAAAATGATTAAAGAAAATAGTTTAGGCGATAAAAACAAACTTTATTGAACACTTTATGAAGCAGACAGTCTCCATTTGGAGAACTGTAAAATGGGGAAGAAGGCAGGGTGCTTTTATGGGATAAAGAATAGAAAATAAAGAACAAGGAAAATAAAATTTAAAACAAAAAACAAAAAACAAAACAAAACATTAACCAACTGGGGCCCCAGAGTTAACCTAGTTTAGGGTGAGGAGGAATAAGGATGTAAGTCTAGAACTCAGACTTGGCTTGGTGTTTGCAGACCAGCCAACTGAATACAATCCGTGTTTCTGGTCAAAGGGAGAATTTATAGGGACCGAAACTTACCCAAGTTTCAGTCTGCTGGTGCAGTACCCAGACCACCAGACAGAAGTGGCTCCATCTTGGGCCTAGAAATCTATTTCAACATTTATCATCATTACAGCTGCCTTCCCAGAGCCTCCCACTTCACTACCTCTGACACCTAACATGCCTCACCTACCTTTCCTCCCTGTAGCCTCCTTCCCTCCAAAGAAGATCAAAACTTATTTAAAGCCATGCCCTGTACTCACGCTCAGATCCCGTTCCTTTCCCCCCTCCTCTGGGTCGTGCTTCTTCAGGGACTCCCCCCACCACCGCCCGCCACATTTTTCTTCTGGTTTCCATCCTCTGTACCAACCTACACACGCACCCGGATCTCTCCTCTTAAAGCAAAATGAACCAAACGGACCCCAATGGATTTGATCCCGACATTCTCCGTTCCTCATTCTCATCATCAAAATTCTCAGGACATAGCCCTTTCTTCTATTTTTATCACCGCTAATTCATTCACAAGTGATTTAAGGCAAACCGGACCTGAAGCTCCAGGTGTGGGTTCTGATTACGGGCCTGACGCAAAAACAGCATACCAGGGCCGAAGCCACAGGCGATGCAAACGCATGGCTGGGCTGACAACCACCGAGCAGCGGCTTTAGCCATTTCAACCTGACCTTTCTGAAGAGGATTCCTCAAATTCTGGCATATCTCTGTTTTCTCAGGGTAGACCCAAATTTCTCCCGTTTTCCCACCATAACCTCTAATCTACTGCATCTAAAATCAAACCCATTATCCTTCCTGATAACCCCAGTTTGAAACCTCCAAGTCCTCCTCAGATTATTTTATCTAGATCATCCCTGATAAACACACAGAAGCCAAAGCCCCCATTTTCAACTTCTGCCATGTCTATGTCTGTCCTTTCTTCACGTAACAAGGAAAACTCTGACTACTACCCCAACAACCTTTAAATATATTTTTATGGATAGTTTTCCTCTTTTTATTTTTATATATTTGCATTTCATTAGATGAATATGCCTGAAACAAAATGTTGACGTTGACACCTCCCTGATTTAAAAGCCCTACCAGTGATCTATCTGTCACTGGTTCATGCTGATGATAATAGACATGTGTCCTCTGAAAAACATGATTTTCAGGTAAAATAAGTTTCACTAAACTAATTTCCATGTTACAGGTTATCATTCTCATGCTCATTCTAAATCTACAGGAAGGATGTATGAGCTGTTGGCAAACCTAATTGACCCCGGATTTTTTTCCCTTTACAGCAAGTGTCCCAGATTCCCCCACACTACTTTTCACCAACCTCCCTCCAACCTCCTCAACTCTCTGCCTGTATCGTGGCCTGTCCCTCTTCTTGAGGGAAGTTCACCACTTTCTGTGATTTTCAAAGTCCTTTCTCAGACATTCCCTATTTCACACAACTTCTCCTAATCACTTCAATTGGAGAACTGGATTCATCCACCTACTGGAACAGAAAATGACTTAGCCATGATCACGTTAGTTAGAGTTACTAGAAAGAGACTTGAGTTACTTCAAGGAGTCCAGTGGGTTAGTTTTCTTTTTTTGCATAAAACAATGGAGAGATTTGATAGATACAGAAATTTGCTACATTATTACTCTTGCTAGAATGACCACTGTGCCAGAAGTTTCCATGATTTGAACAAACTTTTTGGGTTATAACAGGGCATCCCAAAGTCTCCCTTTGAAGCACAAAATGAATAAGGCTTAGCTTTAAGCAAATTAAACCATGAGCTCCACCCAACCTAACACGAGCTAGTTATCGCTTTGAAAAAGCAAAAGGCAGGAGCCCCAAAATGAGTGCTGCAAGAAACCCTTGTGGCAATGGAAGTAAAGAGAAGAAGAATTCACATTTCTGTAGTCGGGGCATTAGAATTCCTAAAGGGCCGCCTGGGTGGCTCAGTGGGTTAAACAGCTGCCTTCAGCTCCGGTCATGATCCCGGGGTCCTGGGATCGAGTCCCACATGGGCTGTCCTTGCTTGGCAGGGAGCCTGCTTCTCTCTCTGCCTCTGCCTCTGCCTGCCTCTCTGCCTGCTTGTGTGCTCTCGCTCTCTCAGACAAATAAATAAATAAAATATTAAAAAAAAAAAAGAATTCCTAAAGACCTTTTGATACATTTCTACATGTAAGAGCCACAATATCCCAGTTTAAAGAAGAAGTAAACCAACTTCTGAGGGGCTGAATGTCCTGTCTTCCCCATTGCACACCATTAGGTAGCAGCCGCGCTGAATGCAAATTCTAAAGATCTGCTTCCGATGTTTCTGTTGATTCCTCTAGATGATGGGGATCTGGCTCTGACTTTGGTCTTCCTTCTGCCGGCTGGGTTTAATTCAGCCCATTGAGTTAGCTAGGTGGGGGAAGCCTTCCTCCCCTGGATCCCTGCGCACCCTGAGGAGAGAGGACTGTCTGTACCTCTGCTATTCTGCCAGGATACTTGTGGCAAAAAGACAAACAAACAAACAAACAAACATAAAGCAACCCAGAGTTACAGCTGGTGGTGACGGGGCCCCAGCATTGAGGTTCCCCAGGAGCTACAGCCCTGCATGGGAGCCAGGTGAGACAGGGGTGGTGGGTGGGGGGGACACAAAGTCCACAAGAAAGGAGGAGGGAGAAGAAATTTGGGCTCTGAAGGCGAATGGTCACACAGAACTCGCCCTCCATGTCAGGAGCCCATCCCTTTGTGTCTGTGTGTATTTCTTTACTTCGACCCACTGTGTGCAAATTAGAAAAGCATAAAGCAATCAGTGGGGCACACTGCTTCCCCCCCCTCCTCCCCCCCCCCCGTCTTTGGTTTTAACAATTTCCAGGACAGAACTGTGCAACTGTGCACAGACATCCTGGGGTTGCTGGAAACGAAAGAACAGTCTTGACGTGTGTGAGAGTGAAGAAAAGAGGGCCGGCTGTACCGGTGTGGGCCTTTTCAGCCTCCGTCACGTGACCAGATAGCAATCAACATCAATAGGTCTGTCCTCAAATCAGAAGGATAATGACAGAGAATGGAGCAAACAGGGGCACCGAGGCAAACGGCAGGCCCTAGAGTGTTTGGAGGAGGCGGGGGCGGAGGGCCAGTAATGAAGACAAAATAAGAAAGTGAAAAGGTATTGTGTCGGCTGACAGTACATTTCACGGGCTCTTCTCCACCAAAGAGAGTCCCTGGCACAAGATTCTGAAAGATTCCATCCAATTTAAGCCCTAGGTCAAGGGATTGGAAACAAAATCCTCCCGCAGTTTCTAGCTTCAAGGTGTTTTACTTAATTGCAAGCTCGCATTCCACCCTGGCGTACAGAGACCAAACCCGGCTGCGTATTATGTGCATTTAGCTGAGACTGTTTCTCCGTCGCCCTGATGACGTGAGATTCGTTTCCTTTGCATTACTACAAAGGAAAACCTCTCCCAGCTCTCTCTTAAAGATCATTGATAAAGGATTATCTTAGCTTTGGATATGCGATTAGGGAGGTATTATTTACTGACTGGATTTAGTTGTATTTGAACATATCTACACCATTTCGACAGTTCAAACTCTCTTGCTTCCTCTTCTATCAAGCCAAGTTTTTTTTTTTTTATTTTTTTTAGGATTTTATTTACTTATTTGAGAGAGAGAGAGAAAATGAGAGACAGAGAGAGAGCATGAGAAGGGGAAGGGTCAGAGAGAGAAGCAGACTCCCTGTCGAGCAGGGATCCTGATGCAGGACTTGATCCCAGGACTTCCCAGGACTCCAGGATCATGACCTGAGCCCAAGGCAGTCGCTCAACCAACTGAGCCACCCAGGCGCCCCAAGCCAAGGTTTTTCTATTCCACTCCAGGTTGCCTGGACTTCTGAATTTAAAATGTTTCTCTTTCTGTAAGTGTTTTGCTTCTTTTTTCTGATATGCTCAGTCTTATGATCTCTTTCTTTACTACTCATATATTATATCTCACTTTTTATTTTCTGAAACATAATCTATCCATGTTTTGAATTTTATAACCCCAATATCTGATGTCTTTGTGAATCTTGTTTTTCTGTCTAGTGTTTCTGTCAGAATGCCTTGTTCCTTGAGCATTTTGATCATTTTTTATGGTTAGCTTATGTTCCTCACACTTTTTGTGAATTCTTTGAGATCTGGATTGAAGTTTCATTTTTCCAAGAGGATTGGATTTGCTTCTGTTAGGTATTAGGGTACCAGTAGTTATTTAAAATATATTTCTGAATTGGATTAGGCTTCCCCCCCTCCAACACACACACACACACACACACACACACACACACACACAGGTATAAATGTGTGTTGCAAATGCACAAAAGAACTACTTTATGGTTATTGATTCCAAGAGAGATACTTTTTTTCCTCTAATGTCAAGGGATTAATGGTCTTTCTCAGTTTTATGTGGTGGTCTCTCATTAGAATCCCCATTTGGGGAAGGGTCTAAGATCATTATTCTGTCTCTTCAACTCCCTCCTCCACCTTCATGGTCATCAGAATGGAAGATTGTGGGGCTGGAAGATGCCTGGGATGAAAGACAGTTTAAAGATTTTTATTTATTTATTTGACAGAGAGAGAGAGAGAGAGATCACAAGCAGGCTGAGAGGCAGGCAGAGAGAGAGAGAGGGAAGCAGGCTCCTGCTGAGCAGAGAGCCCGATGCGGAGCTCGATCCCAGGACCCTGAATCATGACCTGAGCCGAAGTCAGTGGCTTAATCCACTGAGCCACCCAGGCGCCCCTGAAAGACAGTTTAAATGCTTCTCTACTCTCTCCTGTTCTGGATTAGGTAGGTTTATGAGTTTACTGAAGGCAAAGAGTATTTTTAATGAGTAGGTGCCTAACGCTTTCCCTTTGTCAGGAGTTCTTCTATGTATTTTTAAGTGATCATCAACCCAATTCATCCTCATTTAAGATACTTTAGGTAGATAATATTGTCTTCATTTTTGCAGATGAAGAAGCTGAAACACAGGTTAAGTAACATGTTCAAGGTCAGACAACTAGGAAGCAGAAGGACACACAAGAAACTAATAGAAATGATACACAAAAGGAAGGAAGTTAGAGTACAGTGCAGGAGATGGGGCGGGCAGGGGCAGGAAAAAGAGATCTCCGTGTATGCTTTGTGTCTGTCTGTCTGTCTGTCTGTCTACCTAACTACCTATCTAAATACATAAAATCCAGCATTTTTAGCTGTTTTGGGGGCAAGTTATTTACTTCGCCATATTGCTAGAAGAGAAGGTTGCAAAGGGTGGTCTGTTAACCCTGTTTATCCTAGCCCTCTTTTTCTGTTGCACTGATGAGAAACATCTTTTCATTTAAGTAAAATGCTCTTTTCTTTATCATTTTCAGTTAGAAAATGCTGATTGCTTTTGTGCCTGGGAGATGATTTAAGGACTGAAGGAAGAAGCAAAGTTACTTTTTTTCTAGAAACTTTTTCTTTTGAGGGGTTGGGTGGGTAGCTTATCTGGTAATTTAATGATAAAACTTAAGGTTTTACTGGAACTGTGCTTGAAGATTATGTTTTATTTTTATTCGCACTTGAAAATCATAGTAATAAGTGGCCTCATCTCACTGCCTCTGGTTTCCTACCACTCTTTATTACCTGCTTCATTTTAGTTGATGGTATTTACCAATAAATACCAGGTGTATTATTTTCATTGCCATGTTTATTTGTTCATGATTTGTCTCTTTTACTAAATAATGAATAAAATGCTTTATGAGGGCAAGAAACTTGTCTGGCTTTATTGATGTTGTAGCCCAGAACAACTTCAAAATTTTTTACTAAGTTACAATAGGAAATCCCAGCTTAATCTCTCTACATAAACATATACATTCAAAGTGAACAGGGTTTTTTTAAAACATAATTTTCCAATTCTTTTATTTCTTCTCATCCAAACAGCAACCAGTCTTGGAATGCTGTGCACTCATTTTCATGGTCTTATGAAATTAGTTTCTTTAAAGACATTGCATGTCAAAGGGTGTTACAAAGAGAAACCAGCAACTTCTCAAAGAAATCTAACACAGAACATACCTAGAACTTTAAGAATAAAGGTATGTCATTCTCTCTGATTTGCTTTAAATTTTCTATTGTGGTTCTTAATTGATTGCTTATTTTCACAGGTATTGATCAACATATGAAACATATTCATGAGCTCCTTTCTACAGAATTTGTTTTATAATTTAACTTGATCTTTCTAATGTCATAGAAAAATGAACTTTCAACATTTGTTTTTATATTTCTATAATCATCATGAGTAGGGGCAAAAGATGTCACTCAGAATTTTCTTCTTGTGTTTAATTGCAAGAGTCCATTGGTAAAGACATTTCAGGAACAAAGACAAAAACAGCCACCATGTTTTTCATTGAGGTGGCCATTATTATCCCTGTTTCTTAGATTAAGGAGCTGGAGATCTGAGAGGTTGGGTAAAATGTCCAAGGTCACACAGCTACTTATCAGTCCAGCTTGGATTCAAACCCAGTTTTATCTGACTCCAAAGTCCACGCTCTTAATCATAACTGGACTACTTCCCTTTTACCATTTAGCTCTTCCTCTTAACCCTGTTCATCTATTTATTATTTGCATCTTTGTCTTTTACTGTAAGCTACTTAAAATTATTTTATGAAGTAGATCATGAATAATAAACTAACTTAAAAATATATATAAATGCCTCTCAAGTTCTGATTTTATTTGTACACTAAGTGAAATTAGTAATTATTAATACATCGGGGAATAATAATAGAGGTACACAGTATCTATACTGCTATTGCTGAAGCAAAACACTAACAGAAAATTTTCTTTCATGGTAAAATATGCTAAACAGATGGCCTCTTAAAAATGTTTCTCTGTTTTTTAAATCCTAGAGTTTTGTTTTCCTTGACTCATCTTCAGGGTTGTTGTTTTTTTTTTTTTTTGAGGGGGTGACTAGTGGGCAAATGCAGAAACATTTTTCCAGTGATAACATTTCTTTCACTATTTTAAAATTACCCAAATGCTCTTGAGAACAAGAATATCATGCTTTATCATTTAACAAAAATCTTCTTATTATTTTTATGTCTGTACCGCTAAAATTCATCAAATGACATTTAAAACTTCAAACGGCATGAAACTCGTCAGCAATGAAGCTCTTTGAAAATGTTTCTAATGAATAGAATGCTTACTTTTGAAGTAGAATGAATAAAGTTAAAATGTCATTCTTGTTTTTAAGAAAACAAACACCTGCTTGAAGATTTCTTATATTTAACCAGAGTTGAGGTTTTCATGTGGTGGAAACAAGTTTCAGGAGGGGCGACGGGGACTTTCTTTTGAGTAGACTAAAGTAAGAGAAAAAAAATAAACCTCTTAAGAACTAGAAAGCCATGTGCAGAAAAATGTCTTTGCTTTCAGATGCTTAAAATACTAATGTCTCACTCACCTCTGTTTACTACAGAAGTCAGGGAATGTACAGTCTTTATTCTTCAAATCCCCCAAGCAAAAACAGATTTTTGCACCAGGAAGCATGTGGAAGAGGAAATAATGAAGGAAGCCCTGTGATGCCCTAAAAACTATTAGATTAGGAGAATAAAGGTTTCCATTCTCCTTCCAGCTCTGTTCCTAACTGGTTCTATAACCTGAGTGAATTACATAAGCTCTTGGAGCTCAGTTTCCTTATTTGTAAAATGAGCTTTGCATCTGTCTAATATATATATTACCAAATACCGGGAAAATCAATTCAAATAAGTGAACCGCAAGCACGGGCAAAGATTCAAAGTTCCTGTCAATATAAGGGAGGATTCTTCCTTACGTGGGTCATAAGCATGTTCATACATCGGAGGAGAGCTCAACTCTGTTCTTTTCCAGGACGCCTGGGGGGCTCAGTGGGTTCAGCCTCTGCCTTTGGCTCAGGTCATGATGTCAGGGTCCTGGGATCGAGCCCCGCCCTGGGCTCTCTGCTCCATGGGGAGCCTGCTTCCCCCTCTCTCTGCCTGCCTCTCTGCCTATTTGTGATCTCTCTCTGTCAAATAAATAAATAAAATCTTAAAAAAAAAAAAACCTTCCTTTTCTATGCAAGTTAAAAGCTTTTTGAATGGCAGTTATTAAATCGTCTTTATCCCTGTCTCACCAGGTCACCTTGGGCGAGTCAGCTGATATCTCCTCTTCGCGGTTTTTACATCTTCAGGTTTTCAGGTCCCCCCCACCCCTCTTTTCATACAATGGGAACAATTTAATAAATGACTTCAGCTCCACAATCCATTTTTGGAACCTTGAAATTACTTACTTGGTCTTCTTACTGCAGGACACTCAGAGAGAACAGCAACTGACTTAAAATAATGTAGCCATTTAGTTCGCTCCAAAAAGTGAGAGAAAGGGAGGTTTTGATTCATTTTTAATTTTTAATTAATTAATGGTGCTTTAATGATCCCAAAAGCGGTGAGGAATTTTAGTAAATGTCTATTTCCAAGGACTTATATGAACTCAAAAAACTAGTTGATTGGCATGGTGTTCTCTCTCTACCATCCTACAAGATTAGGTCAGAGTTAATGTAATTTCCCTAATCTCCTCTTCCTTTTTTACGTCCTCTTACCTTTCTACTCCTCCTCGATATGCTCATTCTCATCAAATATTGAATTCCTATTTTAACACAGTGCCTTAGCTCCTTTTAAGCACAGCAAGTGTAACAGCTGATGCCTCCCTCTTTTTAAACCTAAAAATAGATGTTATTTTAACTATTTAAACCTGGATATTAACTAACTAAAACTGGGTTTAACTGTTTATCTAAACCATAGACTAAATAAGGTCTTGTCTTTTCTTAGTTGGTAGTAAATTTAATGGAAGAATTTAATACCTTATGTAAACACAGCAATTGTTATATGTGATGAGGATTTATTTTTTATATATGATTGTGTTGCTTCCATTTGGGGTTATCTGTTGAGTCACTGACCTGAAATTGTCCTAAGACCTTGGTTCATTATTGTACTTGTATCTGTACGTTACAGATAATCAACAACAATCCTAAAACTCCACATTAATTTACTATTGAGTCATTGGTTTTGAGCTTTAGTTCCTTACATGAATAATACTAAATAGACTTAATTTGTACACCTCTAATCTATAAATTCCAAAACACATTATTAATAGGTTTCTTTTATTAGCAAGTTACTGCCTTCTTCCAAATTTGGATAGCCCTAGGGAATGATTTTCACCTTATACCTTGAAACACTTTTGAAGCAGTCAGGCTGTGTGTGTGTGTGTGTGTGTGTGTGTGTGTGTGTGTGAATATGCTTGCTATGGAATGACAAAAGAAGTTTCTCTAAAATCCATGCAAATACCAAAACCATTTCTCACCGTTCTTAAATCAAGAGGTAAAAGTGGGAGGTTCTGATTTCATGAGGGTAAAGAGACGTCTCCTGAGGGTGTACTTCAATGGAAATGGGAGGAGAAACACAGGAAAATTTATCCCAAGATTTTTTTCATCTGTCATTCTAAGCATAGCAATGGAATCCCAGAGCCACGGACGCATATTCTCATTAGGCAGAGGCTCTCTTGATTGATGCACTCTGAGTAACTCAGAAGCAGTGGGGAAAAGAAAACCAGGTAGTCTTTATCCAATGAACAATGTAAATCCCTCTCCTGTGACACAACCATTTTTTTTTTTTTTTATCTCCTCTATGTACTTTACTAAAGTGAACAGAACAGTATGTCTCTTTTTGTGAAAGGTACACACACACACACACACACACACACACACAGCTGTGTTGCTTTGGGAAAGACTGCAGTTTTCACGTAAAAGAACTGCACGTTTCACCTTGTTCTCCAGGGCTCCAAAATGCCAATCTTGTGATGCGCTGTCACAACTTCTGCGTGACTGACTGGTTACAGTGCCCGCTGATCTATATGGAGAGGTGAAAATTTGTCACTGTGCATAAGCAGAAAGATCAGTCAGATTCAGTGATAGATCTGTTCTTTGCCTGGATTCGTCTGCTGCTATATTAGGGTAGCTCGGCAGCTGCCAAATCCAATTGTGAGCCTGGTTTTGTGGTTGAGAAAACAGAAAAAGAAGAAATGATGTCCTGACATACCCACTTTGGGGTACAGTAGCTGCAGAGCAAAAATATTATTGTCATAATTACATCAAAATATTCCCTGACTCCGTATCTACCATACGGGGTGCAGCAGCTGTTTCATTCAGCATCTTGTTTCAGGCACAGCAGAAAGAGTTCGTAGATTTGGCTTTGGGGTTCTAGTTAGCATCTGGGGTGTAAGAGGGTGGACAGGGTCAAACAGAACTCAATCTGACTTTTCCCGGCCTGCTAATTGGAATCAACATTTATAATTAAAAATGAAGCCATCACTCTGGTGCCAGGGGCAAAAGAGGGTCAAATGACCCTCAGACAAGCTGTGATAGTGTTCTATGAAAATATTACAGATTTTGCAAAACTCATTAATGATGCTAAAGACAATGTGCTCATTAGATTGGAGGGTATAAAATGTGCACAGTAGCTTATCTGCTTTTGTGTTCACTCACTCAGCTGTGTTCATTACTATTCATGTGGATTAAAGCGGGGGGAAAAAAGAAATAAGATCAAAGAAATAATATCAAGCCATTATCAATCATATTTAACTGGTGCCCTTTGACAATCAGCCTCCATTCAGCATTCCATATCTGACAGGAACATCTTTCTCACAATGCTCTTTGCTCCCGAAGGGGGTGCGAAAAGGCATTTTGTTTATTCTTTATTCCGAATGAACCTGGCCATTTTAATAATAGCAAGGGCACAGGGAACACAGGGAAGAGATACTTAGGAACTAGCAGGAGAAACGTCATTAGGACGTCATTAGGAGAAGTCACATTTGGACTCAGCATGTTGGCGAATACTCAGTGGAGAAATGAATACTTTTGTCAACAGATCAGTTACCCAGATGCCACAGCGGCCGTCCACCATTTGGATGGATTATTTTTGCCATCACTACAGCACAAAAATAATGAATCAATGGCAAAATGTCCACCTTTAAAGGGCCCTCTAACAAATCCATTCTGCAAGTTCTTTTTTTTTTTTCAAGAATGTCACCAACTTATAATTTTTCAGTAAGAGAACAAAATCAATACCCTTCAATGTCTGAAATTTCAGCAGCAACGCATATATTAAAAGAGACTTACAAACATTTTTCTAGGTTCCTTCTTTTTTTTTTTTTAATTTTATTTATTTATTTGACAGAGAGAGATCACAAGCAGGCAGAGAGGCAGGCAGAGAGAGAGAAGGAAGCAGGCTCCCCACTGAGCGGAGAGCCCGATGCGGGGCTCGATCCCAGGACCCTGAGATCATGACCTGAGCCAAAGGCAGAGGCTTTAACCCACTGAGCCACCCAGGCACCCCTCTAGGTTCCTTCTAATTAAGGAATCATAACTCCTGTAGCTCATGGATATAATAATAAAGCCCAGCTTGTAAGAAGTGGTGCCATTATCTCCTCGGACTGACATTCAGTCCTGCAATCAATTTAAATAAGCTTGACAGGCCCATCCACATTAAATGAATTTTTCTAAAAGTTGGGGGGTAGGTTGGAAAAAACAAAACAACAAAATAATAAGCGTCAGAGCTTGTTAACCCTTGGAGAACTGCTCTGTGATTAAAACAAAGTTGTAGACACTCTGCTTCTGTCTGATTGCCATTAGCATTCTTCTAGGTGAGAATCTTGCTGTCACTGCCACTGCTAGTAATTTTTCAGGACATTTTACAGAACGTTTCAGAAATGCAGAGCTCATCATATTCCCGGGGTGGGAGCAGCCAAATGAGGACTCCTGTAGAACTATAAAGAGAAGTCCTGCAAAATTTTGCATAAATATGAGGAAAGCCACAGGAACAACATTTTGACACTGACTGGATCCTATCAGAGGAAAGCATCTATCTATCATTTTCCTTCAAGGAGATATTGCATTTGTGAGATAATTCCATAAAATGGTTTAGAAAGTCTTTGAACAAGGTTTGTGCAGAGCAGAGGTAGCAAACTCGAAGGGCTAGTCAGGTAGTGTCATGAGTGAAACTAGCCCAGTGGGCACAGGGACCAGAGAGGCCCAGCTAAAGAGGGAAGCCACTTTTTGGGTACAGGTGTTGCTCTGTAAGAATGGAGACCCAGAGCTCCTCACTTTTTTTTTTTAAATTTAAATATTTTGTTTATTTATTTGACAGAAAGAGATCACAAGTAGGCAGAGAGGTAGGTAGAGTAAAAGGAGGAAGCAGGCTCCCCAATGAACAGAGAGCCTGATGCAGGGATCAATCCCAGGTCCCTGAGATCATGACCTGAGCCGAAGGCAGAGGCTTTAACCCACTGAGCTACCCAGGCGCCCTGCTCCTGACTCTTTTCAAAGGGAAACTGGAAACAGGATTTCTATGACGTTTCTTGCTTTTAAAATAAGGGCAGGGGTACCTGGGTGGCTCAGTGAGTTAAAGCCTCTGCCTTTGTCTCAGGTCATGATCTCAGGGTCCTGGGATGGAGCCCCGCATGGGGCTCTCTGCTCAATGGGGAGCCTGCTTCCCCCCTCTCTCTACCTGCCTCTCTGCCTACTTGTGATCTCTGTCAAATAAATAAATAAATCTTTAAAAAATAACTAAAATAAGGGTAACTTATTCAAAAGGAGCCCAAACCATAAACTAATCAACCAAAAAACAAACAGACAAAACAAAACAAAAAATGCTATTGGGATTCATCACACCAGCCGCCATTTGCAACCCAAAAAGCATATTATAGAGGGCACGGGTTGCATGAAGCATGTTACCACATTGTGCGTATTTGTTGAGAGTCTCCTGAATGTGAAGTTCACTACTGATGCTCTGAAAGAGACGTATGTGTTGAAGACAAGGGATTTAATCTCAAAGAGTATGAGGTATATCTGGAGAACCGAACCACAAGAAGAAAGCAAATCTCTAACAGTACTGCAAAAGGACAATAGAACATGGTACTCTTCCTTCTAATTAGTAATAATGTGAATACATCGGATTTTTTGAGGAGTAAAGGCCAGAGGGAGTGAATGAACCTGGAGAGAGAAATAAAAACTAATCTTGGACTGATATTTTGGGGTAAATATCAGACCTGGTCACTGAGAAGAAGTTGGGTAGGGCAGAGGATCTGCTAAAATCTGAACGGTCTTCACGGACATACAGACATCTTCACAGACATCTGGGCAAATGTGGCTGTGGTTGAAACAGGACTGCATTGACACTTGGTCATTTCCATGATGTGTAGAGTAGCTCAGGAAAGAATTATGGTAATACCCAGGTTTTGAATCTTAGAAACTCATATTCACTGCAGAGGTTATGGATAGCTGATCAAGGATAGGTAAGCTTGAAAGAAAATTTCTGATCGCAAACAATTCCACAGCGTTATATGTTTTTTTATTTTTATTCACAGTGACAGTATGTCAGCTTAGATGAAAAGAAACAGTGAAGGTTTTTCATGGGCTTCAAACATCACATAGCATTAATTCTGATGAAAAAATTTCAAGACATGACATTAAATGGCAATAATTTTGACACTGAATTTCAAGACTAGAATTTCATCACCCCCTCCTTATAAATGGCACCCTATCTGCAAGAAGACTTAGCAGTCATTATAAAAGATTATCATCCAAGATTTAGCATGTTCAAACTCAAATTTTACTGGGGAAAGATGGAGAGAGAAAAGCTATTCCGAATTGACTTATAATTATTTTTCTTTCAAAAGAAGACATCATAAAAATGTGGAGTTTATTATATTTTTTTGTATATTAAAGAAGCCAAATAATAATAAAATTCTATTGTCCTCCTATTTAAAGAAGGCAATTACACAGGGGCTATACATATCTGAAGCTCACGTGTCTGAACCTAATATCTCTGAACCCTATAAACTGCCCTCATAATAGAATTGCATTTTATAGGGGGATAAAATGGCATAAAACCACAGGCTTGATATTTATGAAATGGAAATGTCATCCACTCAGGGAGGGAAATTCAGCTTCCTCAGTAGTTCCACATCTTCCCCCTACGCTTGGACATGATACGTAGACAACTGGGAGCTTTAGAGGCACTGGCTTTGGCAGAGTCCTACACCACTGGAACTGGACAGCTTTGAAGTTATGGCTGCATCTTAAAGAGCAGAAAGCTTGAGCTAGGATTTTATCTTGATCAGTCATTGTCACCTTGATACAATAATCAGTGAAATTCCAGTGTTTGGGTTGTTAGTTTACGTTTTCACCCGGGTATGAGCCTATTCATGCTGACTGACAACTCTGTTTCACAATAAACTGCCTCCCCAGCAAAGGGTTCCCATATACCCAGAGCAACTTCATGCGATAGTGTTTTTGGGGGAGCATTATCCTTATGTTGCAGAAGAAATGTTGAGTTTAAGGGTTTAATAGTCTAGCGCCTCATGAAAAAAACAAAGAAAAAGGAAGGGTTATAAATAAATTGATTTCTGGGATGAAAATTTAATAAATGAAAATTTACATTTAATAAATGAGAATGATAAGAAGGAAGATGTCATTTAAAAAAAAAAAAAGAAAGAAAGTCCCAAGTACTCATTGGGAAATAACAATTTGCCCACATTAGAAACGAAATCACCTTTAGGCCAGGGTAGAAGATCTGTTGTCTTTAATTTGCACCTATAGGAAATAATGAAATAAAGGAAAATGAGTAATTTCAGGCCAAAAACCACCAGTTTTTCTGATGGTGGACAAATGCCTTCGGATTACCAGCATAAATGGCAAGGTCTGATCGTTTCTCCTCTGCTTCATCCAGGGTCCATAGATCTATCTGATGAGTAAGACCAAATTTCCTCCTCAGATGGCCATATGATCAACTTCACTTGCAGAAAGCTTTGCAAAGATTTCACAGCAGCATCCACAACTTGGTTGGTGTCATCTTTAAAGACATGGACTTCGCTTTAATTGCTGGGACTTCGTTTGGTTTCAAGTTCAGGGTATATCAGAAGTATGATAGTTTTGATTTTGCTAAGCCTGATGAAAAGATAGAGTTTACAGCCAACTCTCAAAAGGAGAGGAAAGAACTATGTTTTCTTCCTTAACCACTGAAATCTAATAGCAAGTAAATTTTTACTTCTCTTTGGAACATGTTTTGGTTATGCATATGATCTTTCATCATACTTGGGCTGGACTTTGGATTTATCTCAGAGATCTGTAGAAACAGAAAGGGAAGATCAGTCTTCAGAAGAAAGCATGAATGCTTGTGTGTTTGGGGTGAGCGACAGAGTATTTACTCTGTGTCTGCCTAAGCATGGCATCAGTCTGATACACTTCCATGTGATACTATTTTGGAGCGCTGCTTATTATACCTATACAGGTGAATATACCTGTTTAATGACAAATCCTCATATTTAGGACAGACACTAATTTTTATTCCCCTAGATATCATGCTCTTTTACTTATAGATGTATAATTTAAAAAAAAAACTTACAGTCTCCAACATTTATTGTGAAGTGTTAATGGGAATTAACATGTGGAAAAACACTTCTAAAAAATACTTTCTATTAGCTCTTTTAGATGCCTTTACTCTTTTAATTCTCACAACAGGGCATTCAGCCAGGTATTATTACTATGCCCATTTTAAAGACAGCCTCAACTTTCAAAGCCCTAAATTTCGAAGAAATATGCAGTGATTCTACAAGGAGCAGAGCCCATAGAGAGGTTTTATTTATGGTTAATAACTAAATCAGTAAGTCTGATCTTAGTGTTGTATTTTTCCTAGTATTCACAGCTTATTGGTTCCTTTTTTATCCTCTTTGTTCTCCTGTTTAATCTTCTTGCCACTACAAACTACCTTTCTTTCCTTTCTTCCTCCTTTTTCCAATAACAAGTCAACCTTTATTCAGAAGTCCTTGGATTTCAATATCCCTTCGATTTATGAAGAAAATAAATATTCTTGTCTAAAAGTCTGGGCTTCCAAATTCTCTGACAGCATGAGGAATTATTTTTAAAATTATGAAACATGTGATACTTGCAAAAATACTTTCTTCATTCCTTAACCATCTTCATGGAGAGAAAATATGGCACCCCTCTTTGAAAAAAAATGGTCAGATAAAGAGAATCCAGTCAGCATTTTGGTGGAAGAAGCTTCATGAGTTTGAATCCTTCTCGTCTGCAATCCTAACTCCAACACTCACTAAGTAGGTAACTTTGAGGATGTTATTTAATCTCTCTTCATTTCATATCCTCATCTAAAATATGATGGTAATAACAGTATCCACTTCATGGGTTTGTTGTGAAGATAGAATGAAGCCATGGGGTTTGTTGTGAAGATGGAATGAAGTCATGAATGGACAGCTTGTAGTGCAGTGCCTGGCACACAGTAGGCACATGAGGAAAGTTAGTTACTCCTCTTACCAGTGCAACAAAACCTAAAACTAAGCATGTAGAACGACACCTACCACTTCTTCAAGAAATGTTAGTGTAACATTGCTGACAAAGAGGAAGATACTTCCAGTGATACACTGTATTCAGAAGAAATAATTTTCAGTTTGGCGCCAGAAGCTATTGAAAATCCAACTATACCTACAGGGTGTAAAGGCTGCTTTAGGTGTATCCATAGTCTGTCTCTATTTTTCTCTCATTTGTTTGTACTTTACAGGTGGAAAGGGTAAGCAGACATTGGCCCAGCAACACTAAATCCTGGATTGAAACATCTAGGGCTGTTGCCTTTCCCACCGCCAGACACACACAGGTCTGTACGAGGAGAGATTAGGAGACACTTGAGACATTGATGCCTGAGGCTTGCATTACTAACCATAATAAACAGCTTTCTTTTTTCAGTAAAGCAAATACGAAGGGAGCAGCTGTACTAGAATAGTATTTTCACAGTTACTTCTAGTAATAACTGCACTTTAAACGTGTTTTCAACACTTGGACTAGAAGAATCCCCCACGCCCTTTATGTAGATTACAGTTTTACTGGAGTAGGGTCATTTCCTGCCCACCGTTCCCTTCAAGGTCTCCCTGGTCCTTGCCCCACTAGAGAAATGATCTCTTGTTTTGTGTCACTTAAGTTTTAGGGAAAAGGAAGTGACAGATTTGGAGTGTCTTTTAAAAGCAGATCGTTTAAAAATAAATGATGGCAAACTACATTTATGGTCATCTGTTGATAGTCTACATAGATCTCAGTCTTGGAAGAGTTGCTTTGAAACTCCATTTGGAAATCATGTGCAATTACGTCATCACTCACAACATGGTGTTAACAGCCATCTATCTTCAAGTACGTGAAGTCGCCGGGCTAACCTATCAACATGCTGCTGGAGAGATGTACACACACAGAAATATTTTGGAAGAATGAAAATATTCTTAGTCAAAGTCTGGCCTCATTTGCAGTGACAAAATGGATTTGAAGGAAAATTTCTAAACTCCCAAGAACTGCATATGGAGAGCAATAGGAGAGCTTGAACTCAGGCCTGGGGAATCTCAGACAAAACGTGAACTGCTATGGGCTCTGCTCTCTCTTCTCTAAAACCAGGGGTTGAACTAAATGACACCGAATTCTAAAATCATTCTCGGCAGTTATAAGCATGGTTATCCTTTTATACTACAGACAGAAAAAGCCAATAGTTCCCTGAAACTTCTTATCATGCTATCACCTCTGTCCCTCTCCCTCACTTTATTTTTCTTTGTGGCTATTGTTGCCATCACAACACTATAGATTTTACTTTACCATTATTATTGTTGTTGTTATTGTCTGTCTCTCCCTCCAGAATGTAGGTTTTGCTAGCGCAGGGATTTTGGGTCTTTTTACCCCAGTATTCTTCCCCGAGCCTGAAACAGTGACTGGTATATGATAGATACTTAGTAAATACTTCTAGAATGCATGAGTCTTATAACCGTTCATAATTTCTCTTCCTGTTTTCTGTTGTAGAGTACTATAATTAAAGCTTCTCCTTGCATCCTATCTAAAAATGCTTGAGAATAAATTTCTAATTTATTCTAATACAATTCTAATTTAGAATTAGAATAATAATCAAAATCCTTTCACCCTGGGGCACCTGGGTGGCTCAGTGGTTTGGGCTGCTGCCTTTGGCTCGGGTCATGATCTCAGGGTCCTGGGATCGAGCCCCGCATCAGGCTCCCTGCTCCGCAGGAAGCCTGCTTCCCTCTCTCTCTCTCTCTCTCTCTGCCTGCCTCTCTGCCTGCTTGTGATCTCTGTCTGTCAAATAAATAAATAAAATCTTTAAAAAAAAGAAAAAGAAAAAAAAAATCCTTTCACCCTGAAAGATGTATTACTAATAACAGATAATGGTCAACTGCTCAGGCTAATGGTTTTTGGGTCCAAATTCTCCTGGGTTTTCTGGCTGGCTGTAATTAGTTAGGATGTCTTTAACTGTTTTTGTCAATAGCTATAAATATATCAATATAGAGTATTAACATTGGAAAATAATTTAGATCTTTAAACCCAATTCTCCACTCAGTGAGGTTTATGTTGTAAACGGCCCTAAAAGTCAACCACTCCAAGCTCTGTTTCAGCAAGTCACTGATTGAACCCCACACAGACAGCTCTCTTAAACAATTATTCTTTTTTATGAATGGATATTTGCTTTCTAGTCACTTCAACTCATGAGGCCTGGTTCTACCAGTGTCACAGAATGTCTCTTTCTCTCACATTAAATCTTCACTCTCTTTGTTTTTTTAATTTGGGGATAAGGGCTAGTTGATATTTGCTGTTACTGCTTATTGTCTTGTTTGTTTTCAGGGTTTTAAAGCATATATTTCTGGGGCACCTGGGTGGCTCAGTGGGTTAAAACCTCTGCCTTCAGCTCAGGTCGTGATCCCAGGGTCCTGGGATCAAGCCCTGCATCGGGCTCTCTGCTCAGCGGGGAGCCTGCTTCCCCCCCACCCCTCTCTGCCTGCCTCTCCGCCTACTTGTGATCTCTGTCTGTCAAATAAAAAATAAATCTTAAAAAAAATAAAGCATATATTTCTGAAAAGTATAATCACCTGCTTTTTCTTCTGATCAGTCATGAGCTTCTCATCTCTGCCTTAGATATCTCTTTTATATGGTTACAATGTATATATTTTTAAGGATTTATTTATTTACTTGAGAGAGAGAGAGAGAGAGAGCATGAGTAGGGGAAGGAGCAGGGGGAGAGAGAATTTCAAGCCAACTCCCAGCTGAGCGGGGACCTCAACTCAGGGCTCAATGCCTGAGATCATGACCTGAGCTGAAACCAAGAGTCAGACGTTCAACCAACTGAACCACCCAGGCACCCAACAGATGTATATTTTAAAATTGACTATAATTACATAATTTGAAAAAAACAGAAATCATGGCAGTAAGATCACAAGTCATGGCTGACCCTGACTTGCACATCTAAGAAAATAGACCTTTCCCAAGTTTCTGGCATAAACTTTAATTTCTGGTAGCTGACAGAAAGCTTCTATTGAATGTCTCGCATCATCCCCAGTCGTATGAAAAGGTCATGAGGAATTTGGAGAAACAAGTGTTTGGAGAAAACAGACCCACAGAACTGTGACAGCCTTGGTCTGCAGAAGTAAAAAAAGGACAAGGAAGCATTAAACAGAAGAAACTGGATCACCGTGATTATCTTGCTGAATCTCAGTAAATCTTTAGGCCTTTTCTCACTGAAAACTGTGTTTGTAAACTAGAGTAATTAATCTCAAGCTGCCAGGAGAATCATTTGGGGGTCTTTGCTGAAGTGGACGTTCGTTAAACCACTGGGCCCCTCATTAGAGATTCTGATCCAGTAATGTGCCTTTTAAATAAATTCCCTAATAGATCTGATGCAAGCCAGGAGCTGACCACATCTTGAGTGGTTCCAAATTAGGAGAGTCTGATAGTCCATTTTGATTTTCTTACTGTGAAAATCAGGACGTGTGAAAACACTGTAAACAGATAGAAGCAAACTACTTTTTCTTAAAGTTACTGTATCACATCTTGTAATTTTCTAACCTGTCCTTTCACAATTTTGTTTTCCTTTCCTTTTGAAAATTGCGTGGTCAACTACAGTTTGTTTGCATTTGTCGCCTCCGTGTCTCTCAGTCTTGGCTCGTGTTGGAATCACCTGAGATACTTCTTGCAAGAGATTCCAATTTAATTGCAGATTTCAGTAAACATTCATCAGGCTGCTGCTAGGATGGGGACGGAAAGCAAAAACAGTAGAATTCTGTATTTATTACAAAAATTGAACACCGGTATTCTTTAATTCACTCATCGTTTAGCAAGAATGTCTGAACTAAAAGCAGGTTTCCCACATACCTGCTCCCTTGCTGTGTTGATAACTCTAATATGAAATCTTGTGAAAATTCTAATATGTGCTGTGGTATCTTCTCTTTTTAAGAGGGACCCAGGAATAAACTCCCAGCTGGTTTAATAACATGTGAAATGCAAGATGGGAAACTGAAGATTATTTGACCAATTATGAAGATAAACCTCTAGCTTTCTCTAAGAAAGAATAAAAATAAAGTTCCATCACTCTACTGCCTGATTTTATTAACTAGTCTATATACAATGGTTTGGTTTCCTGCTGATTTCTAAAAAAGGATCTCAAAAATGACTTCTCCCTGCCTTGATGTCAAAAATCCATTTTACATGGCACGCCAGCCTTTAGCCAGTAATGAAAAATCAATATAACCTCCAACTCTTTATAACTTCCTCATTTTACTTACAAAGGATTTAATCAGTCACAGTAGGGATTATGGAACCTACGTACTTTCTTCTTTCTTCATTCAGTTGACAAAATGAGATATTGCATGTTTTCTGAAAATCGGACTTTAACATCATCATCTTGATCTCCAGATGATATAGTTCAGGTTAATCTTTTATATTTATTTACCAGCATTAGGGATGTATATCACTGAGTGGATGCAGCATTAAGTAACATTAAATCTAACTTAGCGAGTAGTTTTTGAATACTGGGGACGCCCTGAGCTTTGTGCTAAAGTCAATCCAAGGTGAAAAGTAATAATTTCCCTTTCTTAAAGTCTTCCTTATTATGTTTAATTAGAATCTAAGACATATCTTCCAAAAAATAAAAGTAAAAATAAATCAGTATGTTTCCAGATGTTATCTTTGCAGGTATATAATACTATTTTTTCCCTTTTCATTGTTTGGATATAAAATGAAGACAAAATAACATAATTTTTTTGAATTTGGCTTTTCATATTTGAGCTATGATGGTTGATCTAAGCTTTGATTACCAGACAAGGGAAGAATCAATAGTGGTTTAAAAAAAAAAAAAAAGT